>NC_068443.1:8913973-9041473 GCF_023373465.1 Oncorhynchus keta | reverse complement strand
GAAGAAAGAAGGTGGTTGCTGGGATGAAGATACTTTGGCGAGAGAGACTTATCTTGTGGGTTAAGTCAAACCAAAGTCCATACAGTGGGGCAAAAAAGTATTTAGTCATCCACCATTTGTGCAAGTTCTCCCACTTAAAAAGATGAGAGAGGCCTCATAGGTACACTTCAACTATGACAGACAAAATTAGAAAAGAAATCCAGAAAATAACAATGAAGGATTTTTAATGACTTTATTTGCAAATTATGGTGGAAAATAAGTATTTGGTAACCCTACAAACAAGCAAGATTTCTGGCTCTCACAGACCTGTAACTTCTTCTTTAAGAGGCTCCTCTGTCCTCCGCTCGTTACCTGTATTAATGGCACCTGTTTGAACTTGTTATCAGTATAAAAGACACCGGTCCACAACCTCAAACAGTCACACTCCAAACTCCACTATGGCCAAGACCAAAGAGCTGTCAAAGGACACCAGAAACAAAATTGTAGACCTGCACCAGGCTGGGAAGACTGAATCTGCAATAGGTAAGCAGCTCGGTTTGAAGAAATCAACTGTGGGAGCAATTATTAGGAAATGGAAGACATACAAGACCACTGATAATCTCCCTCGATCTGGGGCTCCACGCAAGATCTCACCCCGTGGGGTCAAAATGATCACAAGAACGGTGAGCAAAAATCCCAGAACCACATGGGGGAACCTAGTGAATGACCTGCAGAGAGCTAACAAAGCCTACCATCAGCAAGGGCATTGAAGATGAAACATGGCTGGGTCTTTCAGCATGACAATGATCCCAAACACATCGCCCGGGCAATGAAGGAGTGGCTTCGTAAGAAGCATTTCAAGGTCCTGGAGTGGCCTAGCCAGTCTCCAGATCTCAACCCCATAGAAAATCTTTGGAGGGAGTTGAAAGTCCGTGTTGCCCAGCAACAGCCCCAAAACATCACTGCTCTAGAGGAGATCTGCATGGAGGAATGGGCCAAAATACCAGCAACAATGTGTGAAAACCTTGTGAAGACTTACAGAAAACGTTTGACCTCTGTCATTGCCAACAAAGGGTATAAAACACAGTATTGAGATAAATTTTTGTTATTGACCAAAATCTTTATTTTCCACCATAATTTGCAAATAAATTCATTAAAAATCCTACAATGTGATTTTCTGGATTTTTTTCCTTCTCATTGTGTCTGTCATAGTTGAAGTGTACCTATGATGAAAATTACAGGCCTCTCTCATCTTTTTAAGTGGGAGAACGTGCACAATTGGTGGCTGACTAAATACTTTTTTTGCCCCACTGTATGTATCAGTAAAGATAGGGCCTCAGCTTTCTCTTTCAAGATCCTTACCCTGAGCTTCTGTTTGAATGCTTGATAGGCTATCCAAGGGCGTAAAATGTTTGTTTTTTTCACGTAGACCGGATAGGTGCAGTAAAATCTGTTGTTTTACAGGGTCAGCCATAGTAGTACGGAGGCCCTGAAGCAAATTAGGGTTAAGTGCCTTGCTCAAGAGCACCAACAGTTGTTTTACCTTGTCGGCTCGGGTATTCGAACCAGTGACCTTTCGGTTACTGGTCTAACACTCTAACTGCTAGGCTAATTTCCTGCAGCGCTACACATCTTGCCATAGGATGGAGAGAAATATTAGCAGTTTTTTTTATATGATATCTGAGTGAGAGGGATTAACAAAATAAATGGCCGGTCAGTAATTCGGCCATGATTACTACAGACTAATTTACCAATCTAAAAAATGGTAGCTGACAAGGGTTAATTGAGTTACTGTCAGTGACTGACATCACAAGAGACAAACTGCTGTTCTACTTTCTATCTTATTTGGCAATGGTTTTGAATAATGGGAGAAGGCCTAGTATAAGTACTTTTCTAATATTTTTGCAATCCCTTTTTTGGTGGCAAGTAACACAATATAATTGCTATGGAAGTCATAGTAGATTACATTAGAAATATACCGTGTAGTACTGTTTCTCTGTAACTCTCCGTGTGGTGTTAGATTTACCGAGATGAATCACTTGGGTTTGGTTGTGACTTTGGTTCTTTGGTAAATGTGGGTAAGATTGTATACAGTGGTCCTTAGACCTGGTCCGTGCCCAGTTTATTTAGTACGTGTAAAATAGGGTTGTTATTTAATGGTACACATGAGGTTGATAGAGTGTTTTGGTTAGTTTGTTGTTGTTTGTATTGTTGTTGTTAGTGTTGTTGTTGTTTGTATTGTTGTTGTTAGTGTTGTTGTTGTTTGTATTGTTTGTATTGTTGTTGTTGTTTGTATTGTTGTTGTTAGTGTTGTTGTTGTTTGTATTGTTGTTGTTTGTATTGTTGTTTGTATTGTTGTTGTTAGTGTTGTTGTTGTTTGTATTGTTGTTGTTTGTATTGTTGTTGTTTGTATTGTTGTTGTTGTTTGTATTGTTGTTGTTTGTATTGTTGTTGTTTGTATTGTTGTTTGTATTGTTGTTGTTGTTTGTATTGTTGTTGTTAGTGTTGTTGTTGTTTGTATTGTTGTTGTTTGTATTGTTGTTGTTTGTATTGTTGTTGTTGTTTGTATTGTTGTTGTTGTTTGTATTGTTGTTGTTTGTATTGTTGTTGTTGTTTGTATTGTTGTTGTTAGTGTTGTTGTTGTTTGTATTGTTGTTGTTTGTATTGTTGTTGTTTGTATTGTTGTTGTTTGTGTTGTTGTTGTTTGTATTGTTGTTGTTTGTATTGTTGTTGTTTGTGTTGTTGTTTGTATTGTTGTTGTTTGTATTGTTGTTGTTAGTGTTTGTAGTGGTGAGAGAGGGGCTAGCCTAACAGTGCTCTATTGAGGGTGGTTCCTCACACAGGGGGCAGGGCAGGGAAACAACAGGTGCAGGTTCCAGCACACAGCCCCCTCTGTGTACCCAGGGGCCGGGGGAGGGGTGCTGGGAAGGTTCAGGTTACACTGACAGGGGGCAAGGGTAGGGGGGAAGGAGTGGGTGTCAGTCCCAGTCCCAAAAAAAGCCACCCGTGTCTTTTCCATGTGTTAAAGATCAGGACTGTCTGTCAGGACGAAATGTGTGTCCTTCACATTTCAACCTAGAGTTGAAACGCTGCAAGCATGGGGAAAGGGGTAAGTTCTCTTAACTTACTTATTCATGCATATACACAGAGGGGTATTCTGCTATCCTTTAAACCAGAGCTGGACTCAATTCTATTTACATTTACAAAGTTAACTCAAAGCATTCTAAAACATTGATGAATATTTGAATTTCAGTTTAACTTCCTGAATTTCCTGAAATGAAAAGAAATTGACCCCAACTCTGCTTTATGTACACATGCAGTATATACAAACACACACACACACACATGCAGTATATATATATACACACACACACACAAACATATATATATGCACACACACACACAAACACACACATGCAGTCCATCACATGACTATATAGTTGTGTTAAGGTTGGGTCAACCTATTGTCTAACACCAGCCAGTCATGTCTAGGGTTGTAAAATGCCAGTAGAGGATTCCGTATTTCCTGCTGATGCCAGAAATCTTCCAAACTCAAAAACCTGGGGAAGTTAGCTAGTCATTTCACATATATAAAGTAAGAGGCATGATGGAAAACCTAAGGCAGTTTTTTCTAATAGCGTCTGCAATGATGCTGGTTATGCCACAGTGTTGAGGCACATTGTAAGCACACTAGATAGTAGTATAAATTCTTAAATTCTAGCTGACATTTGTTGTTAATAGGTGTCTGTTATACAGTATCATAGAGAAGAGCAAATTGGGGAAATTGCTGTGGGAGACATTTCCTGCACTCCAACAGCTCGCTACTCTCTAAAAGCTTTTTTGATTTGCTTTTTCAATGTGTCTCTCTCACACATGTTCATCCTCTCTGTCGCTCTTTCACTCATTCACACGTGCTGCTGGGAAACGAAAGAGTGACATCAGCAGATGATATCCACGATGCTGCATTCTTCATCAGTGACTGTTACAATCTGAGCAGCACACACACCCACACACTCACACACATACACACATACACACATACACAAACACACACACACTCACAGATATACACACTCACACACACACTCTCACACACTCACACTCTCACACACATACACACTCACACACTCTCTCTCTCTCTCTCTCTCTCTCACACACACACACACACACACACACACACACACACACACACACACACACACACACACACACACACACACACACACACACACACACACACACACACACACACACACACACACACACACACACACACACACACACACAGACGGTCAGCATGTGGGAGGTTTGAGTTAAGTGCTTGAGTTTAATGTGATAATCATTCCTCAGAGTGGTGCTGAATATGGAGACGGAAAGAAGAAGAAGAAGAAGGAGCAGGACCTGGATGAGCTCAAGAAGGAGGTGTCCATGGTGAGAGTAACAGTCTGAGTCTTAAATGGCACCCTGTCACCTACAGGGCCTTCAGAAAGTAATGGCACCCTGTCACCTACAGGGCCTTCAGAAAGTAATGGCACCCTGTCACCTACAGGGCCTTCAGAAAGTAATGGCACCCTGTTATCTACAGGGCCTTCAGAAAGTAATGGCACCCTGTTATCTACAGGGCCTTCAGAAAGTAATGGCACCCTGTCATCTACAGGGCCTTCAGAAAGTAATGGCACCCTGTCACCTACAGGGCCTTCAGAAAGTAATGGCACCCTGTTATCTACAGGGCCTTCAGAAAGTAATGGCACCCTGTTACCTACAGGGCCTTCAGAAAGTAATGGCACCCTGTTACCTACAGGGCCTTCAGAAAATAATGGCCTTCCTACAGGGCCTTCAGAAAATAATGGCACCCTGTCATCTACAGGGCCTTCAGAAAGTAATGGCACCCTGTCACCTACAGGGCCTTCAGAAAGTAATGGCACCCTGTTACCTACAGGGCCTTCAGAAAGTAATGGCACCCTGTCATCTACAGGGCCTTCAGAAAGTAATGGCACCCTGTCACCTACAGGGCCTTCAGAAAGTAATGGCACCCTGTCACCTACAGGGCCTTCAGAAAGTAATGGCACCCTGTCACCTACAGGGCCTTCAGAAAGTAATGACACCCTGTTACCTACAGGGCCTTCAGAAAGTAATGGCACCCTGTTACCTACAGGGCCTTCAGAAAGTAATGGCACCCTGTTACCTACAGGGCCTTCAGAAAGTAATGGCACCCTGTTACCTACAGGGCCTTCAGAAAGTAATGGCACCCTGTTACCTACAGGGCCTTCAGAAAGTAATGGCACCCTGTTACCTACAGGGCCTTCATAAAGTAATGGCACCCTGTCACCTACAGGGCCTTCAGAAAGTAATGGCACCCTGTTACCTACAGGGCCTTCAGAAAGTAATGGCACCCTGTTACCTACAGGGCCTTCATAAAGTAATGGCACCCTGTCACCTACAGGGCCTTCAGAAAGTAATGGCACCCTGTTACCTACAGGGCCTTCATAAAGTAATGGCACCCTGTCACCTACAGGGCCTTCAGAAAGTAATGGCACCCTGTCACCTACAGGGCCTTCAGAAAGTAATGGCACCCTGTCATCTACAGGGCCTTCAGAAAGTAATGGCACCCTGTTATCTACAGGGCCTTCAGAAAGTAATGGCACCCTGTCATCTACAGGGCCTTCAGAAAGTAATGGCACCCTGTCACCTACAGGGCCTTCAGAAAGTAATGGCACCCTGTTATCTACAGGGCCTTCAGAAAGTAATGGCACCCTGTTATCTACAGGGCCTTCAGAAAGTAATGGCACCCTGTTACCTACAGGGCCTTCAGAAAGTAATGGCACCCTGTTACCTACAGGGCCTTCAGAAAGTAATGGCACCCTGTCATCTACAGGGCCTTCAGAAAGTAATGGCACCCTGTCACCTACAGGGCCTTCAGAAAGTAATGGCACCCTGTTACCTACAGGGCCTTCAGAAAGTAATGGCACCCTGTCATCTACAGGGCCTTCAGAAAGTAATGGCACCCTGTCACCTACAGGGCCTTCAGAAAGTAATGGCACCCTGTCACCTACAGGGCCTTCAGAAAGTAATGGCACCCTGTTACCTACAGGGCCTTCAGAAAGTAATGACACCCTGTTACCTACAGGGCCTTCAGAAAGTAATGGCACCCTGTTACCTACAGGGCCTTCAGAAAGTAATGGCACCCTGTTACCTACAGGGCCTTCATAAAGTAATGGCACCCTGTTACCTACAGGGCCTTCAGAAAGTAATGGCACCCTGTCACCTACAGGGCCTTCAGAAAGTAATGGCACCCTGTTACCTACAGGGCCTTCAGAAAGTAATGGCACCCTGTTACCTACAGGGCCTTCATAAAGTAATGGCACCCTGTCACCTACAGGGCCTTCAGAAAGTAATGGCACCCTGTTACCTACAGGGCCTTCATAAAGTAATGGCACCCTGTCACCTACAGGGCCTTCAGAAAGTAATGGCACCCTGTTACCTACAGGGCCTTCAGAAAGTAATGGCACCCTGTTACCTACAGGGCCTTCATAAAGTAATGGCACCCTGTCACCTACAGGGCCTTCAGAAAGTAATGGCACCCTGTTACCTACAGGGCCTTCATAAAGTAATGGCACCCTGTCACCTACAGGGCCTTCAGAAAGTAATGGCACCCTGTCACCTACAGGGCCTTCAGAAAGTAATGGCACCCTGTCATCTACAGGGCCTTCAGAAAGTAATGGCACCCTGTTACCTACAGGGCCTTCATAAAGTAATGGCACCCTGTTACCTACAGGGCCTTCAGAAAGTAATGGCACCCAGAGCCTTTTGGAGAAAGTATTCCCACCCCTTGACTTATTCCACATTTTGTTGTGTTACAGCCTGAATTCAAAATGGATTCCATTGAGATTGTGTTTTGTCACTGGCCTACACACAATACCCCATAATGCCAAAGTGGAATTATATTTTCAGAAATGTGTACAATTGAATTAAAAATGGAAAAGCTGAAATGTCTTGAGTAAATAAGTATTCAACCCCTCCTAAATACATTCAGGAGTATACATTTGCTTAAAAAGTAATATAAGTTGCTTGGACTCACTCTGTGTGCAATAATAGTGTTTAACATGATTATTGAAAGACTACATAATATCTGTACCCCACACATAACAATTTTCTGTAAGGTCCCTCAGTCAAGCAGTGAATTTCAAACACAAATTCAACCACAATGACCAGGGAGGTTTTCCAACACCTCATAAAGAAGGGCACCTATTGGTAGATTAGTAAAAAGATAAAGAAGCAGACATTGAATATCCCTCTGAGCTTGGTGAAGTTATTAATTACACATAGGATGGTGTATCAATATACCCAGTCACTACAACAATACAGGCATCCCTAACTCAGTTGCCAGAGAGGAAAGAAACCGCTCAGGGATTTCACCATGAGGCCAATAGTGACTTTAAAACAGTTACAGAGTTTAATGGTTGTGATAGGAGAAAACTGAGGATGGATCAACAACATTGTAGTTACTCCTCAATACTAACCTAAATGACAGAGTGAAAAGAAAGAAGCCTGTACAGAATACAAAATATTCCAAAACTTGCATCCTGTTTGCAATACGGCACTAAAGTAAAACTGTAAATAACTTTTTGAACTGAATACAAAGCATTATGTTTGGGGACACAACACATCACTGAGTACCACTCTTTATGTTGTCAAGCATGGTGTTGGCTGCATCATGTTATGGGTATGCTTGTCAGCGGCAAGGACGAGGGAGTTTTTTTGTTGTTGTTGAATTTTACCCCCTTTTCTCACCAATTTCGTGGTATCCAATTGTTAGTAGCTACTATCTTGTCTCATCGCTACAACTCCCGTACGGGCTTGGGAGAGACGAAGGTCGAAAGCCATGTGACCTTCGAAACACAACACAACCAAGCCGCACTGCTTCTTAACACAGTGCGCATCCAACCCGGAAGCCAGCCGCACCAATGTGTCGGAGGGAACACTGTGCACCTGGCGACCCGGAGTCGCTGGTGCGCGATGAGACAGGATATCCCAAACGGCCAAACCCTTCCTAACCCGGACAACGCTAGGCCAATTTTGCGTCGCCCCATTTTTTTAAATAAAAAGAAACAGAATATAGCTAAGCATAGACAAAATCCTAGAAGAAAACCTGGTTCAGTCTGCTTTCCACCAGACACTGGGAGACAAATTCATATTTCAGCAGGACAATAACCTAAAACACATGGCCAAATATATACTGTAGTTGCTTACCAAGACAACATTGAATGTTCCTGAGTGGCCTAGTTACAGTTTTGACTTAAATCGGCTTGAAAATCTATGACAAGATCTATGTAATCGCTGCCAAAGGTGATTCTAACATGTATTGACTCAGGGGTGTGAATACTTGTGTTTTCACTTTGTCATTATGGGGCATTGTGTGTATGTAGATGGGTGAACAAAAAATCTATTTAAACAATTTTGTCACAATTGCCGAAATTGTAGACCTTACAGTGAAATGATTACTTACAAGCCCGTAACCAACAATGCCGTTTTAAGAAACATACCTAAAAGAATAAGAAATAAAAGGAACACATAATTAAAGAGCAGCAGTCTGAGTAGCCTAGATGTTCAGGAGTCTTATGGCTTGGGGGTAGAAGCTGTTTAGAAGCCACCTGGACCTAGACTTGGCGCTCCGGTACAGCTTGCTGTGCGGTAGCAGAGAGAACAGTCTATGACTAGCGTGGTTCTAGTCTTTGACAATTTTTAGGGCCTTCCTCTGACACCGCCTGGTGTAGAAGTCCTGGATGGCAGGACTTCAGGCTGTAACACAACAAAATGTGGAATAAGTCAAGGGGTATGAATACTTTCTGAAGACAATCTATGTACTGCACTACTGTTGACCAGAGCAGTAGTGCACCAAATTAGTCTGGGTACCTGCCTGCTAGTGCCATCAAGCCACTCCTTGTCATGTCAAACATATTTGGAATGATAGCACAAATAGATAAGGGACCAGACTAGCACCTAACTGATAAGGGACCAGACTAGAACCTAACTGATAAGGGACCAGACTAGCACCTAACAGATAAGGGACCAGACTAGAACCCAACTGATAAGGGACCAGACTAGCACCTAACTGATAAGGGACCAGACCAGCACCTAACTGATAAGGGACCAGACTAGCACCTAACTGATAAGGGACCAGACCAGCACCTAACTGATAAGGGACCAGACTAGCACCTAACTGATAAGGGACCAGACTAGAACCTAACTGATAAGGGACCAGACTAGCACCAAACTGATAAGGGACCAGACTAGAACCTAACTGATAAGGGACCAGACTAGCACCTAACTGATAAGGGACCTGACTAGAACCTAACTGATAAGGGACCAGACTAGAACCTAACTGATAAGGGACCAGACTAGAACCTAACTGATAAGGGACCAGACTAGCACCAAACTGATAAGGGACCAGACCAGCACCTAACTGATAAGGGACCAGACTAGCACCTAACAGATAAGGGACCAGACTAGCACCTAACTGATAAGGGACCAGACCAGCACCAAACTGATAAGGGACCAGACTAGCACCTAACTGATAATGGACCAGACTAGCACCTAACAGATAAGGGACCAGACTAGCACCAAACTGATAAGGGACCAGACTAGCACCTAACAGATAAGGGACCAGACTAGCACCAAACTGATAAGGGACCAGACCAGCACCAAACTGATAAGGGACCAGACCAGCACCTAACTGATAAGGGTCCAGACCAGCACCAAACTGATAAGGGACCAGACTAGCACCAATCAGATAAGGGACCAGACTAGCACCTAACAGATAAGGGACCAGACAAGCACCAATCAGATAAGGGACCAGACTAGCACCAATCAGATAAGGGACCAGACTAGCACCTAACAGATAAGGGACCAGACAAGCACCAATCAGATAAGGGACCAGACTAGCACCAATCAGATAAGGGACCAGACTAGCACCAATCAGATAAGGAACCAGAACAGCACCAATCAGATAAGGAACCAGAACAGCACCAATCAGATAAGGAACCAGAACAGCACCAATCAGATAAGGAACCAGAACAGCACCAATCAGATAAGGAACCAGAACAGCACCAATCAGATAAGGGACCAGACTAGCACCAATCAGATAAGGGACCAGACTAGCACCAATCAGATAAGGGACCAGACAAGCACCAATCAGATAAGGGACCAGACTAGCACCAATCAGATAAGGGACCAGACTAGCACCAATCAGACAAGGGACCAGACTAGCACCAATCAGGGAATAGGGGTGCCATCTCGCTGTCACGTGTGTCAAAACGAGATTGTGCTAAGTTTAACTTTGAATAGTGACCTGGCAGTGACAGTACATTTGAGGAAGTCAGATTATTCTGCTGTTCTTTCACAGGATGATCACAAGATATCATTGGACGATCTGGGAAGACGCTACGGAGTCGACCTGGCCCGGGTAACAAGCATGCACGTACACACGCACGCACGCACGCACGCACGCCCGCACGCCCGCACGCACGCCCGCCCGCACGCACGCACACACACACACACACACACACACACACACACACACACACACACACACACACACACACACACACACACACACACACACACACACACACACACACACACACACACACACACACACACACACACACACACACACACACACAGAGCTGCTTTCTCTTCCTTCTGCTCTGCTATTTAATAACACTAGTCTCCCAGGCCTGATCTAATCTCCACATAGCTATTGCCTCTGTCCTCGCTACACGCACACACAACTGTTACTTTGGTCCATGGTGGTCCAAATTGAGTCCACAGGGTTCTCATCCCTGTCCCACATGTGAACGCAGCCAAGGGATCTTTATTAGTTGTGTTCAGTGGTATTATAGTGAATATCAGTGAAGTAACAGAGGTCTGTATATCACATCTTTAATCTTACTGACCTTATCTCACACAGAACCACAATGTTGTTCAGAGGCCATGTTAGAGATGGACGCCAGAGACAAAATCAATGATGGCACTATAGTCAAAAATACTTCTTTATGTCATAGTTGTGATGTGAAATGTGGTGCTTCTATCACAAAGGGCAACTACAAATTAAAAAGCTGATTCTGTTGCTGTGAACTGTACCGTCTCCGTAGTGATTCTGCTGCTGTGAACTGTACCGTCTCCGTAGTGATTCTGCTGGTGTGAACTGTACCGTCTCCGTAGTGATTTTGCTGTTGTGAACTGTACCGTCTCCGTAGTGATTCTGCTGTTGTGAACTGTACCGTCTCCGTAGTGATGTTGCTGTTGTGAACTGTACCGTCTCCGTAGTGATTCTGCTGTTGTGAACTGTACCGTCTCCGTAGTGATTCTGCTGTTGTGAAGTGTACCGTCTCCGTAGTGATTCTGCTGCTGTGAACTGTACCGTCTCCGTAGTGATTCTGCTGCTGTGAACTGTACCGTCTCCGTAGTGATTCTGGTGTTGTGAACTGTACCGTCTCCATAGTGATTCTGCTGTTGTGAACTGTACTGTCTCCGTAGTGATGTTGCTGTTGTGAACTGTACCGTCTCCGTAGTGATTCTGCTGTTGTGAACTGTACCGTCTCCGTAGTGATTCTGCTGTTGTGAAGTGTACCGTCTCCGTAGTGATTCTGGTGCTGTGAACTGTACCGTCTCCGTAGTGATTCTGGTGTTGTGAACTGTACCGTCTCCGTAGTGATTCTGGTGTTGTGAACTGTACCGTCTCCGTAGTGATTCTGCTGTTGTGAACTGTACCGTCTCCGTCTCCGTAGTGATTCTGCTGTTGTGAACTGTACCGTCTCCGTCTCCGTAGTGATTCTGTTGCTGTGAACTGTACCGTCTCCGTCTCCGTAGTGATTCTGCTGTTGTGAACTGTACCGTCTCCGTCTCCGTAGTGATGGTGTGTCTATTGACTTATTCCTTGACGGACGGTACTTGCGTTCCAGGGTCTGACCTATGCCAAGGCTCTGGAGGTGCTGGCCAGGGAGGGGCCCAACGTGTTGACTCCTCCTCCCACCACCCCAGAGTGGGTGAAGTTCTGCCGTCAGCTGTTCGGGGGTTTCTCCTTGCTCCTCTGGATCGGTGCCATCCTCTGCTTCCTGGCCTACAGTATCCAGGTGGCCACAGAGGACGAGCCAGCCAATGACAACGTAAGAACCACCACAAGGCTCGACAACATAACATCTGTTCACTACACCATAACACTCCAGTCCTTTGCACAGCCATGGTCCTTTGATCCCATTCGGTGGCTATCAATCACTTCAGATTCCCTACAGTACAGCAGTCTATACACTACAACCCTTCTTTGCATCTAACATGGTCTATCAGCCAGACTATGGTACGTTATATGTTCATGTTACATTTGTCAGATACTAGCCTGAGTCCCAGATCTGTGTGTGCTCTGGCCTTTTGTAATGGGACTGAGTGACAAGGAGATGGTATGATATTGCACAAACAGACTGGCACTCAGGCTATATAGTCACAGACTGGCACTCAGGCTATATGGTCACAGACTGGCACTCAGGCTATATAGTCACAGACTGGCACTCAGGCTATATAGTCACAGACTGGCACTCAGGCTATATAGTCACAGTACAGTTATTAGCGAACACTGTCTATTGTAATCAGTGCACACCTGACTGCAAACGTACTACATGCTGCATACTACAAACAATCATTGTCATCATGTCAAGCCCTGACCATAGAAAGATGTTTATTCTCTTTGTTGGTTGGGGTGTGATAGTGACTAGCATGGGTCATCTAGGTTTTTTGTATGTCTATGTTGGCCTGATATGGTTCCCAATCAGAGACAGCTGTTTATCGTTGTCTCTGATTGGGGATCATATTTAGGTAGCCATTTCCTCATTTGTGTTTGTGGGATCTTATCTACATTGAGTTGCCTGAGTGTACACGAGTAGCGTCACGTTTCGTTTGTGAGTTTTTGTTTTTGTTTTGGTGAGTTTCAGTTTATTCAAATATGTGGAACTCTATTCACGCTGCACCTTGGTCTCATCATTGGTCTCACCTTGGTCTCATTATTGGTCTCATCATTGGTCTCACCTTGGTCTCTTCATTGGTCTCACCTTGGTCTCATCATTGGTCTCACCTTGGTCTCATCATTGGTCTCACCTTGGTCTCATCATTGGTCTCACCTTGGTCTCATCATTGGTCTCACCTTGGTCTCATCATTGGTCTCATCATTGGTCTCATCATTGGTATCATTATTGGTCTCACTTTGGTCTCATCATTGGTCTCACCTTGGTCTCATCATTGGTCTCACCTTGGTATCATTATTGGTCTCATCATTGGTATCATTATTGGTCTCATCATTACGACGAACATCATCAACTTCACTTCACAGACTAATATGTTGTTATTATGTCATATACTGTGTATTACAAAGACAGTATCCTATACATAAAAAAAAATGTTGCACACATGACTGTAAATCGCTTTGAATTAGGGTTGTAAACTATATTACTAGAATCTTTTGACGTTTACCAGTAAACTACCAGAATTTTGGTAACTTTCACGTTTTTATTTGTTATTTTATCAGATGACATCTAGTGGTATTTTGGGGTACTTCAGATTATTACAGGTGTCTGTAATTAACTCTGTCCCTCTGTGTGGCCATTTCACCTGTCAAATATAACAAATATAATACTTAGAAGATAATAACCTTTGTCTGCTTCTGTTCTCTGTCTCTACATCCCTTCTCTCTCTGTACCTCACCCCCTCTCTACCTCCCCCTTTCTCTCTCTCTTTACCTCCCATCTCTCTTTCTCTACCCCCTCCCTCCAACACGCCCCCCCCCCCTCAATTAAATTAAATTTCAATTAAATTTAAGGGCTTTATTGGCCTGGAAAACACACATGTTAACATTGCCAAAGCATGTGAAGTAGATCATATACAAAAGTGAAATAAACAATAAAAAATTAACAGTAAACATTACACTTACAACAGTTCAAAAATAATAAAGACATTTCACATGTCATATTATGTCTAAATACAGTGTTGTAACGATGTGCAAATGGTTAACGTACAAAAGGGAAAATAAATAAACATAAATATATGTTGTATTTGCAATGATGTTTGTTCTTCACTGGTTGCCCTTTTCTTGTGGCAACAGGTCACAAATCTTGCTGCTGTGATGGCACACTGTGGTATTTCACCCAATAGATATGGGAGTTTATCAAAATTGGGTTTGTTTTCGAATTCTTTGTGGGTCTGTGTAATCTGAGGGAAATATGTGTCTCTAAAATGGTCATACATTTGGCAGGAGGTTAGGAAGTTCAGTTTCCACCTCATTTTGAGGGCAGTGTGCATATAGCCTGTCTTCTCTTGAGAGCCAGGTCTGCCTACGGTGACCTTTCTCAATAGCAAGGCAATGCTCACTAAGTCTATACATAGTCAAAGATTTCCTTAAGTTTGGGTCAGTCACAGTGGTCAGGTATTATTCACTGTGAACTCTCGGTTTAGGGCCAAATAGCATTACAGTTTGCTCTGTTTTTAAGTCAATTCTTTCCAATGTGCCAAGTAATTGTCTTTTTGCTTTCTCATGATTTGGTTGGGTCAAATTGTGTTGCTGTCCTGGGGCTCTGTGGTGTCTGATTGTGTTTGTGAACAGCATTAGGTCCAGCTTGCTTAGGGGACTCTTCTCCATGTTCATCTCTCTGTAGGTGATGTCTTTGTTTGTGAACAGCATTAGGTCCAGCTTGCTTAGGGGACTCTTCTCCATGTTCATCTCTCTGTAGGTGATGGCTTTGTTTGTGAACAGAGCCCCAGGTCCAGCTTGCTCAGGGGACTCTTCTCCATGTTCATCTCTCTGTAGGTGATGGCTTTGTTTGGGAACAGCATTAGGTCCAGCTTGCTTAGGGGACTCTTCTCCATGTTCATCTCTCTGGAGGTGATGGCTTTGTTTGGGAATTGCTTCCTTTTAGATGGTTGAAGAATTTAACGGCTCTTTTCTGGATTTTGATAATTAGTGGGTATCGGCCTAATTCAGCTCTTTATGCATTATTTGTTGTTTTACATTGTACACTTAGGATATTTTTGCAGAATTCTGCATGCAGAGTTTCAATTTGGTGTCTGTCATATTTTGTGAATTCTTGGTTGGTGAGCGGACTACAGACCTCACAACCATAAAGGGCCATGGGTTCTATAACTGATTCAAGTATTTTTAGCCAGATCCTAATTGGTATGTAGAATGTTTTTTTCCTTTTGATGGCATAGAAGGCCCTTTTTGCCTTGTCTCAGCTCGTTCACAGCTTTGTGGAAGTTATCTGTGGTGCTGATGTTTAGGCCGAGGCATGCATAGTTTTTAGTGTGCTCTAGGGCAATGGTGTCTAGATGGAATTTATATTTGTGGTCCTTGGCGAATGGATTGTTTTTTGGAACACCATTATTTTATCCTTACTGAGATTTACTGTCAGGGCCCAGGTCTGACAGAATCTTTGCAGAAGATCTAGGTGCCGCTGCAGGCCCTCCATGGTTGGGGACAGAAGCACCAGATCATTAGCAAACAGTAGACATTTGAATTCAGATTTTAGTAGGGTGAGGCCAGTTGCTGCAGACTTTTCTAGTGCATTTGCCAATTCGTTGATATATATATGTTGAAGAGGGAGGAGCTTAAGCTGCATCTCTGTCTCACCCCCCGGGCCCGTGGAAAGAAATGTGTATGTTTTTTGCCAATTTTAACCGCACACTTGTTGTTTGTGTACATGGATTTTATAATGTTGTATGTTTTACCCCCAACACCACTTTCCATCAGTTTGTATAGCAGACCCTCATGCAATACTGAGTCAAAAGCTTTTTTGAAATCAACAAAGAATGAGAAGACATTGCCTTTGTTTTGGTTTGTTTGTTTGTTTGTCAATTAGGATGAGCAGTGTGAATATGTGGTCTGTCGTATGGTAATTTGCTATAAAGCCAATTTTACATTTGCTCAGTACATTGTTTTCCCTGAGTAAATGTACCAGTCTGCTGTTAATGATAATACAGAGGAATTTCCCAAGGTTGATGTTGATGCATATCCCACAGTATATATTGCGGTCAAATGTATCTCCACTTTTGTGGTTTGGATTTTGTGGCCTGTATATTTTGTAATTTCATTAAGGATACCATCAACACCACAAGCCTTTTAAAGTTGGGGGTTTTGTATTTTGTCCTGTAGTTCATTCAATTTAATTGGAGAATCCAGTGGGTTCTGGTAGTCTTCAATAGTTGATTCTAAGATTTGCATTTGATCATGTATATGTTTTTGCTGTTTGTTCTTTGTTATAGGGATAAAAAGATTGGAGAAGTGGTTTAGCCATACATCTCCATTTTGGATAGATAATTCTTCGTGTTGTTGTTTGTTTAGTGTTTTCCAATTTTCCCAAAAGTGGTTTGAGTCTGTAGATTCTTCAATTACATTGAGCTGATTTCTGACATGCTGTTCCTTCTTTTTCCATAGTGTATTTCTGTATTGTTTTAGTGATTCACCATAGTGAAGGTGTAGACTCAGGTTTTCAGTAGTGTATTTCTATATTGTTTTAGTGATTCACCATAGTGAAGGTGTAGACTCAGGTTTACTGGGTCTCTATATTTTTGCTTGGACAGGTTTCTCAATTTCTTTCTTCGGTTTTTGCATTCTTCATCAAACCATTTGTCATTGTTGTTCATTTTCTTCGGTTTTCTGTTTGAAATGTTTAGATTTGACAGGGAAGTTAAGAGGTCAAATATACTGTTTAGATTTCTACTGCCAAGTTTACACCTTCACTATTACAGTGAAACATTTTTTTTCCCAGGAAGTTGTCTGAAAGGGATTGAATGTGTTGTTGCCTAATTGTTTTTTGGTAGGTTTCCACACTACATTCCTTCCATCTATAGCATTTCTTAATATTATTCAGTTCCTTTGATTTGATGCCTCATGATTGGTTATTGCTCTGTTCAAGTAGAGTGTGATTTTGCTGTGATCTGATAGGGGTGTCAGTGGGCTGACTGTGATCTGATAGGGGTGTCAGTGGGCTGACTGTGAATGCTCTGAGAGACCCTGGTCTGATCTGAGGGGGCCTACATGGGGCGTGGGCATGGTTGACTTGTGGAGGTGTTCATTGGTTGGAGTGGGGGTGTGGATGTGGCTGGTGGTGCTGTGGTCTGGATGTAGGTCCTCTCGGCGGAGGGGGGTCACGCGGGTCTGGGCGGGGTGTCTATTGATCTGTTACTCCTGTGTGAGGTGTTGGGGCTGCGGTTGAGGGTGATGTCCTTTAGGGTCCGGGCGAAGGTGGGCACTGCTGCCTTGTGTAGGTGGACCTTGTCATAAAACGCTGTTCAAGTCCAGGGTGGTGGTGGGCCAGGAAAACATTTGGTTTTGAGGCACAGTCATGGGTAATACTTGTGTTTACCCGCTGTATGGTAGCAGGGTGGAGATAACCACTTGTGCATTGGGGAAGGTAGGAGAAGATTTTTCAATCACTCCCTTGAGTGCTGTGGCCACCCTTTCCTGCTGTGCTCTCAGGTCGTTTGTGCCTGTGTGTGTTATTATGTGGCTGGGTGACCGTGGTTGGTCCTCAGACAGAAGGTTTAGGGCACGCTGTGTGTTTGGACACCAGAGTTTAGACACTGTGTGTTTGGGAAAAAGTTTATTTTCTTGTATACACTCTGGCTTGTGTATGTCCACCGTGGGTGTGGGGGGGATTTCTACTGTGTTATTGACTTGCTAATTGTTTACTCCATGTGTAACTCTGTGTTGTCTGTTCACACTGCTATGCTTTATCTTGGCCAGGTCGCAGTTGCAAATGAGAACTTGTTCTCAACTAGCCTACCTGGTTAAATAAAGGTGAAATAAAAATAAAAAAAATATTTAAAAAAATGTCAGGGTGGCTGACGGACGGACGGGTGCTCAGAGGGGTTGGGATCCCTGGGATTGGGGTTCTTCATTTGTCTGTCCTGCTGTGATGTCGAGGCCATGGTCAGGGTCTGGAGTGGACTGTTCCACTGTGGTGTCAAGACTTTGGTTGGGGGCTGAGGTGGGCTGTTACTGGCCTCTCTGTGGGTGTGGCTAGCTCTCTAATAGTTGTTCTCTGTAACACACCACCCCCCGGCCACCTTCTCCTCCAGCACCCTGATCCTGTCCTCTAGTGCTCTGTTATTCTCCTGCTCCTGCTCTTTCTCCTGTTGATGTTGTCTCACCACAATCCAGAGTGCAGATATGTATCTAGCTCCAGCTGTCATCAGGGCAAAGGGTGGCTACTTTGAAGAATCTAAAATAAAAAATGAATTTTGATTGGTTTAACACTTTTTTTGTTACTTCATTATTCCATATCTTTTGTGTGTCATATATTTGATGTCATCACTATTATTCTCAAATAAAGAAAAACCCTTTAATGAGTAGCTGTGTCCAAACTTTTGATTGGTACGGTACTATAGGCAAAGCTTTCCTTAATTTTGGGTCAGTCACAGTGGTCAGGTATTCTGCCACTGTGTATTCTCTGTTTAGGGCCAAATAGCATTCTAGTTTGCTCTTTTTTTTGTTAATTCTTTCCAATGTGTCAAGTAATTATCTTTTTATTTTCAAATGATTTGGTTGGGTCTAATTGTCTCTCTCTCATTCTCGAATTGTCTCTCTCTCTCCCCCTCTCTCTTTCAATTAAATAAAATTCAAAGGCCTTTATTAGCATGGGAAACATGCTACATTGTCAAAGCAAGTGAAATGTTTCTCTCTCTCTCTCTCTCTCTCTCTCTCTCTCTCTCTCTCTCTCTCTCACTGTGTCTCTCTCTCGCCCTCTCTCTCTCTCTCTCTCTCTCTCTCTCTCTCTCTCTCTCTCTCTCTCTCTCTCTCTCTCTCTCTCTCTCTCTCTCTCTCTCTCTCTCTCTCTCACTGTCTCTCTCTCTCTCGCCCTCTCTCTCTCTCTCACTGTGTCTCTCTCACTGTCTCTCTCTCTCTCTCTCTCTCTCTCTCTCTCTCTCTCTCGCTCTCTCGCTCTCTCTCTCGCCCTCTGTCTCTGTCTCTCTCTCTCTCTCTCTCTCTCGCTCTCTCCCTCTCTCACTGTGTCTCTCTCTCACCCTCTGTCTCTCTCTCTTTCGCTCTCTCTCTCACTGTCTCTCTCTCTCTCTCTCTCTCTCTCTCTCTCTCTCTCTCTCTCTCTCTCTCTCTGTGTCTCTCTCTGTCTCTCCCTCTCTCTTTCCCTCCCTCCCTTTCCCATAATAGTTGTACCTGGGTGTGGTCTTGTCAGCTGTGGTCATCATAACTGGCTGTTTCTCCTACTACCAAGAGGCCAAGAGCTCACGCATCATGGACTCCTTCAAGAACATGGTTCCTCAGGTGAGCTGAGACTGCACAGTGTACGTGTGATTCCCAAATGGCACCCTATTCCCTTTATAGTGCACTACTTTTGACCAGGGCCCAGGGTGCTGTTTAGAGGTAATGCACTATATAGGGTGTAGGGTGCAATTTAGGACGCCGACAGTTCGTAAAGGCTGTAACAGGCTAAAATCACTTGTATAGTCTTAGTTTTAGACTCATTTTCTATAATATAATAACAATGTATGCCATTTAGCAGACATTTTTATCCAAAGCGACTTACAGTTGCTCGTGCATACGATTCATGTATGGGTGGTACTGGGAATTGAATCCGCTATGCTGCCGTTGTAAGTACCAAGCTCTAATAACTGATCTACAGAGGACTGTTTCCTTTCCTTTGAGGGGCTCCAGTGGGCCGCACACTGACTTGATAAGCATAATAAGCTTACTCAACATAACACAGCTAATAATTTGAGCCAACTTTGGATTTGCCAATGAATGTTTGCCAAAAAACGTTTAATTCTCTTGGTTCATCCTCCCCTTTGTCATTTTCTTTCATCCCTTCTCTCGCTCATCCATCACCCCATCCCTCCATCACCCCATCCCTCCATCACCCCATCCCTCCATCACCCCATCCCTCCATCACCCCATCCCTCCATCACCCCATCCCTCCATCACTCCATCCTTCCATCACTCCATCCCTCCATCCTTCCATCACCCCATCCCTCCATCACCCCATCCCTCCATCACTCCATCCCTCCATCACTCCATCACCACATCCCTCCATCACTCCATCACTCCATCACTCCATCCCTCCATCCCTCCTCTCGCTTATCCATATACGCCATCTCTCCATCCCTCCATCACCCCATCCTTCCATCCCTCCATCACTCCATCCTTCCATCACTCCATCCCTCCATCCTTCCATCACTCCATCCTTCCATCACTCCATCCCTCCATCCTTCCATCACCCCATCCCTCCATCACCCCATCCCTCCATCACTCCATCCCTCCATCACTCCATCACCACATCCCTCCATCACTCCATCACTCCATCACTCCATCCCTCCATCCCTCCTCTCGCTTATCCATATACGCCATCTCTCCATCCCTCCATCACCCCATCCTTCCATCCCTCCATCACTCCATCCTTCCATCACTCCATCCCTCCATCCTTCCATCACTCCATCCTTCCATCACTCCATCCCTCCATCCTTCCATCACTCCATCCCTCCATCACCCCATCCCTCCATCACTCCATCCCTCCATCACTCCATCACTCCATCCCTCCATCACTCCATCACTCCATCCATCCATCACTCCATCCCTCCATCCCTCCATCACTCCATCCCTCCATCACTCCATCCCTCATCCCTCCATCACTACATCTCTCCATCACCCCATCCCTCCATCCCTCCATCCCTCCATCACTCCATCCCTCATCCCTCCATCACTACATCTCTCCATCACCCCATCCCTCCATCCCTCCATCCCTCCATCCCTGGCAGCAAGCCCTAGTGATCAGGGAAGGAGAGAAGATGACGATCAATGCAGAGCTAGTGGTGAGGGGAGACCTGGTGGAGATCAAAGGAGGAGACAGGATCCCTGCCGACCTCCGAGTCGTCTCAGCCGCGGGCTGCAAGGTAAGGGGAGGAGAGGGGAGGAGAGGGGAGGAGAGGAGGAGGTGGGAGGTGAGGGGAGGAGAGGGGAGGAGAGGGGAGGAGAGGAGGAGGTGGGAGGAGAGGAGGAGGTGGGAGGAGAGGGGAGGAGAGGAGGAGGTGGGAGGAGAGGTGAGGAGAGGGGAGGAGAGGAGGAGGAGGTGGGAGGAGAGGGGAGGAGAGGGGAGGTGGGAGGAGAGGGGAGGAGAGGGGAGGAGAGGAGGAGGTGGGAGGAAAGGAGGAGGTGGGAGGAGAGGGGAGGAGAGGAGGAGGTTGGAGGAGAGGGGAGGAGAGGGGAGGAGAGGGAGGAGGTGGGAGGAGAGGAGGAGGTGGGAGGAGAGGGGAGGAGAGGAGGAGGTGGGAGGAGAGGGGAGGGAGAGGGAGGTGGGAGGAGAGGGAGGAGAGGAGGTGGGAGGAGAGGGGAGAGGAGAGGAGAGGAGGGAGGTGGGAGGAAAGGAGGAGGTGGGAGGAGAGGGGAGGAGAGGAGGAGGTTGGAGGAGAGGGGAGGAGAGGGGAGGAGAGGGAGGAGGTGGGAGGAGAGGAGGAGGTGGGAGGAGAGGGGAGGAGAGGAGGAGGTGGGAGGAGAGGGGAGGAGAGGGGAGGAGAGGGGAGGTGGGAGGAGAGGGGAGGAGAGGGGAGGAGAGGAGGAGGTGGGAGGGAGTCCAAGAAGGCTGGATCATGTAGTTGCTCTCTTTCTCTCTCTCTCGATAACTTTTTTCTGTCTGTGTGTGAAGGTGGATAACTCCTCTCTGACTGGAGAATCAGAGCCTCAGACACGCACACCGGAGTTCACCCATGAGAACCCCCTGGAGACTCGAAACATCGCCTTCTTCTCAACCAACTGTGTGGAGGGTCAGTAGGACAAATCCTTTCCTGTATTTTTATTCATTGATTTGTATTTAACCTTTATTTATATAGGAAGTCAGAAGACTTGTTTTACAAGGGAGACCTAACCCCCCATCACTCCCTCCCTCAGGTACAGCCCATGGCGTAGTAGTAGGGACTGGAGACCACACAGTGATGGGTCGTATTGCCACCCTGGCCTCTGGGCTGGAGACGGGCCAGACTCCCATCAATATGGAGATCGAACACTTCATTCAACTGATCACGGCCGTGGCTGTATTCCTGGGGGTCAGCTTTTTCATCCTGGCCATCATCCTGGGGTACACCTGGCTGGAGGCCGTCATCTTCCTCATTGGCATCATCGTCGCCAACGTCCCCGAGGGCCTGCTGGCCACAGTCACTGTGAGTTAAGCCTTGTATGTCCGAGACAGAATGACCCATAGTGCAGGAGCCCATCTCCTGCACACCCCTGGACAGGATGCTAGTCTGTCAAAGCGACCGTCACTGTGAGTCCGACTGTTATATGGGCCAATTTTTTTTTTTTAATAAGGAGTGGGGAAGTTCTTCTCCTTACGTATGTATTATTTATTGGATCGGAGAGGTGGTGTAACGGCTCTCTTCTATCTCCTCCTGTGACGAAGAGGTAGAACAAGGATCGGACCAAAATGCAGCGTGATGATGATTCATGATATTTTAATGAAGGAAAACTATACATACAGAAACTACAAAAGTAATGAAATGAAAATTATGAAAACCGAAACAGCCCTATCTGGTGCAAACACAAAGACAGGAACAATCACCCACAAACACACAGTGAAACCCAGGCTACCTAAATATGGTTTCCAATCAGAGACAACGAGAATCACCTGACTCTGATTGAGAACCGCCTCAGGCAGCCAAGCCTATGCTACACACCCCTACTCAGCCACAATCCCAATGCCTACAAAAACCCCAATACGACAACACAATAAACCCATGTCACACCCTGGCCTGAACAAATAATTAAAGAAAACACAAAATACTAAGACCAAGACGTGACAGGTGGAGAGGGATATCACCATCTACACTATGGAGCTCCTTTCGCGTCACGTTGCAAAACAATTCAGCTGCACAAAAGTACATAGAACTACGTGGAGAACTACGCAAACAAAGCTCCGTCGGATCTGTTGAGGATCCAGTGCATAGACTGTGTGGAGCCCTTAAGAGCAGTGGGCCAGATTCAAACCCAAACTCTCTCTCTCTCTCTCCATCCATCCATCCATCCATCTCTCTCTCTCCATCATCCATCCATCTCTCCATCCATCTTTCTCTCTCCTTTCATCTCTCTCTCTATCCATCCATCTCTCTCTCCATCCATCTGTCTCTCCATCTATCCATCCATCCATCCATCTCTCTCTCTCTCTCTCTCTCTCTCCATCCATCCATCTCTCTCTCTCCATCATCCATCCATCTCTCCATCCATCTTTCTCTCTCCTTTCATCTCTCTCTCTAACCATCCATCTCTCTCTCCATCCATCCATCCATCCATCCATCCATCCATCCATCCATCCATCCATCCATCTCTCTCTCTCTCTCTCTCTCTCTCTCTCTCTCTCTCTCTCTCTCTCTCTCTCCATCCATCCATCCTTCCATCCATATCTATCTCTCTCTCTCTATCCATCCATCCATCCTTCCATCTAACCCCCCCCAGGTATGTCTCACCCTCACTGCCAAGCGTATGGCCAAGAAGAACTGCCTGGTCAAGAATCTGGAGGCTGTGGAGACCCTGGGTTCTACGTCCACCATCTGTTCCGACAAGACAGGCACCCTGACCCAGAACCGCATGACCGTGGCCCACATGTGGTTCGACAACATGATCCATGAGGCCGACACTACGGAGGACCAGTCTGGTGAGACCACCCACAGACATCATCTGTCTTTTCTACACTCAACCAGACACATTGAATTAGTGGACTACTCTGCTCTGAAAAATGAGCTGAATTATAATATGAATGCTGATACTGATAGAGCTAATTCACAATGACACAGTGCATCAATCCTCTAAGTCTAGGGTTGCAAAGAGCCCAGTTGGAAGATTCCCAGAATCAGGATGAGAAAACACAGGAAATCTGGGAATCCTTCAACCGGGAATTTCTTGAAAACCTGGGAATGTGGGGAAAGTAACCAGTCACATTGATACAGTACACTCTCCCTCTGTAATGTCTAACGCTTCTCATGTGTTCTCTTTCTCAGGTGCTACCTTTGACAAGAGCTCGGCAACATGGCACGCTCTGTCCCGCGTGGCTGGACTCTGTAACCGTGCTGAGTTCAAAGCCGGGCAGGAAAACCTCCCCATTCTGAAGGTAGGGAACGTTCACATAGAGTTGGCTAGATGGCACGTAAAACATGCTTTGTAGCAACGGCACGCTCTATCCAACTCCATGAAGGGCCACTTTACACTTATACCCATGTGACTAAACATCATTTAGACACACCCACTGCCTGCATTACAAAATGGCGCCTATTTAGTGCACTTAATAGGAAATAGTGTTGCTCAGTTGGTAGAGTATTTGTGCTTGCAACACCAGGGTTGTGGGTTCGATTCCCACAGGGGACCAGTACAATGTATATGTATAAACTCACTACTGTAAGTTGCTATGGTTAAAAGTATCTGCTTAAAAAACAAAACATTTTGGGGAAGCAGACATTGAATCTAATAAAATCCCTTCATTTACTGCTACAATAAATACACACTGAAAGTACTGACAACGTTTTCCCAGCCAGCAACCCATTCTGACAATGTGAACAGACGGTCTCCTCCTGACTGTTTGATGCTGTGCGTTTCTTAGAGGGACACTGCGGGCGATGCGTCGGAATCTGCTCTGTTGAAATGTATTCAGCTCTCCTGTGGGTGTGTCCGCTCCATGAGAGAAAGAAATGCCAAGGTGGGAGAGATACCCTTCAACTCAACCAACAAGTACCAGGTATATTTACCCCCTACAACCATTTACTACACAAACATATACATCAAAGAAACAACTGCATAAACCAACATTGATTTATTTATTGTAAAAAAAAAACACATACAGAACTTTCCAAGTCCATTGAACCACCAAATATGTAATGACAAGATAAAAAGTTGAAAATGTAAAAACCACTTCCCACTAATATATACTCTTGTCTTCTTCTATCTCTCTCTCATTTTAAAGCTATCCATTCATGAACAAGAGGACAATGAAAATGGCCACCTACTCGTTATGAAGGGAGCACCTGAAAGAATATTGGACAGGTATTTATTTACATCAAACCTGACTAATAAATGTGTCTCTCAAAGAGTTGGATAGAGATATTTGGATATAGTGCTCAATGGTGCTGCTCATGCTGTCAAAGAAACCATTATGCCAAAGTTACATAGAGGTGCCCTCTATCCAATTCTATGGTAGATACATATTTTATTTGTCACATGACCTGAATTACATTTACATTTAAGTCATTTAGCAGACGCTCTTATCCAGAGCGACTTACAAATTGGTGCATTCACCTTATGACATCCAGTGGAACAGCCACTTTACAATAGTGCATCTAAATCTTTTAAGGGGGGTGAGAAGGATTACTTTATCCTATCCTAGGTATGAATACAACCTTACAGTGATCAGCTGGCAGATCATACAGAGCCTTCAGAAAGTATTCATACACTTGGACTTTTTCCACATTTTGTTGTGTTACGGCCTGAATCTAAAATTGATTAAATTAATATAATGTGTCATTGGTCTACACACAATACCTCGTAATGGAATTACACCGAAATAAATATAAACGCAACATACAACAATTTCAAAGATTTTTTCTGAATTACATTTCATTTCAGTAAATCAGTCAATTTAAATGAATTCATTAGGTCCTAATCCATGGACTTCACATGACTGGGAATACAGATATGACATCAGTTGGTCACAGATACCTTAAAAAAAAACAGGTAGGTGTGTGGATCAGAAAACCAGTCAGTATCTGGTGTGATCACCATTTGCCTCATGCAGCGCTACTCATCTCCTTCGCATAGAGTTGATCAGGCTGTTGAATGTGGCCTGTGGAATGTTGTCCCACTCCTCTTCAATGGCTGTGCGAAGTTGCTGGATATTGGCGGGAACTGGAACACGCTGTCGTATTGTGTTCATTGTCAGTAGCTTATGCCTGCCCATACCATAACCCCACCGCCACCATGGGGCACCCTGTTCACATTGTTGACATCAGCAAATAACACGATGCACATGCTGTCTGCCATCTGTCCGGTACAGTTGAAACCGGGACTCATTGAATAGCACACTTCTCCAGTCTGCCAGTGGCCATCAAAGGAGAGCATTTTCCCACTGAAGTCGGTTACAACGCCGAACTGCAGTCAGGTCAAAACCCTGGTGAGGATGACGACCACGTGGATGATCTTCCCTGAGACGGTTCCTGACAGTTTGTACACAAATTCTTCAGTTGGCAAACGCACAGTTTCATCAGCTGTCCGTGTGGCTGTTCTCAGATGATCCCGCAGGTTAAGAAGCCAGATGTGGAGGTCCTGGGCTGTTGTAGTTACACTGGTCTGTGGTAGTGAAGCCAGATGTGGAGGTCCTGGGCTGTTGTAGTTACACTGGTCTGTGGTAGTGAAGCCAGATGTGGAGGTCCTGGGCTGTTGTAGTTACACTGGTCTGTGGTAGTGAAGCCAGATGTGGAGGTCCTGGGCTGTTGTAGTTACACTGGTCTGTGGTAGTGAAGCCAGATGTGGAGGTCCTGGGCTGTTGTAGTTACACTGGTCTGTGGTAGTGAAGCCAGATGTGGAGGTCCTGGGCTGTTGTAGTTACACTGGTCTGTGGTAGTGAAGCCAGATGTGGAGGTCCTGGGCTGTTGTAGTTACACTGGTCTGTGGTAGTGAAGCCAGATGTGGAGGTCCTGGGCTGTTGTAGTTACACTGGTCTGTGGTAGTGAAGCCAGATGTGGAGGTCCTGGGCTGTTGTAGTTACACTGGTCTGTGGTAGTGAAGCCAGATGTGGAGGTCCTGGGCTGTTGTAGTTACACTGGTCTGTGGTAGTGAAGCCAGATGTGGAGGTCCTGGGCTGTTGTAGTTACACTGGTCTGTGGTAGTGAAGCCAGATGTGGAGGTCCTGGGCTGTTGTAGTTACACTGGTCTGTGGTAGTGAAGCCAGATGTGGAGGTCCTGGGCTGTTGTAGTTACACTGGTCTGTGGTAGTGAAGCCAGATGTGGAGGTCCTGGGCTGTTGTAATTACACTGGTCTGTGGTAGTGAAGCCAGATGTGGAGGTCCTGGGCTGATGTGGAAAAATGAACATTAAATTATCTGTCAATTGTACGCTCCATATAAACTATATATCTGTGGCATTATGTTGTGTGACAAAACTGCACATTTTAGACTGGACTTTTTTTGTCCCCAGCACAAGGTGCACCTGTGTAATGATCATGCTCGGAATGAATGAGTCAACAGGAATGAATGAGTCAACAGGAATGAATGAGTCAACAGGAATGAATGAGTCAACAGGAATGAATGAGTCAACAGGAATGAATGAGTCAACAGGAATGAATGAGTCAACAGGAATGAAGGAGTCAACAGGAATGAATGAGCCAACAGGAATGAATGAGCCAACAGGAATGAATGAGTCAACAGGAATGAATGAGTCAACAGGAATGAATGAGTCAACAGGAATGAAGGAGTCAACAGGAATGAATACTTTCTGAAGGGACTGTATCTCACTGACTGACAGCAACAGGTGAATTAATAACCGCTGTTGTGCGTCTCTCAGGTGCAGCACCATCTTGATCCACGGCCAGGAGGTTCCAATGGACGCCAACTGGAACGAAGCTTTCCAGAGTGCCTACATGGAGCTGGGAGGGCTGGGAGAGAGAGTTCTAGGTACGTACACTACAGCACACAGGTTGAGTCCAAAACGGCATTATGTTTTCTATATCCGGACCACACCTGGCTATTATCTGTGCCTTTCCTCTTCACGTTCCATCTCCTGATCGGTTCCTTATATCTGTCCCAACATAAACACTCAATAAAATACAAAAGAACATCAGAACCTTGATCTCCTTCCAAACCAAAAATGACAAAAATAAGAGTTCCTGTCTGTTTGTTGTGTTTCTCTCTCCATCAGGGTTCTGCCACTTGCCACTGTCTCCGGCCCAGTTCCCTCGGGGCTTCTCCTTTGACTGTGAGGAAGTCAACTTCCCCATAAAAGGGCTGTGTTTCGTTGGTCTCATGTCCATGATCGACCCTCCTCGCGCCGCCGTCCCCGACGCTGTGGGGAAATGCCGCTCCGCAGGGATTAAGGTGAGTGGCACAATAAACCAACCAACAAACCATTCAACCGACCACCTAATCAATAAACCAACCAACAAACCATTCAACCAACCACCTAATCAATAAACCAACCAACAAACCATTCAACCAACCACCTAATCAATAAACCAACCAACCAACCAACTAACTAATCAATTAATCAACCAACCAACAAACTAATCAATTAATCAACCAACGAACTAACTAATCAGTGAATAAACCAACCAACAAACTAATTTATCAATGAATCAACCAACCAACAAATCAATTAAACAACCAACCAACTAACTAACTAATCAATAAATCAACCAACCAGCCAGCCAGCCAACCAACTAACAAATAAATTAATCAATCAATCAATCAACCCACCAATGAACTAATCAGTGAATGAACCAACCAACTAACTGACTAATCAATAAATCAACCAACCAACCAGCCAACCAACTAACAAATAAATGAATCAACCAACCAATCAATCAATTAACCAATCCAACAATCCAACAATATAATCTCCTGCAAGTCTATAAATGAGAAAACAAGGAACAAGTACAGTTCATGTGGTGACAGGTATAGATGCTGTCAGGTCGTCACGGTGACAGGTATAGATGACATATGATGTTGATGATTCTCTATGCTGTCAGGTCGTCACGGTGACAGGTATAGATGACATATGATGTTGATGATTCTCTATGCTGTCAGGTCGTCACGGTGACAGGTATAGATGACATATGATGTTGATGATTCTCTATGCTGTCAGGTCGTCACGGTGACAGGTATATATGACATATGATGTTGATGATTCTCTATGCTGTCAGGTCGTCACGGTGACAGGTATAGATGACATATGATGTTGATGATTCTCTATGCTGTCAGGTCGTCACGGTGACAGGTATAGATGACATATGATGTTGATGATTCTCTATGCTGTCAGGTCGTCACGGTGACAGGTATATATGACATATGATGTTGATGATTCTCTATGCTGTCAGGTCGTCACGGTGACAGGTATATATGACATATGATGTTGATGATTCTCTATGATGTCAGGTCGTCACGGTGACAGGTATAGATGACATATGATGTTTATTATTCTCTATGCTGTCAGGTCGTCACGGTGACAGGTATAGATGACATATGATGTTGATGATTCTCTATGATGTCAGGTCGTCACGGTGACAGGTATAGATGACATATGATGTTTATTATTCTCTATGCTGTCAGGTCGTCACGGTGACAGGTATAGATGACATATGATGTTTATGATTCTCTTTGCTGTCAGGTCGTCACGGTGACAGGTATAGATGACATATGATGTGTTTATAGTTGTGATGATGTTTATGATTCTCTATGCTGTCAGGTCGTCACGGTGACAGGTATAGATGACATTTGATGTGTTTATAGTTGTGATGATGTTTATGAATCTCTTTGCTGTCAGGTCGTCACGGTGACAGGTATAGATGACATATGATGTTTATGATTCTCTATGCTGTCAGGTCATCATGGTGACTGGCGACCATCCCATCACTGCCAAAGCCATCGCTAAAGGCGTGGGTATCATCTCCGAGGGCAACGAGACTGTGGAGGACATCGCTGAAAGACTGAATATTCCCCTAAGTCAAGTCAACCCCAGGTGTTTGTGCGTGTGTGCGTGTGTGCGTGTGTGCGTGTGTGTGTGTGCGTGTGTGTGCGAGTGTGTGTGTTTGTGTGTGTGTGTTTGTGTGTGTGTGTGTGTGTGTGTGTGTGTGTGTGTGTGTGTGTGTGTGTGTGTGTGTGTGTGTGTGCGTGTGTGCGTGCGTGCGTGCGTGCGTGCGTGCGTGCGTGCGTGCGTGCGTACGTACGTGCGTTGTTCTAATATGTCATTACATTGTTGCTTCTGTTTTTTACCGTGACACATTTGACAAATGCGACCATGAAGGAAGACCACAATGGAAATAAACTGTTTTCTTTTCTGTGTTTATCCTAGATTATCCTAAATCACGTGCATAATGTTATATGTGTACCTTGTTTTACATTTTTAAATAAACTAAACAAAACCCCTCCCACTGTTGGCTTGTATCTGCATCTCTCTCCCAGAGAGTGTGTGTGTGTGTGTGTGTGTGTGTGTGTGTGTGTGTGTGTGTGTGTGTGTGTGTGTGTGTGTGTGTGTGTGTGTGTGTGTGTGTGTGTGTGTGTGTGTGTGTGTGTGTGTGTGTGTGTGTGTGCGTGCGTCCGTGCATATGTGAGAACTTGTGTGTGTGACTGTTCGCGCCCGTGTGTGTATATCTGTGTATTTGTGTGGTTTTTCACTGGGGGCTGGTGTCTGTGTGTCTCTTCCAGGGATGCAAAGGCCTGTGTGGTGCATGGAGGGGACCTGAAGGACATGAGTGCAGAGTACCTGGATGACCTACTCAGGAACCACACTGAGATAGTGTTCGCCCGCACATCACCTCAGCAGAAACTCATCATCGTAGAGGGCTGCCAGAGAACGGTGAAAGGATGTCTGTGTGTGTGTGTGCGCTTGTGTGTGTGCGGGTGTGTGTGTGTTTGAGTCTCTATAATTAAAGCATGAGTCAGGGATTCTCAATCTATTATCCTGTTCAGAGTTAGATACTAGGAAGCTATTATCCCTAGAGAAAAATATTTGATGGGAAAATTGCCCCAAAATTGTCATTCCATAAAACTTAAACTACTGTTCAAAAGTTTAGGGTCACTCAGAAATGTCTTTGTTTTTTAAAGAGAAGCAACATTTTTTGTCCATTAAAATAACATCAAATTGACCAGAAATACAGTGTAGACATTGTTAATGTTGTAAATGACTATTGTAGCTGGAAACGGCAGATTTTTTAATGGAATATCTACATAGGCGTACAGAGGCCCATTATCAGCAACCATCACTCCTGTGTTCCAATGGCACGTTGTGTTAGCTAATCCAAGTTTATCATTTTAGGCTAATTGATCATTAGAAAACCCTTTAGCAATTATGTTAGCACAGCTGATAACTGTTGTCCTGAATAAAGAAGCAATAAAACTGTCCTTCTTTAGATTAGTTGAGTATCTGGAGCATCAGCATTTGTGGGTTCAATTACAGGCTCAAAATGGCCAGAAACAAATAACTTTCTTCTGAAACTCGTCAGTCTATTCTTGTTCTGAGAAATGAAGGCTATTCCATGCGAGAAATTGTCAAGAAACTGAAGATCTTGTACAATGCTGTGTACTACTCCCTTCACAGAACAGCGCAAACTGGCTCTAACCAGAATAGAAAGAGGAGTGGGAGGCCCTGGTGCACAACTGAGCAAGAGGACAAGTACATTAGAGGGTCTTGTTTGAGAAACAGACGCCTCACAAGTCCTCAACTGGCAGCTTCATTAAATAGTAACTGCATAACACCATTCGCAACGTCAACAGTGAAGAGGCGACTCCGGGATGCTGGCCTTCTAGGCAGAGTTCCTTTGTCCAGTGTCTGTGTTCTTTTGCCCATCTTAATCTTTTATCTTTATTGGCCAGTCTGAGATATGGCTATTTCTTTGCAACTCTGCCTAGAAGGCCAGCATCCCGGAGTCGCCTCGTCACTGTTGACGTTGAGACTGGTGTCTGGTCTTATTTACTGACTCTGAATTCTCTTGTTCTAGGGGGCAATCGTGGCGGTTACTGGGGACGGAGTGAACGACTCGCCTGCCCTGAAGAAGGCTGACATTGGGGTTGCTATGGGGATTGCTGGGTCTGACGTCTCCAAGCAGGCTGCAGACATGATCCTCCTGGATGACAATTTCGCCTCTATTGTCACTGGAGTGGAGGAAGGTAAGGAAGGAAGGAAGGTAAGGAAGGAAGGAAGCAAGGAAGCAAGGAAGCAAGGAAGGAAGGAAGCAAGGAGGCAAGGAAGGAAGGAAGGAAAAAAAAAACTTAATCTATCTGTTCTTCTTCAAAACAGGTCGTCTGATCTTTGATAACTTGAAGAAGTCTATCGCCTACACACTGACAAGTAACATTCCAGAGATCAGCCCCTTCCTCCTCTTCATCATTGCCAGCATTCCCCTGCCCCTGGGCACCGTCACCATCCTCTGTATCGACTTGGGCACAGACATGGTGAGGACCCGCTAAACTGACTGGAAAAGGAAAACCCACACACTGAAAGTCTTTGGGGCAGTTTCCCGGACACAGACGAAGCATTATTCCTGGACGTAAAAGCTCAATGGAGGATCACCATTAAAGTGCTTTTTAGTCCAGGACAACTTAATCGGTCCCTTTAAGTTGTAATGTTCTTTAGCAGTCCATTTGTTTGAGCTTTTCTTCTGCTGCTAAAGAACATTACACCTTAAAGACTATTTCAGTGAGTGCAGGTTTCCCTTTTCCACTTTATATGCACAGGTCATATTTCTGCTCCTCGACACTCAGTCACAAGCAGACATTCTCTCAGCTTGATCGTACATTACCTTTCAATCTATAACTCACCACTACCCTGCCCTGGGTCAGGGTGAGAGCTACTCAATCTTGTAAAGCAAACTGGATTTGTAACCACTGCTGTGAGGACTCTAGTCTCACACTGGGTTATGTCCATTTTCCACTTCAACTCATACATTGCCCCGTTGTTGCCTTTTCTTATTATGAAACGTAGAACTTTGTCACATTGTTCTGTCTGTCATACATTGTCTCAAAATTCCCCCTCTCTCTCTTTCTCTTTCTCTTTCTCTTTCTCTCTCTTTCTCTCTCTCTCTTTCTCTCTTTCTCTCTCTCACTCTCTGTCTCTCTCTCTCTCTCTCTTCTCTCTCTCTCTCTCTTTCTCTCTCTTTATCTCTCTCTCTCTCTCTCTTTCTCTCTTTCTCTCTCTCTCTTTCTCTCTCTCTCTTTCTCTCTTTCTCTCTCTCTCTCTCTCTGTCTCTCTCTCTCTCTTTCTCTCTTTCTCTATCTCTCTGTCTCTTCTCTCTCTCTCTCTTTCTCTCTCTCTCTTTCTCTCTTCTCTCTCTCTCTCTTTCTCTCTTTCTCTTCTCTCTTTCTCTCTCTTCTCTCTCTCTTCTCTCTCTCTTCTCTCTCTCTCTCTTTATCTCTTTCTCTCTCTCTCTTTCTCTCTTTCTCTCTTTCTCTCTCTCTCTTTCTCTCTTTCTCTCTCTCTCTCTCTGTCTCTCTCTCTCTCTTTCTCTCTTTCTCTCTCTGTCTCTCTCTCTCTCTCTCTCTCTCTCTCTCTCTCTCTCTCTCTCCCCATCTCTCTTCTTTAACTCCCTCTCCTCTCACCCCTATCTCTGGTTACAGGTTCCTGCTATCTCATTGGCCTATGAGACGGCTGAGAGTGACATTATGAAACGTCAGCCCAGGTGTCCAAAGACAGACAAGCTGGTGAACGACAGACTGATCAGCATGGCCTACGGACAGATAGGTCAGAATACCTGACAGGCTCATCCATGTTTCTGTGTCCTAAAATGGAACCCTGTTATGGGCCCTGGTCAAAAGTAGTGCAATATATAGGGAATAAGGCTCCATTTGGGATGCTAGCCTTGTGTCTGTCCACCTCAGAACTAAAGCATACATCAATGGTTGTACACAAGTACTGTACTGTAACAAATTATTTTGTGCATGTTCCAAATGGTATACTATTCCCCATAGAGTGCACTACTTTTGACCAGGGCCCATAGGGGTCGTGGTCAAAAGTAGTGCACCAAAAAGAGAATAGGTTGCCAACTTGGGACGTAGTTTGTCTTTTTGCCCTCTGTTGTTCATGCCAGTTATTGAAACAGGTATTATATTTTCCTGATGGACTTGTCTCTCTCTCTCTCTCTCTCTCTCTCTCTCTCTCTCTCTCTCTCTCTCTCTCTCTCTCTCTCTCCAGGTATGATTCAGGCTCTGGCTGGTTTTTTCACCTACTTTGTGATCCTGGCTGAGAATGGCTTTTGGCCAGAGACCCTGCTGGGCATCCGTCTGAACTGGGACGACCGTGCCAACAACGAGGTGGAGGACAGCTATGGACAGCAGTGGGTGAGACTGAGAGGGTTTAACACATCCATATAGTAGCTATATTTATCAGATCCACAGCAGTGGGTGAGACTGAGAGGGTTTAACACATCCATATAGTAGCTATATTTATCAGATCCACAGCAGTGGGTGAGACTGAGAGGGTTTAACACATCCATATAGTAGCTATATTTATCAGATCCACAGCAACGTTTTTTTAGAATGTAAATTCGCACACCTTGACATACTACTGTCATCAATAAAAATACAAAATACAAAAGTGTAGTCAATAAAAAATGTAAACTGTTGGAAGCATCAAGAGTGTTTCTTTTTATTCACAACTACAACAGGTTTCCAATTGTAAGACGTGTGTTCCTTTCACAGACCTACGAGCAGCGGAAGATTATTGAGTTCACATGTCACACCTCGTTCTTTGTGAGCATCGTGGTGGTGCAATGGGCCGACGTGATTATCTGCAAGACCAGGAGGAACTCTGTCTTTCAGCAGGGCATGAAGTGGGTGGAAAAGTCTCAAATGGCACACTAGTGCACTGCCCATTGGACTCTGATCAAAAGTAGTGCACTGCCCATTGGACTCTGATCAAAAGTAGTGCACTGCCCAATGGACTCTGATCAAAAGTAGTGCACTGCCCATTGGACTCTGATCAAAAGTAGTGCACTGCCCATTGGACTCTGATCAAAAGTAGTGCACTGCCCAATGGACTCTGATCAAAAGTAGTGCACTGCCCATTGGACTCTGATCAAAAGTAGTGCACTGCCCAATGGACTCTGATCAAAAGTAGTGCACTGCCCATTGGACTCTGATCAAAAGTAGTGCACTGCCCAATGGACTCTGATCAAAAGTAGTGCACTGCCCAATGGACTCTGATCAAAAGTAGTGCACTGCCCATTGGACTCTGATCAAAAGTAGTGCACTGCCCAATGGACTCTGATCAAAAGTAGTGCACTGCCCAATGGACTCTGATCAAAAGTAGTGCACTGCCCATTGGACTCTGATCAAAAGTAGTGCACTGCCCATTGGACTCTGATCAAAAGTAGTGTACTGTTGTATATAGGGAATAGGATTTGTTTTACTTTGTATAAGTATGTACTGTATTTGTCCAGGTTGTATCACAACCAACCATTTCAGTGTTAGAGGCGTCACTACAGACCCTGGTTCGATTACAGGCTGTATCACAACCGGCCATGATTGGAAGTCCCATAGGGTGGTGCACAATTGGCTCAGCGTCGTCTGGGTTTGTCCGGTGTAGGCCGTCATTGTAAATAACAATTTGTTCTTAACTGACTTGCCTAGTTAAATAAAGGTTAAATAATAAACTATATATATATATTTTAATTTGTTAAAAATCTAAACTTGTCTTGGCCAACTCTCCCATTTCCATTTCCTCAATAGGAATCGTATCCTGATCTTTGGCCTGTTTGCTGAGACTGCTTTGGCTGCATTTTTATCCTACTGCCCAGGAATGGACATCGCCCTCCGCATGTATCCCCTGAAGTCAGTACCACACACCACCCTAAACACAAGGACATCCCATTCCCGATACCCCTTGTCTTTAATTCTACCCCCAAGTCCCTCGCACGCTTTTCTCATATCACACCCTCGACTACGTGGATTTTACAATTAACTGTATCCTCTGAAGTCAGTACGACACACGTCTCCACTCTGCAACACCCTAAACACTCCTAAAACAAGTCCCTCACACGCCTTGCTCAGATCACACCCTCTTATCATCTCAAGGATTCAGAATGAACCTGAATAGATTTTACAATGAACTCCATCAAACACTCCTCCCTTATTTATCTCTCTCTCTTTCCCTCTCTGTCTCTCTCTCCCTCCCTCTCTGTTTCTCTCTCTCCCTCTCTGTATCTCTCTCCCTCTCTGTCTCTCTCCACCTCTCTGTCTCCCTCTCTGTCTCTCTCTCCCTCTCTCTCCTTCAGGGTCTCCTGGTGGTTCTGTGCCCTCCCCTACAGTCTCCTCATCTTCATCTACGATGAGGTCCGCAAGCTCATCATCAGGAGGTATCCTGGAGGTGGGTGACATAGTGACATAGTGACATAGAATGACATAGAATGACATAGAGAGAGTCACAGAAGATGCCAGTTGTCTGTCACTGAGTGTCTGTTCTGTAAGGAAGAGACCAATAGAGAGATTCACAAAAGATCATTCATCGTGACAGTTATTTGCTCATGTTAATCAGTCATGTTAATAATCATATTGATGTGCTGGGGATCAGAGAGTCACTGCGTTAAAAGGGTTTTGTCATTTTAAAGCACTGAGAGGAAGACTATGTAATGATGACTAATCCAATCATTCTTGTCTGACTCATTTTAATCTTTCTCTGTTATAGGTTGGGTGGAACTGGAGACATATTACTAACGTTCAGAAATGTGTTATTGTTAAGATTGAATTTCTGTGTGTGTGTGAATGAGTGAGTACGTGTGTATGCAAGGTCTAGCTAAGCAGAGAACAGCAAAACTACCTTACAAAATGTATTTTGTCTTTGAAAATAACAAACAAGCCTACGTAATCAGTAAATCAGAAAATCAGCCTACATTACCACTGAAAATAAGCGTATATTACCACTGTAACTGCTGCTAGTGTGTGTGTGTGTGTGTGTGTGTGTGTGTGTGTGTGTGTGTGTGTGTGTGTGTGTGTGTGTGTGTGTGTGTGTGTGTGTGTGTGTGTGTGTGTGTGTGTGTGTGTGTGTGTGTGTGTGTGTGTGTGTGTACACTAAGTGTACAAAACATTAGGAACACCTCCCTAATATTGAGTTGCACCCCCTTTTGCCCTCAGAACAGCCTCAATTGGTCAGGGTTATGGACACTACAAGGTGTCGAACGCGTTCCACAGGGATGCTGGCCCATGTTGACTCCAACGCTTCCCACAGTTGTGTCAAGTTGGCTGGATGTCCTTTGGGTTGTGCAACATTCTTGATACACACAGGAAACTGTTGAGCGTGAAAAACCCAGCAGCGTTGCAGTTCTTGACACAAACCGGTGGACCTGGCACCTACTACCAGACCCTGTTTAAAGGAACTTAGATATTGTGTCTTGACCATTCACCCTCTGAATGGCACACATAAACAATCCATGTCTCAAATGTCTCAAGGCTTAAAAATCGTTCTTTAACCCGTCTCCTCCCCTTCATTTGAAGTCAATTCAACAAGTGACATTAATAAGGGATCATAGCTTTAACATGGATTCACCTGGTCATTCTATGTCATGGAAAGAGCAGGTGTTCATAATGTTTTGTATACTCAGAGTATGTGTGTTTTTACAGTATGTGTGCGTGCTTTGTGTTTGTCTGTCTGCTATTGCACGGATCAGTACACCATTCTGGTTATCATAGAGGATAGCGCTGCAAAGAAAGCCTGTAATTGTGATTGATATTACTGAGTTTTGACAATAACTACACTGGAAGGACTTTCCAAAACCCAAATGTCAAACAAACAAGATGCTGCACTACGGCTGTAGCATTCAAATGCATCAAACATGGTTTTTTGCTTCACCAAATAAAATGTACTTCAAAAGCTAAACATTAATTGCATCAATCAAACAAGATGCTGCACTACGGCTGTAGCATTCAAATGCATCATACATGGTTTTTTGCTTCACCAAATAAAATGTACTTCAAAAGCTAAACATTAATTGCATCAATCATCAGTCCTGAAGGCTAGGGTTCCGTTCCAAATGGCACCCTATTCCATACACAGCGCACTACTTTTGACCAGAGCCATATGGGCACTGGTCAAAGTAGTGCTCTATACAGGGACTATAGGGTGCCATTGGGACACACAAAATGACAGATGTGGTGTTGTGTGAAAATAAATTGCTCTGAAATGTGTCTCGATATGAAATAAAGTTAATCTGAACGAAGCGGTTGATGATGTTTGTCCTTTCTTGTAACCTATTCCCAAATATATTATTACAACATTAGTATTATTAGGTCATGGAATGATAAGCGCATCCACTACCTAGGTCAATATACAGCCTGTATAACCTTGGCCCTTGATCTTGACTCTCAGTTCCATTACATCACACATAAGAGTCTTTGGACGAAGGCGTCTTTTGTTGAGCAGCGTCGCTCTGTCTGAACATTAACACACATCGTTTGACATATGGTTTAGGAAGCAGAAGGACCTTATCTTTCACATCAGGGATAAAAAAATAATGATTTAAACTCGGGGTTAAATTGATACACACCTTTATGGGGTTAGTGTTCCCATACGGCCATATCTCCATGTTAAAGCGCTTGTTTATAGAAGACAGAGTGAACTTACACTGCATTTGGATGTTACAGTGCTTGTTTATGGAAGACAGAGTGAACTTACACTGCATTCGGATGTTACAGTGCTTGTTTATAGAAGACAGAGTGGACGACACTGCATCCGGATGTTACAGCGCTTGTTTATAGAAGACAGAGTGAACTTACACTGCATCCGGATGTTACAGCGCTTGTTTATAGAAGACAGAGTGAACTTACACTGCATTCGGATGTTACAGTGCTTGTTTATGGAAGACAGAGTGGACTACACTGCATTCGGATGTTACAGCACTTGTTTATAGAAGACAGAGTGAACATACACTGCATTCGGAAAGTATTCAGACGCCTTAAATTTTTCCACATTTTGTCAGGTTACATCCGTTTTCTACAATTGATTCAATTATTGTTGTTTTTTGTTCCTTCGTCAATCTACACACAATACCTCAATTACAAAGAAAAACATTTTGCAAATGTATAAAAAATAAAATAATGGAAATATCATATTTACATAAGTATTCAGACCCTTTACTCAGTACTCTGTTGAATCACCTTTGGCAACGATTACAACCTTGTGTCTTCTTGAGTATGACATTACAGACTGGGAAAACCTGTATTTGGGAAGTTTCTCCCATTCTTCTCTGCAGATCCTCTCAAGCTCTGTCAGGTTGGATGGGGAGCGTCACTGCACAGCTATTTTCAGATCTCTCCAGAGATGTTTGATCGGGTTCAAGTCCGGGCTCTGGCTGAGCCACTCAAGTACATTCAGAGACGTGTCCCGAAGCCACTCCTGCGTTGTCTTGGCTGGAGCACTCTGGAGCAAGTTTTCATCAAGGATCTCTCTATACCTTGCTCCAGCCATCTTTCCCTCTATACTGACTAGTCTCCCAGTGTCTGCCGCTGACCACCATGCATCACTGTAGGGATGGTGCCAGGTTTCCTCCCGATGTGATGCTTGACATTCAGGCCAAAGAGTTTAATATTGGTTTCATCAGACCAGAGAATCTTGTTTCGCATAGTCAGAGTCCTTTAGGTGCCTTTTGGCAAACTCCAAGCGGGCTGTCATGTGCCTTTTACTGAGGAGTGGCTTCCATCTGACAATTCTACCATAAACGCCTGATTGGTGGAGTGCTGCAGAGATGGTTGTCCTTCTGGAAGGTTCTCTCATCTCCACAGAGGAACTCTGGAGCTCTGTCAGAGTGACCATCGGGTTCTTGCTCACCTCCCTGACCAAGTCCCTTCTCCCCTGATTGCTCAGTTTGGCCTGGTGGCCAGCTCTAGGAAGTGTCTTGGTGGTTCCAAACCTCTTCCATTTAAAAATGATGGAGGCCACTGTGTTCTTGGGGACCGTCAATGATGCAGAAACATTTTGTTACCCTTCCCCAGATCTGTGCCTCGATACAATCTTGTCTCGGAGCTCTACGGACAATTCCTTCGATCTCATGGCTTGGTTTTTGCTCTGACATGCACTGTCTACTGTGGGGCCTTATATACACTGTAGACAGGTGTGTGCCTTTCCAAATCATGTCCAATCAATTGAATTTACCACAGGTGGACTCCAATCAAGTTGTATGAATATCTCAAGAATGATCAATGGGCTCAATTTCGAGTCTCGTAGCAAAGGGCCTGAATACTTATGTAAATAAGTATTTCAGTATTTCTGTTTTAATTTTTAATACATTTTCAAAAATGTCGAAAAAACTTTTTTGCTTTGTAATTATGGGGTATTGTGTGTATATTGATGAGGACATTTTTTTTATTGAATCCGTTTTAGGCTGTAACGTAACAAAATGTGGAAAAAGTCAAGGGGTCTGAATACTTTCCGAATGCACTGTACCTGTGCTAATTAGCTATATGCGTCTCCGAACACCTGTGTTGTCACTGAAAAATACTGTTGCTTGCAACTGTGATATATTCCACTATAAATTATTTTGATGAGATATGAAAGTAGAGGGATTTATGTTGCTAGAACCGTACCACAATTGGGCAGGCAGGTAGCCCAGTGGTTAGAGCGTTGGGGACTTGTAACCGAAAGTTTGCAAGATGGAATCCCCAAGCTGACAAGGTCAAATCTGTCGTTCTGCCCCTGAACAAGGTAGTTAACTCTCTGTTCCTAGGCTGTAATTGAAAATAAGAATTTGTTCTTAACTGACTTGCCTAGTTAAATAAAGGTATAAAAAAATAAATAATAATTTAGAATAAATTCACATTTAGATGTACTATTTGGCTGTTTTTACTTTCAGAGCCAATTCACCTCTTAACAGAACAGGTAAGATCCTTGGACTATAAGGAGTAGTATCAGTCTCCTTTAGTTCATTATTGGGATCATTTAACCTTATGATTATCGACCATGGGTGGGGTGTATAAACCTAAAATGGTTGCAATCTGCAAGCTGCAGGGTTCAGCTGCAGGGTTCAGGGAAATCTCAACAAGTTTTGACAAAAGCATTTCAAATAGCCTAAACTCAGTTTTAGTGTAGACAGAGAGGAAAAGGATAAGAGAGAGGATTTACTCAGCCCAAAATTTGTTCCCATGAGATAAACCATTTTTTTGTATGGAGGTCTATGAAAGAGTGTCGAATTACACGAAGCTTATTTGATCTAATAAAAGTTTTGTAATGTTTAGGCTGTTAACAAATGTACTGATATAAGTGGATGCACTTGGCATTCTGGAACTTTGAGATAAACTATGTATGTCTGTTGTTCACGTGCATATCTGCCCTCCGATTGGCTAGAATGGTCCCACCTGATCTCGCTTGCCCGCAATAATTGAGGACATGTTTTTCATTTTTTTCAATGTAAAATATAATCTTTGGTGTAGATCATTTTTTTCCTTGGGCCTTTTGACCTTCCATTCTGACCTTCTCACGGGGACCGTCAGGTTATTTGATATCCGGGATCCTTGGGACGTACATACCCCCGATTGAAATTTACATTTTAAATGAGTAGGGTCGAGGTTTATGTTAGGGGTCAGGGTCAAGGTCATGGTTAGGTCGTTAGGCTTAGGTATGGCTGTCCCAAGCATCCCGTCTAGCACTAATCGGACCATCAGGAAAAATATAATAACATCCGTTACGCCATATCCGGTTTCAGCTGTTAAAGAAACAATGGCGTTGCTTCTAAGGTCAGTAGTTACCCGTGCTTTATCTAACATTGAGACAGTTTATTGATGTTTACATTTCGTTTGTTAGTTTGACATATGTGTATTAATTTGTCTTAGAGTGGTGTTCAAATAGATTTATTTAGCCAGAGAGCTTGCTTCACCCTACTATCGTCATAACATCGTTGCTCCCTAAACATGCTAACGTTAGCATGCTTAGTTAGCTAGCTCCTCCTGTGACAACACATTTTAGATTTACACCAAGTTATTTTGATAGTTACGAACGCTACAATGAGCTTTACATTCCTATGGAAGCACTGCTTCCAAGTTTCATGTATATAACTAGTTAGCTAGATTATTTATGTGGTATCCTAGCTAGCTAACACAATATGTAAGTTACTCTTAAGGAGCCTCTCTTTAGTCCTTCATGTCCAAGGACATTGTATGTTGTTTAGAGGTGGCGTTAGACGCTCCCACAGCCAAATACCCCAACTAAACGTCAATTAAATCACGATTGTGATACGGCTCTTGAACAAAGGCCTTTACTTTTATATCACATTCTAAAGTTACACACAGGTGTTAGGAGCAAAGCCCTTGATAATGAAACTCTGTTCCATTATATTACACGTACAGTACCAGTCAAAAGTTTGGACACGCCTACTCATTCAAGGGTTTTTCTTTATTTTTTACTATTATTTTTTACTATTTTCTACATTGTAGAATAATAGTGGACATCCAAATCTGTGAAAGAATACATATGGAATAATGTAGTAAAGTGTAAATATATTTTATATTTGACATTTTTCAAAGTAGCCACCCTTTGCCTTGATGACAGCTTTGCACACTCTTGGCATTCTCTCAACCAGCTACATGAGGTAGTCACCTGGAATGCATTTCAGTTAACAGGTGTGCCTTGTTAAAAGTTAATTTAAAAAAAGTTAACGACAGTCCATCATTACTTTAAGAGATGAGTTGGACTGCAGAGTGAAAGAAAAGCAGCCAACAAGTGCTCAGCATATGTGGGAACTCCTTCAAGATAGTTGGAAAAGCATTCCAGGTGAAGCTGGTTGAGAGAATGCCAGGAGTGTGCAAAGCTGTCAAGGCAAAGGGTGGCTTCTTTGAAGAATCTAACATTTCTTGAAAGTAATATTTCGTAGTTTTGATGTCTTCACTATTATTCTACAATGTAGAAAATAGTCAAAATAAAGAAACCCTTGAATGAGTAGGTGTGTCCGAACTTCTGTGAAGGTGAGTTTAGTTAAGAGACCTGATGCTCAATCTGAACATTAATACATGTCACTTGCGGTTTTGGAAGCATAAGGACCTAATCTTTCATATTCCAAATCATGAATGTAAAAGTACTAATTTCGTGCTTCATTTGCACTTTTCAAGTCAGATGAAATATCTTTGCTCTTGACGGACAGCGCTCCGACTGATGTGTAGCAACAGAGTATCCGTTATATTGACCGGATACTGAAGTGGCCTCTCCGGGAACCTAAAATAAATGTCTTTAAAAAAATGGAAGGCAGTAGGGAGGAGGCAAGATCAGGTGGGACCATTCTGGCCAATGAGAGAGCAGATACATGCGTGTGACCCACAGGTACAACTCCGATATAAAGTGTATTTTCTCAGTTACCTAATCTAATCATTACGAAAATATATACGCGATCAAATAAGCCACACGTAGCAAATAAGCTTTACATTTTTTGTTAACCAAATTCGACACACTCTTATTGACCGCCATACAAAACCTCGCTCTGTGAACAAATTATTTTAATGTAAATGACACCTGCTGGAGAAGACAGGTTTTGGGCCAAGTTATGCCTCTCGCTTCACCTCTTCCTCTTTGTTTAAGCTACTTTTCTCCGGTACTTCCAAGTTATGCCTCTCGCTTCACCTCTTCCTCTTTGTTTAAGCTACTTTTCTCCGGTACTTTCCGTACTTTCCTCCAGTGTAGTTTTTCTCCGGTTGCAAGATTAAATTATGTAACTGGCTACATTCTTTCTATGATAAACATTAGAAATATGATGACCATGCATTGTTCTTGCTTTTTCATTGGAAGCTCATTTACTTGTGTGGCCGCTAGCCAAATAGCGTTGCACTTCTGTTGTCATTGTGATAAACTCTTTTCTGCCGAATTGTGTTGCACAACTGTATTTTGTGTTTAGAAAAACTATAGTTCTTTCCCCATCACACTCTATTGAAGAAAAAAAAAACACTGACTTTCAATATAATACGCATGTGATTTTTTTAATGTAATGGTCTGCATTTTTATAATTCGTATTTCTGAAAGCCAATGCGACCACTGACCCTATAAATGTGTGTAGTAATAAATGTAAACAATTCCGCTGATATGTTCCTTATGTTTCCATAACCGTGCCACAGGCGACGCGTGTTAACCTTTTAGAGCATGAGTACCCAACTACCTTCAGCTGCTGGACAATTTCTTTCTTCAGGGGTTAGTTGGGGGCCCGGAAATCAATTAAAAATAATTTGTACACTGCAAATTGACTAAGCCCAAACCAATATAGTATTTGACAAAAACATACTGTAATTATTTCAAACCTTGACTAACTTCCTCCGTTAGTAAAGGAATGTGCTGCTCTTCTCTGTCCATGGCAGCTCGTTCTGTGAGTACCTACACTAACGACTGCACTTGGGCTGCTCTTCTCAATGACCAGACATTAGTGAGCTATTAGCAACTTTTCATCACTCTTAATTTAGACTAAGTGAAATCATCTCTCCTGTCTTATATTTGACCGAGGTCCATCTCTTATCTTAGTCATATGACTGTACTGCGTAGCAGAGCATGAGGAAAATGGCTCAGCTTTTAAATATTAGTGATCAATTTGGTGATACCAGAGCCCTGCCCTACCCAAGTTATTGATGGAAAAACAGGCCCTGCCCAAGTTATTGATGGAAAAACAGGCCCTGCCCAAGTTATTGATGGAAAAACAGGCCCTGCCCAAGTTATTGATGGAAAAACAGGCCCTGCCCAAGTTATTGATGGAAAAACAGGCCCTGCCCAAGTTATTGATGGAAAAACAGGCCCTGCCCAAGTTATTGATGGAAAAACAGGCCCTGCCCAAGTTATTGATGGAAAAACAGGCCCTGCCCAAGTTATTGATGGAAAAACAGGCCCTGCCCTAGTTATTGAAAAACAGACCCTGAGTCGGGTAGCAGAGCTCTAGTTTGAACATGAACATCCTTGAAAATGTTGAACTGATTTGCTTGTGTATTATTATTTCTGCTTTTGCTCAACATGGTTTCACCATTATCGAGCTGGGAGTTAGAAGTGTGGTCTCTAATCTCCTCTGAGGAAATAGGAAGTGGCTCAGTGAAACAGAGTTTGTTGTTTATAATAAACCATGTTTTTACTAACATTACAAAATGTATGTTGTTTGATCTCTCTCACAGGACACTAGCCCGACAGGGCACTTGCTTGTCCCGCCCTCAGTTTGGCGTTTTCTACAGACAGTGAGTAGATTTTGTATGTGTGTGTCAGTGTCAGGTGTTGTAACTGAAATTATTTTCCAATTGTTTCGTTCTGAACAGAAGCATTCTTTTTTTCCCCTTCTGTTGCACTGTTCCGACCAACAAAATAAAGTTCTAACCTCCCCAAAATACTGCTTTACATCATTCCTTTCCCTTCCTTTTAAAAATATACTCTACTGTTCAAAAGTTTGGGGTCACTTAGACATTTCCTTGTTATCCATGAAAACATACATGAAATGAGTTGTAAAATGAATACGAAATATAGTCAAGACGTTGACAAGGTTTTAAATAATGTTTAGAGCCAGTTTGAGCTGTTCTGTGAAGGGAGTAGTACACAGCATTGTACGAGATCTTCAGTTTCTTGGCAATTTCTCGCATGGAATAGCCTTGATTTCTCAGAGCAAGAAAAGACTGATGGGATTCAGAAGAAAATTATTTGTTTCTGGCCATTTTGAACCTGTAATCGAACCCACAAATGCTGATGCTCTAGATACTCAACTAGTCTAAAGAAGGCCAGTTTTATTGCTTCATTGTTCAGGACAACAGTTATCAGCTGTGCTAACATAATTGCAAAGGGTTTTCTAATGACCAATTAGCCTTTTAAAATGATAAACTTGGATTGCTAACACAACGTGCCATTGGAACACACAAGTGATGATTGCTGATAATGGGCCTCTGTACAACTATGTGGATATTCCATGAAAAAAAATATTGTCGTTTCCAGCTACAATAGTCATTTACAACATTAACAATGTCTACACTGTATTTCTGATCAATTTGATGTTATTTTAATGGACAAAAAATGTGCTTTTCTTTCAAAAACAAGGACATTTCTAAGTGACCGCACACTTTTGAATGGTAGTGTATATACATTTACATTACATTAAATTACTACACCAATCAGGCCACATAGAGCAGCTTGGTGTGGAGTGGGTAAGCACTTTAATTTGTTTAGGAAAGTCGTTAAGAGCTAATTGTATTTTGCCGTAACAGTATGGTTTAATCATACTGAAAGACAAACACACAGTTTGCTGACGGTCACAGTGTGGGGTGTGAGATGCAACTGACATTTTGAGGGTGAGGATGGAGGATGCTTGCCTTGAACAACTGAGCACCTTATGGCATGCATTATCTGAATTAGGCCCACAGAGTTATACCTACAGAGGAGTGGCTTCTATAGAGGAACTTTGAATATCTTTGAACTTCCGAGTTGGTTTAATGTTCTCTGGCTAACACGCTTGTAGAGCAGCACTAGATTTTTTTTATTTTTTTTATTACAATATATTTATTTCCTTGTAAAAAAAAAAACTATTTAACAATCAACAAAATAGGACACGGATAATTCCCAGTTGTTCCTCCCACCTACATAAAATAGCATGATAAATGGGAGCACTTTGTGCCAAAGCCTTCCTTCCCCAACACATGAACACCTCCCCTCATCCGGTATTGGCTTCAATGATTAACAACAATAAAACAAAACAGAATGACCTTCACATCCAATGCTAGAAAATATATTATTCAATGCAAAAACAAATGATACATTAAGAAAATGAGGCAGCTAAAGTGACGACTGGAACTGCTGAAAGTCCCCCCAGACATCAGTCAATTCACAGGGGTTATTACATCATAATTGTATGTTATTTTTTTCAGATGGAATATAGGAAGTTATTTTAGCTCCTTGACAGAGTGTCACTTTTCCCATATAAAAGCTGTGCATTTAATGGCTGTATTGACTGCTGATGAAACTAATCTGGTTTTGCGACCAATATTAACTGGTTGAACAGATTCCTCTCAAAGAAGAGTGAAGGGAAGGATCTAGTGGTACTGTCATATTAGTGACCTGTGATAAGATCGGAATAATGTCTTTCCAATAATTGACTCGTTCAGGGCAGGACAGAAACATATGCATCAGTGTGCCCATCCCCGTTTTACACCTTGGGAAACATGTTGAATATTTAGAATGAATCTTAATCTCTGGTGTAAAGTAGACCCTAATGTAAAATATTGAATTGCATCAACTTGAGCCTTGTGTTAAATGAAAGATGCTGAGCATCTAAAAAGAACTCAACCCATTTCTCATCCTCAACAATGAGACCACGGTCATCATGCCGCTTCATCGTTCCCCGACAGAGCTTGGAGACCAGAGTACATGTAACAAATTAAACCTTTTACCTCTTTCCTTTCCAGCCACAGTTTATCAGGTGTAGATTTACTCATGGACTGAATCCTTACCTCCCTGTTGAGTGGCAACATAATGCCTAACCTGTAGGTACTTAAAGAAATGAGTTTGAGGAAACTGAAAATGAAATGCCAGTTGTTGAAAGGATAGTAGTTCACATTCTCTATACAGATGACCAAATGTGTTAATTCCTTTGTTGAACCAAGAACATGTAATACCATGTCTCACGGGTTTGGGTAAGATGGGGTTCTTGTAGAAAGGTGTTTATTCATATATAGATCGATGCCCCTCGGTTTACAGACTTCAATCAATATATTTAAAGTGTTTTTAATTAAACTGTTGTTTATGAGACCTAGCAAAGCGTAAGGTGGGGCTAATATAAGGTACAGATGCCAATGAAACCGGGGAAAGACGCTCTTCCTGTCTCCAAGAGGGTGAACTTGTTGTTGTATCTTGCCATACCAACACAGCCTTTAGCTGAGATGCCCAGTAATACAACATGAAGTCAGGTAAAGTAAGCCCTCCTGAGTATGGTTTGAATAAAGGTGTGTGTTTCATGCTAGGGGGGGGATCCCTTTCCACAGAAATGAAGAGACCTTCCTGTTAAGTTGTTTGAAAAAAACATTGGCAATAGGAAAGGGTTAGGTTTCGAAAAGGTACAAGAATTGTGGTAATATATTAATCTTTACACAATTGACCTGCCATCTATCTAATTCTTCTCCAACCTTTTTGAGAAGTGGAGTATAGCTCAGTTCATATGTCTTAATAATTTCAGAAGGAAATTGCTATCCCTGATATGTCATTTTCTGAAGTCTCCAAAGAAAATTGCTGGTTTAAAATTTGGTTCTGCATACCTGCCCTGTTAAAAGACACGGTTATACTCTTCAATATTTTTAATTTAATATCCTGAAAAGGTCCCATTATTCTTTCAGGATGTCAACTAATGCCCGGAGTGAGATTTCTGATTTGGTGAGGTAAAGCAGAATGTCATCAGCATATAGTGAGACCAGATGTTCACGCCCACCCAAATGAACACTATGATTGGATGAGATCTGAAAGCTTCTGAAAGTGGCTCTATAGCCAAAGAAAAAGAGGTCTAGCGGGACAACCCTGTCTTGTGCCACGTGATAGAGAGAACTGTTTCCATTTGTCAGGATCTGAGCTACCGGACATTTGTACAGTAATCTAATCAGACCCGACATCCTGAGGTCCACTATTCATCCTCTGTAAAACTTCGAACAGGTTGTTCTGTTCTATGTAGTCAAAAGCTTTTTCCGCTTCTTAATGTTTCTTGGTCATTCTCTACATAATGCATAATGTTAAATAATCTTCTGATATTATCAGGAGATGATTGGTTTCTTACAAAGCCTGTTTGTTCCCTATCAACCAAGTCAGGAAGAACCTTATCTAGTCTTAAGAGCTATGATTTTTTTTTTTGTTGCAAAAATCTTATATGAAGTGTTCGTGCGTCTGGGAGCTTTTCTGTCTCTGTGGCAATGTTAAATATATTGCAAAGAGGCTCAATTAGTTTGTGTTAAAAGGTTCTATAGAATTCAATAGGAAATCCCCCTGCAGTGTTGAAAATGGATTCCCCCATTTCCTCAGATGTGATCTCTTTCTCCAAGTACTCTCTCTCCTCATCAGTTAAAGCTTGTCAATTGAGTTTGTTCAAAAACTCATGCATTGTGGCAGGGGCATCCACTTTAGACTTGTATAATGTTTTCATAAAACTCCCTATAGGCTAGATTCATTTCCTCAGGACCCTGAACAACTGTGTTATTGGGCAGCTTAATAGAGCCAATAACTCTAATAGCTTCATCTCTCCTTATCTGCCGAGCAAGCAACTTTCCTGCTTTATCTCCATGTTCGTAGTAGTTTTGTTCTCCTAAAAACATTTTCTGCTTTGTGGGTCGTCAGGGTGTTGTATTCCAATCTCTTTGATGACTCAACGATACAAACATTACACTCAAATGTCTAATTTAGGAACTATGTTCATTTTCAAGAAATGCCTTTTTCCAACAAATCTACTTTTTAGCCTTGTATGTCTTACGTATAAGGTAAACAAAATGATTAGCCCCCTCAGATATGCTTCCTATAAAATTAGGGAGAGGGGGGTGGGGGGTGCGCAGAGTTAGTATTGGTGCTAAAAAGATATGTTGATATGAGTGTTCAGAAATCTTGCAAATGTGTGTGATTATTTAGTAAATATGTGCCAAACCTCCACCAGCTTGAGGGTGGCTGTGTTTTACTGATTGGTAATGAAGCCAGCAGGGCAGAATGATCTGATATAGATCTTGGTAAATATTTACACCCAGTAGTTAAACTTCCCTTGCCTGCAGGAATAAGAGAGAAGTCGATTCTAGACTAACTGTTATGGACAGGGAAGTAAAAGGAGTCTTCTTTGAACCTTTTTGGTTGTGAACTCAGGATGATGTTGATGATTCACTAATTGTCCCCATTTCATTGTTGAGGGATGAAAGTTATCGTCTGGTAAAGCTTGTGTTTTTTCCTGTGCTGCATAGGTGCGTTTGTGGTTATCACTTTTGACACCGCGCAGCACTGGTTTCAAGGGAGCCTTGGGGAATGCCGATTGGTTGACATTTTGAGTGTGCGGCTGGTGACCGTAAACACATCCTGTTTTTGTTTGTTTTTTACATGCTCAAGTGGGGCTAAATAGTCCGATCGTTATTGTTGACGATGTTTGTCGCTTCAATTCTAAATTTATTTTGTGACTGAAAACATTTTCATGTTACAGGGAACAGTCAATGGACTTTTATACAATATATGTATAATTTACAATGAACCTAATTCGGGTGATTCTATGCATAGCAGGTACAGATATCTTAAAGACTAGTGCATCTTCGCTGTGTGCTTAGGGTTGTTGTCCTGATGGAAGGTGAACCTTCACCCCAGTCTGTGGTCCTGAGTGCTCTGGAGTAGGTTTTCATCAAGGATCTCTCTGTACTTTGCTCCGTTCATCTTTGCCTCGATCCTGGCTAGTCTCCCTGACGCTGAAAAAACATCCCCAATGCATGATGCTCCCACCACCATGCTTCACTGTAGGGATGGTGCCAGGTTTCCGCCAGACTTGACACTTGGCATTCAGGCCAAAGAGTTTAATCTTGGTTTCATCAGACCAGAGGATCTTGTTTCTCATGGTCTGAGTCCTTTAGGTGCCTTTTGGCAAACTCCAAGTGGGCTGTCATGTGCCTTTTACTGAAGAGTGGCTTCCATCTGACCACTCTACCCTAAAGGCCTGATTGGTGGAGTGCTGCATAGATGGTTGTCCTTCTGGAAGGTTCTCCCATCTCTACAGTGGAACTGTGGGTGCTCTGTCAGAGTGACCATCGGGTTCTTATCACCTCCCTGACCAAGGCCCTTCTCCACCGATTGCTCAGTTTGGCCTGGTGACCAGCTCCAGGAAGTGTCTTTGTGGTTCCAAACTTCTTCCATTTAACAATGATGGAGGCCACTGTTCTTGGGGACCGTCAATGATGCAGACATGTTTTGTTACCCTTTGTGAGATGCAGAGTAGGTGAATGGATGATCACGGCATGTGTGGTTCCCACCATGACGGAGATGGTGTGGGGGAGCTTTGCTGGTGACACTGCAGAGATTTGCCATCCCATCTGGTTTGCCCTTAGTGGGACTATAATTTGTTTTTCAACAGGACAATGACTCACAACACACAAGGGTGTGTTCTGAGCCCTCTCCTGTACTCCCTGTTCACCCATGACTGCGTGGCCATGCACACCTCCAACTCAATCAACAAGTTTGCAGACGACACTACAGTGGTAGGCTTGATTACCAACAACGACGAGACGGCCTACAGGGAGGAGGTGAAGGCACTCGGAGTGTGGTGTCAGGAAAATAACCTCACACTCAACGTCAACAAAACAAAGGAGATGATTGTGGACTTCAGGAAACAGCAGAGGGAGCATCCCCCTATACACATGGATGGGACAGTAGTGGAGAGGGTAGTAAGTTTTAAGTTCTTCGGCGTACACATCACGGACAAACTGAATTGGTCCACCCACACAGACAGTGTTGTGAAGAAGACGCAGCTGCGCCTCTTCAACCTCAGGAGGCTGAAGAAATTTGGCTTGTCACCAAAAGCACTCACAAACCTTACAGATGCACAATTGAGAGCATCCTGTCGGGCTGCATCACCACCTGGTACGGCAACTGCTCCACCCACAACCGTAAGGCTCTGCAGAGGGTAGTGAGGTCTGCACAACGCATCACAGGGGGCAAACTACCTGCCCTCCAGGACACCTACAGCACTCGATGTCACAGGAAGGCCATAAAGATCATCAAGGACAACAACCACCCGAGCCACTGCCTGTTCACCCCGCTATCATCCAGAAGGCAAGGCAAGGTCAGTACAGGTGCATCAAAGCTGGGACCGAGAGACTGAAAAACAGCTTCTATCTCAAGGCCATCAGACTGTTAAACAGCCACCACTAACATTGAGTGGCTGCTGCCAACACACTGACTCAACTCCAGTCACTTTAATATTGGAAAAATTGACGTAAAAATTTATCACTAGCCACTTTAATCAATGCCACAAGCATTTCACAACACTTGCAACATCTGCTAACCATGTGTATGTGACCAATAACATTTGATTTGATCTCCAGGCTGTGTAAGGGCTATTTGACCAAAGGAGAGTGTTGTATCCGATGACCTGGCCTCCACAATCACCCGACCTCAACCCAATTGAGATGGTTTGGGGTGAGTTGGACGTTGGACTGCAGAGTGAAGGAAAAGCAGACAAGTGCTCAGAATATGTCGGGTCTCCTTCAAGATGGTTGGAAAAGCATTCCTCATGAAGCTGGTTGAGAGAATTCCAAGAGTCTGTAAAGCTGTCATCAAGGCAAAGGGTGGCTACTTTGAAGAATCTCAAATATAAAATATATTTTGATTTGATAAACACTATTTTTGGTTACTATATGAATCCTCTTTAGTGGGGAGAAATCCATAATCTTTTGTTGTGTGGGAGAAAGATCCGGAATGATCATTATTCTGGCATTTCCGTACTCCGTACTCTTCCTTTGCTCTGGCAGCTGAGAGGATGCAGACTGTGTCCTGGTACCATAGAAATGTAATGCCCTGGGTGCAACCGGGCCAGGCAGCTGCCTCCGTAGGGTGCGATGGGTCCTCTCGATTTCCAGTGGGTGCGAGCAAGGAGGGCGACTTGGGGAATCCATTTTTATGAGGCGTTCATAAAGTGTCTCTTGGATTTTCCTTATACCCTTTCTGAACCATGCTGGTGCAATCATCCTCCGAGGCCGAAGAAGGGCTGTCAGAAGGGGGCGCTTTTCCCTTCCTCTTCTGAGGCTTTGCAAGATTTGGCGTCTTTTGTTTTGAGAGATAAGAGATGTATTAACTTCCAATTATTATCAAACTGGTAAACCGTGTCAAAATGCCTCAACATTTTTCCGAAGTTTGAGGATGCTATACAGATGCGTCTTGTTAGATCTTCACCATTGCTTAAAAACAGTTGTTACCTTTTTGAAGTTAATAAATCCAATGTGAAACGTGATCACTGTAGTATCCTTAACTAACATTGGAAAAAGTCTATCCATTCTTGTCTAATTAGATATCTCTATTTTCTGAATTACGCTTGTAACATCGTCAGTAGGCTTCAGTAACATCGTCAGTAGGCTTCAGTAACATCGTCAGTAGGCTTCAGTAACATCGTCAGTAGGCTTCAGTAACCTATGCTTCAGAGAGGGAGGGGGGGCAGGAATTAGTTTCAGAGTGACAGAGGGAGGGCTTTGCATAGGCAAATGTATTGTGATTTTTATGGGACTGGAAAAAAATGCCTGGACTGTATAATAACGGTTTCCCATGCTTTTAAAATGACGTTTCTGTTCTGGAACAGTACACATCCCCTTTGGTTCTGTTCTGGAACAGTACACATCCCCTTTGGTTCTGTTCTGGAACAGTACACATCCCCTTTGGTTCTGTTCTGGAACAGTATACATCCCCTTTGGTTCTGTTCTGGAACAGTATACATCCCCTTTGGTTCTGTTCTGGAACAGTATACATCCCCTTTGGTTCTGTTCTGGAACAGTATACATCCCCTTTGGTTCTGTTCTGGAACAGTACACATCCCCTTTGGTTCTGTTCTGGAACAGTATACATCCCCTTTGGTTCTGTTCTGGAACAGTACACATCCCCTTTGGTTCCCAGTATACATCCCCTTTGGTTCTGTTCTGGAACAGTATACATCCCCTTTGGTTCTGTTCTGGAACAGTACACATCCCCTTTGGTTCTGTTCTGGAACAGTATACATCCCCTTTGGTTCTGTTCTGGAACAGTACACATCCCCTTTGGTTCTGTTCTGGAACAGTACACATCCCCTTTGGTTCTGTTCTGGAACAGTATACATCCCCTTTGGTTCTGTTCTGGAACAGTACACATCCCCCTTTGGTTCTGTTCTGGAACAGTATACATCCCCTTTGGTTCTGTTCTGGAACAGTATACATCCCCTTTGGTTCTGTTCTGGAACAGTATACATCCCCTTTGGTTCTGTTCTGGAACAGTACACATCCCCTTTGGTTCTGTTCTGGAACAGTACACATCCCCTTTGGTTCTGTTCTGGAACAGTACACATCCCCTTTGGTTCTGTTCTGGAACAGTACACATCCCCTTTGGTTCTGTTCTGGAACAGTACACATCCCCTTTGGTTCTGTTCTGGAACAGTACACATCCCCTTTGGTTCTGTTCTGGAACCCCTTTGGTTCTGTTCTGGAACAGTACACATCCCCTTTGGTTCTGTTCTGGAACAGTACACATCCCCTTTGGTTCTGTTCTGGAACAGTACACATCCCCTTTGGTTCTGTTCTGGAACAGTATACATCCCCTTTGGTTCTGTTCTGGAACAGTACACATCCCCCCCTTTGGTTCTGTTCTGGAACAGTTCTGTTCTGGAACAGTACATCCCCTTTGGTTCTGTTCTGGAACAGTATACATCCCCTTTGGTTCTGTTCTGGAACAGTATACATCCCCTTTGGTTCTGTTCTGGAACAGTATACATCCCCTTTGGTTCTGTTCTGGAACAGTATACATCCCCTTTGGTTCTGTTCTGGAACAGTACACATCCCCTTTGGTTCTGTTCTGGAACAGTATACATCCCCTTTGGTTCTGTTCTGGAACAGTATACATCCCCTTTGGTTCTGTTCTGGAACAGTATACATCCCCTTTGGTTCTGTTCTGGAACAGTATACATCCCCTTTGGTTCTGTTCTGGAACAGTACACATCCCCTTTGGTTCTGTTCTGGAACAGTACACATCCCCTGTTCTGGAACAGTACACATTTGGTTCTGTTCTGGAACATCCCCTTTGTTCTGTTCTGGAACAGTACATCCCCTTTGGTTCTGTTCTGGAACAGTATACATCCCCTTTGGTTCTGTTCTGGAACAGTACACATCCCCTTTGGTTCTGTTCTGGAACAGTATACATCCCCCTTTGGTTCTGTTCTGGAACAGTATACATCCCCCTTTGGTTCTGTTCTGGAACAGTACACATCCCCTTTGGTTCTGTTCTGGAACAGTATACATCCCCTTTGGTTCTGTTCTGGAACAGTATACATCCCCTTTGGTTCTGTTCTGGAACAGTACACATCCCCTTTGGTTCTGTTCTGGAACAGTATACATCCCCTTTGGTTCTGTTCTGGAACAGTACACATCCCCTTTGGTTCTGTTCTGGAACAGTACACATCCCCTTTGGTTCTGTTCTGGAACAGTACACATCCCCTTTGGTTCTGTTCTGGAACAGTACACATCCCCTTTGGTTCTGTTCTGGAACATCCCCTTTGGTTCTGTTCTGGAACACATCCCCTTTGGTTCTGTTCTGGAACAGTACACATCCCCTTTGGTTCTGTTCTGGAACAGTACACATCCCCTTTGGTTCTGTTCTGGAACAGTACACATCCCCTTTGGTTCTGTTCTGGAACAGTACACATCCCCTTTGGTTCTGTTCTGGAACAGTACACCCCTTTGGTTCTGTTCTGGATCCCCCCTTTGGTTCTGTTCTGGAACAGTACACATCCCCTTTGGTTCTGTTCTGGAACAGTACACATCCCCTTCTTTCTGGTTCTGTTCTGGAACAGTACACATCCCCTTTGGTTCTGTTCTGGAACAGTACACATCCCCTTTGGTTCTGTTCTGGAACAGTACACATCCCCTTTGGTTCTGTTCTGTTCTGGTTCTGTTCTGGAACAGTACACATCCCCTTTGGTTCTGTTCTGGAACAGTACACATCCCCTTTTCTGGAACAGTTCCCCTTTGGTTCTGTTCTGGAACAGTACACATCCCCTTTGGTTCTGTTCTGGAACAGTACACATCCCCTTTGGTTCTGTTCTGGAACAGTACACATCCCCTTTGGTTCTGTTCTGGAACAGTACACATCCCCTTTGGTTCTGTTCTGGAACAGTACACATCCCCTTTGGTTCTGTTCTGGAACAGTACACATCCCCTTTGGTTCTGTTCTGGAACAGTACACATCCCCTTTGGTTCTGTTCTGGAACAGTACACATCCCTGTTCTGGAACAGTTTGGTTCTGTTCTGGAACAGTACACATCCCCTTTGGTTCTGTTCTGGTTCTGTTCTGGAACAGTACACATCCCCTGGAACAGTTGGTTCTGTTCTGGAACAGTACACATCCCCTTTGGTTCTGTTCTGGAACAGTACACATCCCCTTTGGTTCTGTTCTGGAACAGTACACATCCCCTTTGGTTCTGTTCTGGAACAGTACACATCCCCTTTGGTTCTGTTCTGGAACAGTACACATCCCCTTTGGTTCTGTTCTGGAACAGTACACATCCCCTTTGGTTCTGTTCTGGAACAGTACACATCCCCTTTGGTTCTGTTCTGGAACAGTACACATCCCCTTTGGTTCTGTTCTGGAACAGTACACATCCCCTTTGGTTCTGTTCTGGAACAGTACACATCCCCTTTGGTTCTGTTCCCCTGGAACAGTACACATCCCCTTTGGTTCTGTTCTGGAACAGAACAGTACACATCCCCTTTGGTTCTGTTCTGGAACAGTACACATCCCCTTTGGTTCTGTTCTGGAACAGTACACATCCCCTTTGGTTCTGTTCTGGAACAGTACACATCCCCTGTTGGTTCTGTTCTGTTCTGGAACAGTACACCCCTTTGGTTCTGTTCTGGAACAGTACACATCCCCTTTGGTTCTGTTCTGGAACAGTACACATCCCCTTTGGTTCTGTTCTGGAACAGTACACATCCCCTTTGGTTCTGTTCTGGAACAGTACACATCCCCTTTGGTTCTGTTCTGGAACAGTACACATCCCCTTTGGTTCTGTTCTGGAACAGTACACATCCCCTTTGGTTCTGTTCTGGAACAGTACACATCTTTTGGTGTGGGTTCTGTTCCTCAAATAATTTGATTATTTTCCTGTTTTCGGTTCTGTTCCCTGAACCGGTTCCAACCCTTGGTGTATGTGCCTGCCCACTTGTCCCTGTTATTCTTTTAATGTGATTATATGTTATGTTGGAATTGAATGTGTGTGTTTTCTCTAGCATTTCTCTAGTGATCTAAATATACAATTTCTCTATTTCTTTAGTGCTGTTCCAATGGGAACCACAGCAAAGGAGGAAATGAACAAGTTCTGGGCCAAAAACAACAAAATGAACCGACCCATGTCGCCACATATCACCATCTACCAGTAAGTTTGCTATGTGCATAATAACAATGAATAAATTAAGAAACTCTCACACTGCACCTCAGCAATGGCTGTGTCAAATTTAAATTGTGAAAGGGTGCTCGTCTGATTGTCCTCTCCATAGTCTCCAGGCTGTTTCAAAGATCACTCCAATAGGAAGACAATACACACAGCTTTGATTCAGTGCTTTGTGACATTGTTTATGGATCAGGGGAGCAAGTACCTTCTTTTAAACCTCAAAACAACCACTCGGGCGCTCCTCGCAAGAAAATGAACTCATTATTATGGGTGTAATTGTTCACCAAACCCAGGGTTCGGTACGAATTGCGTTTTTTAAAGGGGGTTACGGTTCTGTTTCGGTACAGCGGGAAAATGAAATGCCAACTGTTAATGTAGTTCATTAAGATTTCAAACTAACCCCAGGATCTTGAGCTTATATAATGTAGGGCCAATTATTTTTTATTTTTTTTAACACAGGTTTCTGTTTTTTCCCCTGGTTTTCACTCTCCAAAATCAATCGTCTCTTAAAATCACACTTTTGAAAAATACAATAACATCATTGTGGGCTCTACATCAACAACACTTAAACCACCAGGGGACCATTTCGGAGGTCTGGGGGAAAAAATGTAAGGCATTTTTGGGTGTAGATACCCTTTTATCATGATATTATTCTGCCAGGTATGTGTCATCTAATTTGTAGTTTAATATTTTAAATTGAGAAGCCTTTTCATCTACCAGAAGCCTGTTGTCATTAGCATCATCGCTAACGGCTACACAGTGGTAGACACACACAGAGAGAGGGAGAGAGCGAGGGAGAGAGAGAGGCATTCCCACACCCTTGCCTTTTTCAGAAAGCTAAAGGAACATACCAAATTAATTCAATACATTTTTGCTTCTACTGGGCGCTTCAAACAACAATGAATTGTGGGTTATCGACCCACACCACGTGCTATCGTACAGAACTAGTTCCCCAGCTGCGCCTCACAAAAGCATCGTTTGAAATGCGCCAATTAGTCATTTTTAGCGGAATAGCCTACAATGTTTTTTCAGCTCAGATTTACTCGAGGCATAAAATGCAGTATAGGCATAGCCTTTAGGCCTAGTGGATTACAGTGTGGGCCTAGTGGATTACAGTGTGGGCCTAGTGGATTAGTGTGGGCGTAGTGGTTTACAGTGTGGGCGTAGTGGTTTACAGTGTGGGCGTAGCCTTTGGGCCTAGTGGTTTACAGTGTGGGCGTAGTAGTTTACAGTGTGGGCGTAGTGGTTTACAGTGTGGGCGTAGTGGTTTACAGTGTGGGCGTAGTGGTTTACAGTGTGGGCGTAGCCTTTGGGCCTAGTGGTTTACAGTGTGGGCGTAGCCTTTGGGCCTAGTGGTTTACAGTGTGGGCGTAGCCTTTGGGCCTAGTGGTTTACAGTGTGGGCGTAGCCTTTGGGCCTAGTTGTTGTTGTCGTTTTCTAAATACACTATTTTTGTAAGTATTCATTCAGACTCACAGTTCAGACAGAAACCGAGGTCCCTGAACCAAATGGTTTGGTAGGAATACGTGTACCGTTCCAACCCTACTAATTATGTAAAGAGCCTTTTATTGATTTTGCTCTTACCAGTGGATGGGTTAGATATTACCATCTGGTCATGTGACCAAGTAAACCACAAGGGACCTATCTTTAAGTGTTGACAGGGTTTATATCCAGTGTGAACTACAAATGCTGTGTTTGTATACTGTACGTGTGCCTTGCCGTGTGTTGTCATGGTACCCTGTGTTTTGCAGGTGGTCGGTGCCTATGATGATGTCCATCACACACAGAGGCACGGGAGTTGGACTCAGTGGAGGTATAATTAATATACTAACCTCTTACAGCACACTCCAGGGTCAACCTTTCCCTGAACCATTATTGGGGGAAATTCCAAAAACTGACCCCAAGATCAACGTCTAGTGGAAACTTCACCCTACTCCTCTTTTTTATTTTTTTATCTACCTTTATTTAACCAGGCAAGTCAGTTAAGAACACATTCTTATTTTCAATGACGGCCTAGGAACTGTGGGTTAACTGCCTGTTCAGGGGCAGAACGACAGATTTTGTACCTTGTCAGCTCGGCGATTCAATCTTGCAACCTTTCGGTTACTAGTCCAACGCTCTAACCACTAACCACATGCAATGGAAAAGACCACATGGAAAAGACCACAAGATCACAGTCCTAAAAACATAATGTTGTCCTCTGTCTTTCAGGTATATCGGCGTTTGCTCTCTTAGCGTTGGTGTTGCCAGGTAGCTACCCGTACTACCTTGACCTGATCCACTCCCTGTCCATTGGCCCTGCTCTAATCGGTCTAGCTAAGTTTGGCATTGCCTTCCCTGTGTCCTACCACACCTTGAATGGAATCCGCCATCTGGTAAGTAAAGTCCACAGCGCATGATACTAGGTAATTGCCTTAAAACTAATATAGTGCTCTGTGTGTTAGTCCTGGTTGGTGTCTGTCCTTTAATGTATCCTCCTTTTCTTTCTCTCCTTCTTTACTGTTCTTTCTCTCTCTTTCTGTCTCTCTCTCTCTTTCTGTCTCGCTCTCTCTTTCTGTCTCGCTCTCTCTTTCTGTCTCGCTCTCTCTTTCTGTCTCGCTCTCTCTTTCTGTCTCGCTCTCTCTTTCTGTCTCGCTCTCTCTTTCTGTCTCGCTCTCTCTTTCTGTCTCGCTCTCTCTTTCTGTCTCGCTCTCTCTCTCTTTTCTGTCTCGCTCTCTCTCTCTTTCTGTCTCGCTCTCTCTCTCTTTCTGTCTCGCTCTCTCTCTCTTTCTGTCTCGCTCTCTCTCTCTTTCTGTCTCGCTCTCTCTCTCTTTCTGTCTCGCTCTCTCTCTCTTTCTGTCTCGCTCTCTCTCTCTTTCTGTCTCGCTCGCTCTCTCTTTCTGTCTCGCTCGCTCTCTCTTTCTGTCTCGCTCGCTCTCTCTTTCTGTCTCGCTCGCTCTCTCTTTCTGTCTCGCTCGCTCTCTCTTTCTGTCTCGCTCGCTCTCTCTTTCTGTCTCGCTCGCTCTCTCTTTCTGTCTCGCTCGCTCTCTCTTTCTGTCTCGCTCGCTCTCTCTTTCTGTCTCGCTCGCTCTCTCTTTCTGTCTCGCTCGCTCTCTCTTTCTGTCTCGCTCGCTCTCTCTTTCTGTCTCGCTCGCTCTCTCTTTCTGTCTCGCTCGCTCTCTCTTTCTGTCTCGCTCGCTCTCTCTTTTTCTGTCTCGCTCGCTCTCTCTCTTTCTGTCTCGCTCGCTCTCTCTTTCTGTCTCGCTCGCTCTCTCTTTTCTGTCTCGCTCGCTCTCTCTTTCTGTCTCGCTCGCTCTCTCTTTCTGTCTCGCTCGCTCTCTCTTTCTGTCTCGCTCGCTCTCTCTTTCTGTCTCGCTCGCTCTCTCTTTCTGGCTCGCTCGCTCTCTCTTTCTGGCTCGCTCGCTCTCTCTTTCTGGCTCGCTCGCTCTCTCTTTCTGGCTCGCTCGCTCTCTCTTTCTGGCTCGCTCGCTCTCTCTTTCTGGCTCGCTCGCTCTCTCTTTCTGGCTCGCTCGCTCTCTCTTTCTGGCTCGCTCGCTCTCTCTTTCTGGCTCGCTCGCTCTCTCTTTTCTGGCTCGCTCGCTCTCTCTTTCTGTCTCGCTCGCTCTCTCTTTCTGGCTCGCTCGCTCTCTCTTTCTGTCTCGCTCGCTCGCTCTCTCTTTCTGTCTCGCTTTCGTCTCTCTCTCTTTCTGTCTCGCTCGCTCGCTCTCTCTTTCTGTCTCGCTCGCTCGCTCTCTCTTTCTGTCTCGCTCGCTCGCTCTCTCTTTCTGTCTCGCTCGCTCGCTCTCTCTTTCTGTCTCGCTCGCTCGCTCTCTCTTTCTGTCTCGCTCGCTCGCTCTCTCTTTCTGTCTCGCTCGCTCGCTCTCTCTTTCTGTCTCGCTCGCTCGCTCTCTCTTTCTGTCTCGCTCGCTCGCTCTCTCTTTCTGTCTCGCTCGCTCGCTCTCTCTTTCTGTCTCGCTCGCTCGCTCTCTCTTTCTGTCTCGCTCGCTCGCTCTCTCTCTTTCTGTCTCGCTCGCTCGCTCTCTCTTTCTGTCTCGCTCGCTCGCTCTCTCTTTCTGTCTCGCTCGCTCGCTCTCTCTTTCTGTCTCGCTCGCTCGCTCTCTTTCTTTCTGTCTCGCTCGCTCTCTCTCTCTTTCTGTCTCGCTCGCTCGCTCTCTCTTTCTGTCTCGCTCGCTCGCTCTCTCTTTCTGTCTCGCTCGCTCGCTCTCTCTTTCTGTCTCTCTCGCTCTCTCTTTCTGTCTCTCTCGCTCTCTCTTTCTGTCGCTCTCTCTTTCTGTCGCTCTCTCTTTCTGTCGCTCTCTCTTTCTGTCGCTCTCTCTTTCTGTCGCTCTCTCTTTCTGTCGCTCTCTCTTTCTGTCGCTCTCTTTCTGTCGCTCTCTCTTTTCTGTCGCTCTCTCTTTCTGTCGCTCTCTCTTTCTGTCGCTCTCTCTTTCTGTCGCTCTCTCTTTCTGTCGCTCTCTCTTTCTGTCGCTCTCTCTTTCTGTCGCTCTCTCTTTCTGTCGCTCTCTCTTTCTGTCGCTCTCTCTTTCTCTCGCTCTCTCTTTCTGTCGCTCTCTCTTTCTCTCTTTCTCTCGCTCTCTCTTTCTCTCGCTCTCTCTTTCTCTCGCTCTCTCTTTCTGTCTCTCTCGCTCTCTCTTTCTGTCTGTCTGTCTCTCTCGCTCTCTCTTTCTGTCTGTCTGTCTCTCTCGCTCTCTCTTTCTGTCTGTCTGTCTCTCTCGCTCTCTCTTTCTGTCTGTCTGTCTCTCTCGCTCTCTCTTTCTGTCTGTCTGTCTCTCTCGCTCTCTCTTTCTGTCTGTCTGTCTCTCTCGCTCTCTCTTTCTGTCTGTCTGTCTCTCTCGCTCTCTCTTTGTGTCTGTCTGTCTCTCTCGCTCTCTCTTTGTCTCTCTCGCTCTCTCTTTGTCTCTCGTCTCTCACTCGCTCTCTCTTGTCTCTCGTCTCTCACTCGCTCTCTCTTGTCTCGCTCGCTCTCTCTGTCTCTCTCTCTCTCTCTCTCTCGCTCTCTCGCTTTGTCTCTCTCGCTCTCTCGCTTTGTCTCTCTCGCTCTCTCGCTTTGTCTCTCTCGCTCTCTCGCTTTGTCTCTCTCGCTCTCTCGCTTTGTCTCTCTCTGTCTCTCTCGCTCTCTCTGTCTCTCTCTCTCTCTCTCTCTCGCTCTCTCGTCTCTCACTCGCTCTCTCTGTGTCTCTGTCTCTCTCGCTCTCTCTTTGTGTCTGTCTCTCTCGCTCTCTCTTTGTGTCTGTCTCTCTCGCTCTCTCTTTGTGTCTGTCTCTCTCGCTCTCTCTTTGTGTCTGTCTCTCTCGCTCTCTCTTTGTCTCTCTCGCTCTCTCGCTCTCTCTTTGTCTCTCTCGCTCTCTCGCTCTCTCTTTGTCTCTCTCTCGCTCTCTCGCTCTCTCTTTGTCTCTCTCGCTCTCTCTTTGTCTCTCTCGCTCTCTCGCTCTCTCTTTGTCTCTCTCGCTCTCTCTTTGTCTCTCTCGCTCTCTGTCTCTCTCGCTCTTTGTCTCTCTCGCTCTCTCTTTGTCTCTCTCGCTCTCTCTTTGTCTCTCTCGCTCTCTCTTTGTCTCTCTCGCTCTCTCTTTGTCTCTCTCGCTCTCTCTTTGTCTCTCTCGCTCTCTCTTTGTCTCTCTCGCTCTCTCTTTGTCTCTCTCGCTCTCTTTTGTCTCTCTCTCTCTCTCGCTCTCTCTTTGTCTCTCTCTCGCTCTCTCTTTGTGTCTGTCTCTCTCGCTCTCTCTTTGTGTCTGTCTCTCTCGCTCTCTCTTTGTCTCTCTCGCTCTCTCGCTCTCTCTTTCTCTCTCGCTCTCTCGCTCTCTCTTTGTCTCTCTCGCTCTCTCGCTCTCTCTTTGTCTCTCTCGCTCTCTCTTTGTCTCTCTCTCTCTCTCGCTCTCTCTTTGTCTCTCTCGCTCTCTCTTTGTCTCTCTCGCTCTCTCTTTGTCTCTCTCGCTCTCTCTTTGTCTCTCTCGCTCTTTGTCTCTCTCGCTCTTTGTCTCTCTCGCTCTCTCTTTGTCTCTCTCGCTCTCTCTTTGTCTCTCTCGCTCTCTCTTTGTCTCTCTCGCTCTCTCTTTGTCTCTCTCTCTCTCTCGCTCTCTCTTTGTCTCTCTCTCGCTCTCTCTTTGTGTCTGTCTCTCTCGCTCTCTCTTTGTGTCTGTCTCTCTCGCTCTCTCTTTGTCTCTCTCGCTCTCTCGCTCTCTCTTTGTCTCTCTCGCTCTCTCGCTCTCTCTTTGTCTCTCTCGCTCTCTCGCTCTCTCTTTGTCTCTCTCGCTCTCTCTTTGTCTCTCTCGCTCTCTCTTTGTCTCTCTCGCTCTCTCTTTGTCTCTCTCGCTCTCTGTCTCTCTCGCTCTCTCTTTGTCTCTCTCGCTCTCTCTTTGTCTCTCTCGCTCTCTGTCTCTCTCGCTCTCTCTTTGTCTCTCTCGCTCTCTCTTTGTCTCTCTCGCTCTCTCTTTGTCTCTCTCGCTCTCTCTTTGTCTCTCTCGCTCTCTCTTTGTCTCTCTCGCTCTCTCTTTGTCTCTCTCGCTCTCTCTTTGTCTCTCTCGCTCTCTTTTGTCTCTCTCGCTCTCTCTTTGTCTCTCTCGCTCTCTCTTTGTCTCTCTCTCTCTCTCTCTCGCTCTCTCTTTGTCTCTCTCTCGCTCTCTCTTTGTCTCTCTCTCGCTCTCTCTTTGTCTCTCTCTCGCTCTCTCTTTGTCTCTCTCTCGCTCTCTCTTTGTCTCTCTCTCGCTCTCTCTTTGTCTCTCTCTCGCTCTCTCTTTGTCTCTCTCTCGCTCTCTCTTTGTCTCTCTCTCGCTCTCTCGCTCTCTCTCTCGCTCTCTCTCGCTCTCTCGCTCTCTCGCTCTCTCTCGCTCTCTCGCGCTCTCTCGCTCTCTCGCGCTCTCTTTGTGTGTCTCGCGCTCTCTTTGTGTCTCTCTCTCTCTCTTTGTGTGTCTCGCGCTCTCTCTCTCTCTCTCTTTGTGTGTCTCGCGCTCTCTCTCTTTCTCTCTCTTTGTGTGTCTCGCGCTCTCTCTCTCTTTCTCTCTCTTTGTGTGTCTCGCGCTCTCTCTCTTTTCTCTCTCTTTGTGTGTCTCGCGCTCTCTCTCTCTCTCTCTCTCTTTGTGTGTCTCGCTCTCTCTCTCTCTCTCTTTGTGTGTCTCGCGCTCTCTCTCTCTCTCTCTTTGTGTGTCTCGCGCTCTCTCTCTCTCTCTCTCTTTGTGTGTCTCGCGCTCTCTCTCTCTCTCTCTCTCTCTCTCTTTGTGTGTCTCGCGCTCTCTCTCTCTCTCTCTCTCTCTTTGTGTGTCTCGCGCTCTCTCTCTCTCTCTCTCTCTCTTTGTGTGTCTCTCTCTCTCTCTCTCTCTCTTTGTGTCTCTCGCTCTCTCTCTCTCTCTCTCTCTCTTTCTTTGTGTCTCGCGCTCTCTCTCTCTCTCTCTCTCTCTTTGTGTGTCTCGCTCTCTCTCTCTCTCTCTCTCTCTTTGTGTGTCTCGCGCTCTCTCTCTCTCTCTCTCTCTTTGTGTGTCTCGCGCTCTCTCTCTCTCTCTCTCTCTCTTTGTGTGTCTCGCTCTCTCTCTCTCTCTCTCTCTCTTTGTGTGTCTCGCTCTCTCTCTCTCTCTCTCTCTTCTTTGTGTGTCTCGCGCTCTCTCTCTCTCTCTCTCTCTCTTTGTGTGTCTCGCTCTCTCTCTCTCTCTCTCTCTCTCTTTGTGTGTCTCGCGCTCTCTCTCTCTCTCTCTCTCTCTTTGTGTGTCTCGCTCTCTCTCTCTCTTTTGTGTGTCTCGCGCTCTCTCTCTCTCTTTGTGTGTCTCGCGCTCTCTCTCTCTCTTTGTGTGTCTCGCTCTCTCTCTCTCTTTGTGTGTCTCGCGCTCTCTCTCTCTCTCTCTCTCTTTGTGTGTCTCTCTCTCTCTCTCTCTCTCTCTTTGTGTGTCTCGCTCTCTCTCTCTCTCTCTCTTTTGTGTGTCTCGCGCTCTCTCTCTCTCTCTCTCTTTGTGTCTCTCTCTCTCTCTCTTTGTGTCTCTCTCGCCTGTGTCTCTCTCTCGCCTGTGTCTCTCTCTCTCTCGCCTGTGTCTCTCTCTCTCTGTCTAAGTTCTGGGACAGTGGTAAGGGATTTACGCTTCCTGAGGTGTATCGCTCGGGCTACGTGGTCATCGCTCTGTCAATACTGACCTCCATTGCTGCCATTGCATACATGTGAGCAGCGAGGCGGAGGAAGGGAGGAGAAAGGGAAGCGGAGAGAATATGGAGTGAGGGATGAAGGGGTTATTTTGTTTATTATATATTCTGGTCTTTGTGTCACCAACACAGTAATTGAATGGATAAATGTATAAATAGTTCAAATGTTTTGTAGTTTTTATCATGGAAAGGTTTAGCCTGGTCAATCTGCTAACATGGTCCCTGGGGTAGACGTAACATAATACATGTAAATCCGGGGCGACTCAATTACTACGTTATGCTATGTTTCTTATGGTATATATTAATTTGTGGATGTTTCGCATGGGTATGTTATAAATTGGAATTTGTATAATATGTTACAAATTTGCAAAACATATGTGTTAAGAATTCTAATTTGTTGTGGCTAATGTTGGGTAGATTTAGGGGTGAAAGGAATGTCTTTAAAAATTCATAAGTACTTGCTAAAATTGTCCGTGATTTAGTTTCAAACACTCATTCATTCTTTGGGTTGCCAGATGTTCACGTTATTCACCCATCCAACCACTCTACTTTCATTGTTACCTTAAGGAACCTTCTGTAACCATATCAAATATCACCTTTATGTAACCATATCAAACGTAACATATCATACTAATATGAGGGTGCCGGATTTAGATGTACTATGTTATGTCTAGTCTATGAGACCAGGCTGGCTGTGCTCAAGTTTAATGTCAAGTGAAATGCATGTAATATATTAGTGAAATCAATTAAACAGAATGGGTGCTACAAAATGACAGTGTTGTGTGATGGGAAGAAATGAAACCAAAATAATGGAAAGATGACCCTAACATCACCCGGGTTTGTTATCGAACTGAATATGATTACATTTTAGCACCAATTATGGGAGGAACAATGATGTCAACAGCACAAACGGCTCCCTGTGAAGTGCACTACTTTTGACTTGAGGCCCATTGGGCTCTGTTCAAAAGTAGTGCACCATGTGGGGAAATGGGGTGCTATTTGGGATAAGAGTTACCTCATCATGTGTTCTAAATCTGTCTTCTGTGATGTCATTTATCTGCAATAGATCCTCATGTAGATCACTCGGAGCATCAAATCACCAGTAATGCCACTTTGCCAGTGAGATCTTACGCTTGTGTGTCAGCTCCAGTCATTTCTGTCTACAGTAGCCCTCCCCGGGAGAACTTTTGTCTCCATCCGAGTCCATTACGTTGTTTTCTCTCCACCAACAGCGTTTTGGGCAGAAAAAAGGCAGCCTGTGTCTTGAGTTATGTTTTTCCTGAAATATTGATGAAGGCTCCCCGCAGTTTGTGTGCAGCATTTTCCACTGTGGATATGAGTCTTTACTCCACGAGGTCATTAACACCTGCATGTTATTGGATGTGTGCACAATTATGTTTGAAACGATTTATGTTTTCTGAACTAGCTACAAAGTTGCCTGAGGCTTCAGCTCCCACCAAGCCACACAGGAGCTCCTTCTGCACCTAATCATGTTTGGTTTGTTGCAGTCTGAAGGGAATACCATGTTGTGACGTAATGGTGGGCCTCAACCTTAGTGTGTGTGTGTGTGCATGTGCCGAGTGTCTTAAATAGTACCATATTCCCTTTTGGTCAAATGTAGTGCACTACATAGGGAATAGGTGGCCATTTGTTTGTGTGTGTGTGTGTGTGTGCACAGTCAATGACGAATGTAACAGAATGAAAGACCCACCCACTGTTCCAATATTATTTCGTAACAGTGAAATGTTGTCCCATGGGGCGGAACCTGCTTTGGTAAATACATTATCAATGAGATGGTCAACACGATAACTTGTACACTCAGTGTATAAAACATTAAGAACACCTTCCTGATATTGAGCTGCACAGCCCCTCTTTTGCCCCTCGGGACATGTTCAATTAGTTGGGACATGGACTCTACAAGGCATCATTCCCCACAGTTGTGTCAAGTTGGCGGAGTGTCTTTTGGGTGGTGGACAATTCTTGATACACATGGGAAAGTGTTGAGCGTGAATAACCCAGCAGCGTTGCAGTTCTTGACACAACCCGGTGCGTCTGGAACCTACTACCAGACCCCGTTCAAAGGCACTTCAATATTTTATTGCCCGTTCAACCTTTGAATGGCACACATATACACAATCCATGTCTCAATTGTCTCGAGGCTTAAAAATCATTTAATCAGTCTCCCCCTTAATCTACACAGATTGAACAAGTGACATCAATAAGGGATCATAGCTGTCACCTGTGTTCATTTGGTCAGTCCGTCATGGAAAGGGCAGTGTTGTGTACCTTTTGCACATGTGCATTTTCAGAACACACATTGCCAACATTATTGCTTAGTATGATTGTTGCAAATGTCCTTTCTAATACTGCAAGGCAAAATTCAGATCTGGACTTGAAGACTGTTCGCTTTCTTCCTTTGTAATCAAGAACTGATTTCCACCTGGGAGGACACTAAATGGGTGCAATAGTATATTATAAAAAATGATGGTACACTGATTTGCATGATGGAACACTGATTTGCATGATGGAACACTGATTTGCATGATGGAACTCTGATTTGTATTCCTTCTTTTTTTTATCCAATCATACATGGCCAACTGTAAAAGCTGAAGTGCTCAGCCCTAGGCTATTTATATCATGTATATTGTCATGTTTTTGTGTGTGAAAATGTATAGTTTCTTCATTCTCAATAGAACCAAATAGTAGACACCGTTTAGTTTGCTGAAAGAGTGAGAGCTCGATATATCGGATGCTTTTCTGATATTTACAAGTTATTAAATGATTACAAATTCACTTATAATCATATTTTACAGATGGAGCCCTCTGTGTTGGGCAATCATGTCACATGACCTGGGTTTTAACCTTAAAATAAAAAGCTTTTTCATGAAACTGTTCCCTTTTCATTTCAGATCCAGCTCCATCCTCAGACAATTTCTTTCATTTTTTTTTTGTGTAATCATCTTTTCTGGAAAAGGCATAAAAAAATCAAGTATAAAATGTAGTTCATGTGACATGATAGCCAGAAACACAAATCCATGTTTATAGAGCACATATATTGGTCTGCATCACATACATTTTTCTCTGAGGCTGAAGATCTTCAGCTTGGCCCGTAAGACCCTCACAAACCTTTACAGATGCACAATTGAGAGCATCCTGTTGAGCTGTATCACTGGCTGGTACAGAAACTGCACCGCCTGCACCTGCAGGGCTCTCCAGAGGGTGGTGCGGTCTGCCCTCCAGGACACCTAGAGCACCCAATGTCACAGGAAGGCCAAAAGATCATTAAGGACATTAACCACCCGAGCCACGGCCTGTCCACCCCACTATCATCCAGAAGGCGAGGTCAGTACAGGTGCATCGAAGCTGGCACCGAGGGAATGAAAAACGGCTTATTCTCAAGGCCATCAGACTCTTAAATAGCCATCACCAGCCAGCAACCACCCGGTTCCTCAACTCTGCACCGTCGAGGCTGCTGCCCTTTGTACATAGACATGGAATCACTGCAATTTAATAATGGAACACCAGTCACGTTAATGTTTACATACCGTTTTACTCATTTCCTATGTATATATTCTACTGTACTGTAGTCAATCCCGCTCCGACATCGCTCATCCTAATATTTATATATTAATTCCGTTATTTTAGTTTTAGGTTTGTGTGTATTGTTGTGAATTGTTAGATACTGCTACACTGTTGGAGATAGGAACTAAAGCATTTCGCTAATAACATTGCTAATTTTGTGTTTGTGACCAATTCGATTTGATTTATAGATTACATCAAAGACGTTCGCTTGTCCCTCGGATGAAACAAACAGGGACTGATATCGCCATATTGGCGCTGAATAGTGATGCGCACCTATCGGTCTGTCCGAGAAAAGCAGCCAAGTGGTCCTGATGCTGCGTTATGTCATGAGGATGGTCAATACGGTTAGAAAGGCAGAATATAAACACGCTTTTCATCCAATGGTGAGGCTCAGTCTCTGTGGCGCAATGGAATAGCGCGCTGGACTTCTAATCCAGAGGCTCCGGGTTCGAGTCCCGGCAGAGATGGGTTTGCTAAGGAGCTGGTCTGCTTTTTAGAAAAAATAAATGTACTAAATTGGCCAATTGAAGCATACTTTTATTGCATTATACATGCAATTCTGTCCATTCTAATGTATGTTTAGTATCCAAATGTGGCGCTGGATACACGGCTTAGATAATGCCATTTTTATTTAAAATGAAATATGTAATCTCCATAACAGATAGATGCTTTTGGGTTTCTCCCGCCCACACATTGTATTCCACTTACAATCAGTTCTCATCGCAGCACCGGGGTATCGTTATCAGGGAGGTATGCACAATGCATGCTGCACTCGGTAGGCTGACCCTCCTCATCAAACACTTTACATCGGAAGACTACAGCTTCAGCTCAACATTTTGTTAAGTCCCGACACCCATCTCTTTCCATTCACCCCCCTCTCCCCTCCACCACGTATCCTTTCTTTCGTGTGATCTGAATTCATTCACACATTCATCCACAAGTCAATATAATATAGGCTATAGGCCTACCCTCTCGGACTACCAGTATGTGAAAAATTATGATAATTTTAATTATAGGCAAAAATGAGTGTCTTTTAATTATACATTTGGTCTAAGCCATATTTTACAAAAAAATGAACAAAAACTCACATTGAACATGGGACTCATTACAAACACACGCACGCGCCTGTGTGCAAATGTTTTTTAATTACACAAATTAAATAGTAGACCATTCTAGGTCTAAATCATCATCATAATAGTCATCATAATCTCTAAAAAGCCCAAATGACAACTGTACGTTGCTGATGAGGATACATACAGGAAAGAGCGCGCAACGACAACTCGTGGCGGCGCGCTTCTGTTTTCAGCACCTGGAGCTGTCCTGCGCTCTCATACCCGGTCAGTGACTTTCTGTTGTTGCTGTATAGAGCCTTGAATTTCAGTCTTCTCTAACAGCGAATTCAACAACCACATTTGAATTATAACGGATGTATAAAAGCTGGAATGAGTAGGCATAAGAAGGCCTGTGTCTATATTTAATTTTAAATAGAGGCATTACATTTAGAAAAAAACATTCCTGCTGCTACTTCAGCTGTCTGGTGATCCCCTCTCCTATCTCCGCCCAGTTTAAGATTGATTTTTTTCCTGCCTTCTGCTTGTCGCCTATGGTGATAGGGCTTTTCGTGCCTCCGCGCCAGCCACCACTTTAACCCCATGTCTCCCCCTACACACGAACTAATCCGCATGCAAAACTAATCCTTAATCCCCTCGCGAGTTGAACGCCCCCCACCCCACCCTCCTCCACTGAACACCCACCAGTACAGTCTGTCGGGCCTTGAGCGTTGTGACTCCACTCAGAAAGACAACGTCTCACGCTGTCAGTCAAAAAGGCTACTCCCTAACGGAAAGCAGAGAAAAACATTGATTCATGACTGATGAAGCTAGACCTAACTCTTATCTATGGGCATTGGGGACTAGCCTACTACCACTACCTAGGCTATTACATCTATAATAATGGAGAAACTAGATAAAAGAAGAACAATTCAGAAAAAACAATTAGTCTATTATTTTTAGATGACATGACAAATAACATATTTGGGCATAGGATACAGTCTATATGAATATGACATCTCAGCTTTTCTTTCTCCAATATACACTATATGACCAAAAGTATGTGGACACTTGGTTGTCTAAAATGTAATTCCAAAATCATGGGCATTAATATGGAGTTGGTCCCCTCTTTGCTGCTATAACAGCCTCCACTCTTCTGGGAAGGCTTTCCACTAGACGTTGGAACATTGCTGCTATAACAGCCTCCACTCTTCTGGGAAGGCCTTCCACTAGACGTTGGAACATTGCTGCTATAACAGCCTCCACTCTTCTGGGAAGGCCTTCCACTAGACGTTGGAACATTGCTGCTATAACAGCCTCCACTCTTCTGGGAAGGCTTTCCACTAGACGTTGGAACATTGCTGCTATAACAGCCTCCACTCTTCTGGGAAGGCCTTCCACTAGACGTTGGAACATTGCTGCTATAACAGCCTCCACTCTTCTGGGAAGGCCTTCCACTAGACGTTGGAACATTGCTGCTATAACAGCCTCCACTCTTCTGGGAAGGCTTTCCACTAGACGTTGGAACATTGCTGCTATAACAGCCTCCACTCTTCTGGGAAGGCCTTCCACTAGACGTTGGAACATTGCTGCTATAACAGCCTCCACTCTTCTGGGAAGGCTTTCCACTAGACGTTGGAACATTGCTGCTATAACAGCCTCCACTCTTCTGGGAAGGCCTTCCACTAGACGTTGGAACATTGCTGCTATAACAGCCTCCACTCTTCTGGGAAGGCTTTCCACTAGACGTTGGAACATTGCTGCGGGGACTTACTTCCATTCAGCCACAATAGCTATAGTGAGGTAGTGCACTGATGTTGGGCGATTAGGCCTGGCTCGCAGTCGGCCTTACGATTAATCCCAAAGGTGTTTGATGGGGTTGAGGTCAGGGCTCTGTGCAGGCCAGTCAAGGTCTTCCACACCAACCTTGACAAACCATTTCTGTATGGAACTCACTTTGTGCACGGGGGCATTGCTATGCTGAAACAGGAAAGGGGCTTCCCCAAGCTGTTGCCACAAATTTGGAAGCACAGAATCGTGTAGAACGTCATTGTATGCTGTAGCGTTAAGATTTCCCTTCACTGGAACTAAGGGGCATAGCCTGAACCACGAAAAACAGCCCAGGCCATTATTCCACCCCCACCAAATATTATATTGGCACTATGCATTCTGGCAGGTAACGTTCTCCTGGCATCCGCCAAACAGAGATTTGTTTGTCGGAATGACAGATTGTGAAGTGTGATTCATCACTCCAGAAAACGCGTTTACACCGGTCCAATGGTGACACTCCAGCTGATGCTTGGCATTGCACATGGTGATCTTAGGCTTGTGTGCAGCTGCTCGGTCATGGAAACCCATTTCATGAAGCTCCCGATGAACAGTTCTTTGTGCTGATGTTGCTTCCAGAGGCAGTTTGGAACTCGGTAGTGATTGTTGGAACAGAAGACAGACCATTTTTAAGTACATAATTGGCAGTCCCGTTCTTCTAGCTTGTGTGGTCTACCACTTTGCGGCTGAGCAGTTGTTGCTCCTAGATGTTTCCACTTCACAATAACAGCACTTCCAATTGACCCGGCAGCTCTGTTTGTCTATGGAGATTGCATGGCATGTGGTCGATTTTATACACCTGTCAGCAACAGGTGTGGCTGAAATATCAGAATCCACTGATTTGAAGGGGTGTCCACATACTTTTTTTTAATAGTGTCTCTATTTCTATCTCCCCTGCATGTATATCCCTCTCACAGGCAGTATGCTCTTGCCCTCTTATCCGAATGGTACGGGCCAAATCGTATTAAAGTCCCCTCCCCCTCGCTCCCTCCCCCTCCACACGCCACCTCCTTTCTTTTAGACAGACTGTTTTTGCTGCAGTAAACGGTAGCCGTGGAGAGAGAGAGAGGGAACAGCTAGAAAAACAACAATCCGAAGAAGGAAGGAAAAAGTCAATATAGACAGATCCAGGGAGGCATCAGAGCAAGCGCCAGTTTTCCTGCAATACAGGGACCACTTCCAGAACCAACGGCGACAAATAGCCTATCCATTCAGGATCGAGAATCCAGAGGCAGGCCTATTTCGGTGTGTATACTGTTATGTCCCTAACAATATTATTGTTGTTGGCTGTGTCCGGGCTGTAACAAACGATCGACACCTGTCACTGTTGTAAATACTATGCTTTCGTGTCCTGGAATGTTCCTGCGTGCGCCTCACCCAGTTGCCTAGGCTACTGGCAGGTGCTGGAGGTAAAAGCATTATCTTGACCCGGGAATACAATACTAGACGCGTTGTATAATTTAGTGCGAATATGCTTTTTGTTATTGGACTGTAGGCTACGTTATGCCTCGCCATCTCTCCCCTCCCTTTCCTGCATGCAAGGCTTTTATCATTGGTCGTGTTACTACAATCTACAACGGTGTGCGCCTTCATTTCTACGTATAGGCTACGAGGTGTCCCTCTGATTACCATTACACAGGGCTAATTTCCTTTACTGGGGAAAAGGTGTAGGCAGGCTAGGGAAAGGAGGAGGCACGATAAACCATACCGGGCTCCTTCCTCGTTTCTACGCGGCATCCAGCAGCATTGCAGGTGCCATCTGGGCTGTGGCAGTGGTTCTCATTCTTTCCCGGTTACTGTAGCCTGCCACTAACTGCATGTAGCTCTGCCCGAGGACCCCTGAAGTACCCCCCCACATGTGAGTTTTACCAGCAGACCTATGGTCTCATGAGACTTCTCAAGTACCCCCTTTGGACAGGCCAAGTGCTCCTAGGGGTCCTAGTACCTAAGGTCCTATAGTCCAGTGGTTCCCAACCTATCTTTAGATTGGATTTATCCAACCCTTTAAAGGTGGTGATCAGCACTAACGTTATTCTACAAATCAGTTCTGTTTTTTTCATCGACACACTCTTCTCTAATGGCTCCAACAACAAGAACCCCCCCATCATATCCCCGCCCTATTCGCCCGCCCGTCCGTCCCACTGGCAACCTCTCTCTAGCCATGGCCCGCGCTGAACCGAATGGCGAAGGAGAATTTCGAGGATAGATCCAAGCCTTGGCTCGGCCGCCATGTAAGGCTATTTCAGTGTGTGTGTGTGTGAGAGGCTGAGGGTATTATAGTGACACCGTGTGTGCTACATCTGTGTCATGTGAGGAGAGAAGCACCGTCAGGCAATTCTCAGCGGGCGACAGGTGCAAGCATTTTGCTGTCCATTCCGACGTGTTGCTTGGCCAAACAGGGAGAATTTGGATTTGGTTCATTTGGGATATTTGTAATTAACAAGAGTTGTTTTGGGCCCAGAAAACATCCCACTTATACTCCAGAGCTTGAATACATTTAGACACCGTTGAATACATTTAGGGTAATGACAGCCCACACTGATTTTCCGCCCTTAGTGATTTAGAACGTTGCCTTTTACGGTGGTAGGCTCGATCACCGCGTCGCTCCCGGTACGATATGACACAGACAGCAGATCTACGATACCCACGGAGAAGCGCGTGAGCAACGATGTCCAAAAGTGTATTAAGCACCCGCCAACCGATCAGAACGCAACCAATTTATCCCGAACGGCTTGTTCTTGTTTTATCGCCCTCCTCCCGCAGGTAGCTCCAGTGCTACTCTCTTCTCCCCCCGCAGGTAACACTCCGGTGCTCCTCCCCCCCCCCCCGCAGGTAACACTCCGGTGCTCCTCTCCCCCCCGCAGGTAACACTCCGGTGCTCCTCTCCCCTGCACCCTGCCTAAACCTCCTGATGATTGAGACGAACCAACCAACCATGGCATTCCCTTCTTACCTGGTCCCAAATCTATGGACTCTGAGTTTATTGACACTACTGGCAGCCTCTGTTCAGAGCAACTTCATTGTCTTTGGTAAGAATCTCTCTCATCCCTTCTCTACTCTCACCCTCTTCTACTGTCACCCTCTTCTACTGTCACCCTCGTCTACTGTCACCCTCGTCTACTGTCACCCTCGTCTACTGTCACCCTCGTCTACTGTCACCCTCGTCTACTGTCACCCTCGTCTACTGTCACCCTCCTCTACTCTCACCCTCTTCTGTGACCCTCCTCTACTCTCACCCTCCTAGTTTCACCCTCTTCTAGTTTCACCCTCTTCTAGTCTCACCTTCCTCAAATCTCACCCTCTTCTAGTCTCACCCTCCTCTAGTCTCACCCTCTTCTAGTCTTCTCTACTGTCACCCTCCACTACTGTCACCCTCCTAGTCTCACCCTCCTCTACTGTCACCCTTCTCCACTGTCACCCTCCTACTCTCACCCTCCTCTACTGCCCTCCTCTACTGTCACCCTCCTCTACTCTCACCCTCTTCTACTGCCACCCTCCTAGCCTCACCATCCTCTACTGTCACCCCCTCTAGTCTCACCCTCTACTGTCACCCTCCTACTCTCACCCTCCTAGTCTCACACCCTCCTCTACTGTCACCCTCCTCACCCTCCTACTCTCACCCTCTCACCCTCCTTCTACTGCCACCCTCCTAGCCTCACCATCCTCTACTGTCATCCTCCTCTAGTCTCACCCTCTTCAGTCTACTGTCACCCTCCTCTACTCTCACCCTCTTCTACTGCCACCCTCCTAGCCTCACCATCCTCTACTGTCATCCTCCTCTAGTCTCACCCTCTTCTAGTCTTCTCTACTGTCACCCTCCACTACTGTCACCCTCCTAGTCTCACCCTCCTCTACTGTCACCCTCCTACTCTCACACCCTCCTAGTCTCACCCTCCTCTACTCTCACCCTCCTCTACTGTCACCCTCCTACTCTCACCATCCTCTACTGTCACCCTCCTCTACTCTCACCCTCCTCTACTGCCACCCTCCGAGCCTCACCATCCTCTACTGTCACCCTCCTCTAGTCTCACCCTCTACTGTCACCCTCCTACTCTCACACCCTCCTAGTCTCACCCTCGTCTACTGTCACCCTCCTCCACTGTCACCCTCCTACTCTCACCCTCCTCTACTGTCACCCTCCTAGTCTCACCATCCTCTACTGTCACCCTCATCTAGTCTCACCCTCTACTGTCACCCTCCTACTCTCACACCCTCCTCTACTGTCACCCTCCTCCACTGTCACCCTCCTCCACTGACACCCTCCTACTCTCACCCTCCTTTTCTGTCAACCTCCTCCACTGTCATCTTCCTCTAGTCTCACCCTCCTCTAGTCTCACCCTCCTCTAGTCTCACCCTCCTCTACTGTCACCCTCCAGGATCTTCTACTCTATCCAGATTGATGTCAGTTTTTAGTTGTTACTGTGTTATTACAAGGTCACCAAGCTCCTTTCCCCCCGAACTCCAATGGAATTTCTGCTATTGTTTTTGAAGAATGTGTGTGATATACACTTGCACAGGTTGGCCTGTGCTCTGCCTCTGTGTGTCACACACACACACACACACACACACACACACACACACACACACACACACACACACACACACACACACACACACACACACACACACACACACACACACACACTCGCGCATACAATAGGCTACACCCACATTATTGTGTAAGCCTGGTATGATAATTAGAGCCATAGAGGTTTGATTAGGAGAGCCCTCAATGGAGACAATATGTTACACACACTGCTCCCAGTGGACACACACACACATCTATCAATAAAAAACCCTACGATTGGCAGGAAATCATCTTTTCATATTCATTGATTTGAGCAGTCTTTGTTGAGTGATGGTGGTTAGATACAAGCACACAGTTTCTCTCCCTGTTCTACATTACTATCTCACAGACTAACCACTGTTACAGTCCCACAGACTAACCACTGTAACAGTCCCACTAATCCCACAGACTAACCACTGTTACAGTCTCACAGACTAACCACTGTAACAGTCCCACAGACAGTCCCAACCACTGTTAGTCTCACAGACTAACCACTGTTACAGTCCCACAGACTAACCACTCCCACAGACTAACTACTGTTACAGTCCCACAGATTAACCACTGTAACAGTCCCACAGATTAACCAATGTAACAGTCTCACGGACTAACCACTGTTACAGTCTCACAGACTAACCACTGTTACAGTCCCACAGACTAACCACTGTTACAGTCCCACAGACTAACCACTGTTACAGTCCCACAGACTAACCACTGTTACAGTCCCATAGATTAACCACTGTTACAGTCTCACAGACTAACCACTGTTACAGTCTCACAGACTAACCACTGTTACAGTCCCACAGATTAACCACTGTTACAGTCCCACAGATTAACCACTGTAACAGTCCCACAGACTAACCACTGTAACAGTCCCACTAATCCCACAGACTAACCACTGTTACAGTCCCACAGACTAACCACTGTTACAGTCCCACAGACTAACCACTGTTACAGTCTCACAGACTAACCACTGTAACAGTCTCACAGACTAACCACTGTAACAGTCTCACAGACTAACCACTGTAACAGTCTCACAGACTAACCACTGTTACAGTCACTAATCCCACAGACTAACCACTGTTACAGTCACTAATCCCACAGACTAACTACTGTTACAGTCCCACAGATTAACCACTGTAACAGTCCCACAGATTAACCACTGTTACAGTCTCACGGACTAACCACTGTTACAGTCACTAATCCCACAGACTAACCACTGTAACAGTCACTAATCCCACAGACTAACTACTGTTACAGTCCCACAGATTAACCACTGTAACAGTCCCACAGATTAACCAATGTAACAGTCCCACTAATCCCACAGACTAACCACTGTTACAGTCACTAATCCCACAGACTAACTACTGTTACAGTCCCACAGATTAACCACTGTAACAGTCCCACAGATTAACCAATGTAACAGTCCCACTAATCCCACAGACTAACCACTGTTACAGTCACTAATCCCACAGACTAACTACTGTTACAGTCCCACAGATTAACCACTGTAACAGTCTCACAGACTAACTACTGTAACAGTCACTAATCCCACAGACTAACCACTGTTACAGTCCCACAGACTAACCACTGTTACAGTCCCACAGCCTAACCACTGTTACAGTCCCACAGACTAACCACTGTTACAGTCCCACAGACTAACCACTGTTACAGTCCCACAGACTAACCACTGTAACAGTCTCACAGACTAACCACTGTTACAGTCTCACAGACTAACCACTGTAACAGTCCCACAGACTAACCACTGTTACAGTCTCACAGACTAACCACTGTAACAGTCCCACTAATCCCACAGACTAACCACTGTTACAGTCCCACAGACTAACCACTGTAACAGTCCAACAGACTAACCACTGTAACAGTCTCACAGACTAACCACTGTTACAGTCACCAATCCCACAGACTAACCACTGTTACAGTCCCACAGACTAACCACTGTAACAGTCTCACAGACTAACCACTGTTACAGTCACTAATCCCACAGACTAACCACTGTTACAGTCTCACTAACACTACAAAACACCCTATATCATTTTTTTATAAGTATATATTTTTGATGTATTTTGTATTTATTCAGACAGTAGGATACATAGATTTGGGGAGACAGAATCTTGGACTGGGGAGCGATCCCTGGTTTCCCATGCAGGGATTACATGTGGACTAGAGTTGGCTGTGTTACCTATTCAGCCCAACTCAGACACACAGTAGCCTATATTATCTCACGTCAATATGCTCACTCTTGCAGATGTGATGTGCACCCACACAGAACCCCGCAAATTGAAAAGCAAACACACTTTAACTACATCAACTGTTTTTACTGTCTGTTGTTGAATTATGCATAATTGTATTTTGTTTCTGTGCTTCTGCATGTGAAATGTGTATAGAACAGTTGGAGGAGTTGCCAATGTGAGTCAGTGAGAAGCTGTACTGTATACTGCTGTGGGGTAGCAATGGTAAACACATTTATGCAGATACTGAGATGAGGGCTCGTCCCAAGTGCCACCCTATTCCCTATATAGGGCACTACTTTTGACCAGGGCCAATAGAGCTCTGGTTAAAAGTAGTGAACTACGTAGGGAATAGGGTGGCACTTGGGACGTGACCGAGGTCAGTGTTGGGAACATGCTAATGAAATCAAATAGAAATGAAGATTGCAATTATCAAATTCAAGACATTGATGAGATGCAAAAAGATAATCAAGTCCTGATGTATGAACCTGAGAGGGCGTAGACCTTATAATGTGTGTGATTCTTCATGTGGAGCTTATTTAGTAAATTCAACACGAGTTTGCAATTTGCACGTGTATTGCAAAAAGGACTTCTCGCATTCAGAAATATGTCACATTTGATTAGGGTTTGTATTGGTGCAGAATTGACCATGCAAGAACAAACCGATGAAATCACTGGCCTTTGTTGTTTGTAGCTAAGAGCGGTTTTGCACTACTGTCCATCAACTGGGACTCATAAATCTGGTTGTCTAGTCGTTTGTTCTGTGATTGGTACATACATTAAATTAATGATTTAAAAGTTTTTTTTAAAATAAAAAATAAAAAATGCAGTATAGCCATTGATTCTTGAATAATCTATCTGATTTTTGGGCTTTACATTTCTCCAGACCCATCCTTCAGCTGTTTAGGGTTACTACTTGGTTGTTTTTCTAATCTCAGATTGCCCCTTTTTAAAAGGTACATGTGGCTTAATGTTGTGTGTCCGACCTAAACTATGACACAGCTGTGCTGCCTGGTAACTGGGTGCCTGGCAACTGGGTGCCTGCTAACTGGGTGTCTGGTAACTGGGTGTCTGGTAACTGGGTGCCTGGTAACTGGGTGTCTGGTAACTGGGTGCCTGGTAACTGGGTGTCTGGTAACTGGGTGCCTGGTAACTGGGTGTCTGGTAACTGGGTGCCTGGTAACTGGGTGCCTGGTAACTGGGTGCCTGGTAACTGGGTGTCTGGTAACTGGGTGCCTGGTAACTGGGTGCCTGGTAACTGGGTGCCTGGTAACTGGGTGTCTGGTAACTGGGTGTCTGGTAACTGGGTGCCTGGTAACTGGGTGCCTGGTAACTGGGTGCCTGGTAACTGGGTGCCTGGTAACTGGGTGCCTGGTAACTGGGTGCCTGGTAACTGGGTGCCTGGTAACTGGGTGTCTGGTAACTGGGTGCCTGGTAACTGGGTGCCTGGTAACTGGGTGTCTGGTAACTGGGTGTCTGGTAACTGGGTGTCTGGTAACTGGGTGTCTGGTAACTGGGTGTCTGGCAGCTGGGTGTCTGGCAACTGGGTGTCTGGCAGCTGGGTGTCTGGCAACTGGGTGTCTGGCAACTGGGTGCCTGGCAACTGGGTGCCTGGCAACTGGGTGCCTGGCAACTGGGTGCCTGGTAACTGGGTGCCTGGTAACTGGGTGCCTGGTAACTGGGTGGCTGCACCCCAAATGGCAACCTATTCCCTATGTAGTGCACTACTTTTGACCTGAGGCTCATGAGGGGGGATTAAGGTGCCCTTTGAGATGCAGACCTAGATATATTGAGAGAGGGAGAGATGGAGAGGAATGGGAGAGAGGCTCCAATAATGGCCGGTAGTGGCCGGTGAATGGGCAGTTCATTTTAAATTGCCCGAACAGAAGGGCCCACTTAGCATAAATAATGCAATGTTATGTTTCAGAGAGGAAAAACGATTAGTATGGCAGATCAATGACTACAGATTAACGATCAGATGCACCAAGCCTGTCTGTCACTACAACATGTCTCAAAATCTATACTTGCTTCTTTCATGCTTTCAAAACCTCCATGTTATTGCTGTGTTTTGTTTTCGTCCTCCCCGAAACAAAATGCTCATCAATAATATTAGCAACACAATACAAGTGAGAGCTCACATAAGTCAGCGACTCGGCACTCATTTAAACATTTGATGCAGAAGGAATCCCCATATGAGCATCGTGTCAGAGTCAGAGCAGAGCAACGCTGTTTGTCTGTGCTGGGCCCCTATACAGAGAGCCTCTAATTGTGTACAGTATCTATTCTCCACAGCTGGATGTGTAGTGGAACAGTTCAACTGGACTGGCTCTCTGAAGGCTACAGATTAGAGCTGTGATTGGCCAAGACTGAGTACCAAACGGTACCCTATTCGCTATTACAGTGCACTACTTTTGACCAAAGCCTTATGGATAAACTATGGACCCTGGGTAAAAGTAGTGCACTATATAGGAAACAGCGTATCATTTGGAAAGCAACTCTGTTCTGTATCACTAACCAAGTTACCTCAGGCCAGGGTGTCGTGGCCACCCTCTGTAGCACTCATAAGCACACAGCATGACACACACACACACACACACACGCACACACACACACACACACACACACACACACACACACACACACTGGCCTCCTGTCACTGACCGTGCCCCTTCTCAGTGGAGACCTCAGGGAATAATGTCTGTGAATCAAATGGCACCCTATTCCCTGTGTAGTGCACTTCTTTTAGCAAGGGCTCGTAAGGCCATTGGAAACAGGGCCCACAGGGCTCTGGTCAAAATAGTGCACCATATAGGGAATAGGGTGCTATTTCAGACGCACCCATTGTGTCATCTCAAGACCACAACACAACGTGATTAATGGTTTATTTTCCTCAGTGTATTCTCTCTCTGGCGTCTGGGCAACGGACCGCTGGATTGAGTGGGGCAGAGAGAGGCTGCACTTCCAGCTGTGACCAATAATGAATACAGATGAAATGATGGGTGTAGACCAATCATTAATGTGGGTGAAATTTACAGGCCGGACGGAGGGAGGGAGGGAAGGCGGGAGGGAGGGAGGGCCTCTGTGTTCTGTGCCAGCAGTTCACTTTAGTTTGCTCAGGGAATCGAGTTCTGGCAGAGCACAGGCCTCCTGAAAGAACCACTCATTTCCAGTTTGTGCTATTTATTGTTGATGACTGGCTGACTGAGGGTTGGTCCTAAATGGCACTCTATTCTCTGTATAGTGCACTACTTTTGACCAGAGCGAATATAGGGAATAGGGTGCTGTTTTGAGATACAGCTCTGGTTCTGTATCTCTAACCTAGTTACGTCAGGCCAGGGCGACGTCCTGTTTGTTGACCGACTATGCGTCCCAAATGGCATGATGTTCCCTATATAGTGCACTACTCTGGTCAAAAGTAGTACACTATATAGGGAATAGGATGCCATTTGAGAGGCAGATGCTGACTGGGCATCCTGTGTGCCAGCCAGACCAGGCCAGGGCTGATGGGAAACATGTCGCTAAGTTCGCCCCCAAATTGACGGATTTCTGTCAAAAGTAGTGTACTAAATAGGGAATAGGGTGCCATTTGGGATGAACACTAATACACAGACAGGCCTGGTACCTCCACAACAGTGAGTGGGTGGAGGGAGGCTCTACCTATCCTGTCATCAATGATGACTGATAAGCAGCGTTGACTCATTAACAACTGGAGAACAAGAAGCCTGAGGCCCTAGTTATTTTGTTGAATTACTGGCTAGTGACTGTGACATTAATATGAGGCTTTTTCATCGCCCTCTAACTCTCTCTCTACTCTTGACGGCCCAGTCCACTGGTTTCCCAACCTACGTGCATACTGGATGTATCAAGAGTAGGATAGGTGCTGATTTGGGACCAGTTTTGTTGTTTATAGATCACAAGGGAAAAGGTTACATGGACATGGAAAGAACTGATCCTAGATCTCTACTCTGGATGGACCCGCCCAGACCACTGATATCCAATTCATCCCTATTATCCACCCTTCTTCCGAAGTGTGGACTTGCACACTTCCATCATGGATTTAAAAGCTTTGCTTTGGTGTAATCATTGGTTTAAGGAAGTTATTTTGAATCCATGACAGGAAGTCTTTGGGAGAAGAATGAGGATGCAGTGAGTGAGTGAGAGACAGAGTGAGTGAGTGAGTGAGTGAGTGAGTGAGTGAGACAGAGTGACAGAGTGACAGAGTGACAGAGTGAGTGAGTGACAGAGAGAGAGAGAGAGAGAGAGAGAGAGAGAGACAGACACATAGAGGGGGGGAGAGAGAGAGAGAGAGAGAGAGAGAGAGAGAGAGAGAGAGAGAGAGAGAGAGAGAGAGAGAGAGAGAGAGAGAGAGAGAGAGAGAGAGAGAGAGAGAGAGAGAGAGAGAGAGAGAGAGTGTGTGTGAGGGTGTGAGACTGAGATAGTGAGAGACTGAGTGAGAGTGACAGAGTGAGTGAGGGTGTGAGACTGAGATAGTGAGAGACTGAGTGAGAGTGAGTGAGGGTGTGAGACTGAGATAGTGAGAGACTGAGATAGTGAGAGACTGAGTGAGAGTGACAGAGTGAGTGAGGGTGTGAGACTGAGATAGTGAGAGACTGAGATAGTGAGAGTGACAGAGTGAGTGAGGGTGTGAGACTGAGATAGTGAGAGACTGAGATAGTGAGAGACTGAGTGAGAGTGACAGAGTGAGTGAGGGTGTGAGACTGAGATAGTGAGAGACTGAGATGGTGAGAGACTGAGTGAGAGTGACAGAGTGAGTGAGGGTGTGAGACTGAGATAGTGAGAGACTGAGTGAGAGTGACAGAGTGAGTGAGGGTGTGAGACTGAGATAGTGAGAGACTGAGATAGTGAGAGACTGAGTGAGAGTGACAGAGTGAGTGAGGGTGTGAGACTGAGATAGTGAGAGACTGAGATAGTGAGAGACTGAGTGAGAGTGACAGAGTGAGTGAGGGTGTGAGACTGAGATAGTGAGAGACTGAGATAGTGAGAGACTGAGTGAGAGTGACAGAGTGAGTGAGGGTGTGAGACTGAGATAGTGAGAGACAGAGTGAGAGAGAGAGAGAGACGTGAGTGAGTGAGAGACTGAGTGAGTGACAGAGAGAGAAAGATTGAGGTGAGTGTGTGAGTGAGAGAGAGAGAGAGAGAAAAGTGAGTGGGAGACAGACTGAGTGAGATGTGAGTGAGTGAAAGAGAGAGAGAGAAAAGTGAGTGAGAGAGAGAAAGTGAGAGAGAGACACTGAGTGAGTGTGTGAGTGAAAGTGTGAGTGACAGAGAGACTGAGTGACAGAGAGACTGAGTGACAGAGAGACTGAGTGAGGGTGGGAGACTGAGAGACTGAGAGACAGAGATTGAGAGACAGAGTGAGAGAGAGAAAGTGAGAGAGAGACACTGAGTTATTGTGAGAGTGACAGAGTGAGTGAGGGTGAGAGACTGAGATAGTGAGAGACAGAGAGTGAGAGAGAGAGAGAGAGAGAGAGAAAGATTGAGGGAGAGACTGAGTGAGTGAGCGACTGAGTGAGTGACAGAGAGACAGTGAGTGAGTGAGTGAGTGAGTGAGTGAGTGAGTGAGTGAGTGAGTGAGTGAGTGAGTGAGTGAGTGAGTGGGAGAGAGAGATTGAGGTGAGTGAGTGACAGACTGAGTGAGTGAGTGAGTGAGTGAGTGAGTGAGTGAGTGAGAGAGAGAAAAGTGAGTGGAAGACTGAGTGAGTGAGAGAGACTGAGTGAGACGTGAGTGAGTGAAAGAAAGAGAGAGAGAGAAAAGTGAGTGGGAGACTGAGAGACAGACAGACTGAGTGAGGGAGTGAGAGGAGTGAGTGAGATACAGAGAGGTAAGTGAGTGAGAGAGAGAGTTTACTGGTCTGAGGACGAACCACACGACTAACAACATTGGACACAATCTCATCCTGGAATATCCAAGGCCTGAGCTCATCTGCCTTTGGCCTAAAGAGCAGGAACCTGGACACAGACATTGTCATGCTACAAGAAACATGGTATGGACCCACTGGTTTTCCTCTAGGTTACAGAGAGCTGGTGGTCTGATTAACCAAACTACCAGGCGTGAAACAGGGAAGGGACACAGGGGGTATGGTCATTTGGTATAGAGCAGACCTAACTCACTCACTTTGGTTAGAAATTCAAAAGGAAATGATCTTAACAGAGAAAAATCTCCTCCTTTGTGCTACCTACAATTATTCCCCCCCACTAGAATCCCTATACTTTAATGAAGACATCTTCTCCATCCTGGAGGGGGAAATCAATCATTTCTAGGTACAGGGACATGTACTAGTCTGTGGCGACCTAAATGCCAGAACTGGACAAGAACCTGACACCCTCAGCACACGGGGGGACAAACACCTACCTGGAGGTAAAGCATTACCACCCCCATATGCCCCCCTAGACACAACTACGACAACATAACCAAACACCTACCTGGAGGTAAAGCATTACCACCCCCATATGCCCCCCTAGACACAACTACGACAACATAACCAAACACCTACCTGGAGGTAAAGCATTACCACCCCCATATGCCCCCCTAGACACAACTACGACAACATAACCAAACACCTACCTGGAGGTAAAGCATTACCACCCCCATATGCCCCCTAGACACAACTACGACAACATAACCAAACACCTACCTGGAGGTAAAGCATTACCACCCCCATATGCCCCCTAGACACAACTACGACAACATAACCAAACACCTACCTGGAGGTAAAGCATTACCACCCCCATATGCCCCCTAGACACAACTACGACAACATAACCAAACACCTACCTGGAGGTAAAGCATTACCACCCCCATATGCCCCCTAGACACAACTACGACAACATAACCAAACACCTACCTGGAGGTAAAGCATTACCACCCCCATATGCCCCCTAGACACAACTACGACAACATAACCAAACACCTACCTGGAGGTAAAGCATTACCACCCCCATATGCCCCCCTAGACACAACTACGACAACATAACCAAACACCTACCTGGAGGTAAAGCATTACCACCCCCATATGCCCCCTAGACACAACTACGACAACATAACCAAACACCTACCTGGAGGTAAAGCATTACCACCCCCATATGCCCCCATAGACACAACTATGACAACATAACCAAACACCTACCTGGAGGTAAAGCATTACCACCCCCATATGCCCCCCTAGACACAACTACGACAACATAACCAAACACCTACCTGGAGGTAAAGCATTACCACCCCCATATGCCCCCATAGACACAACTATGACAACATAACCAAACACCTACCTGGAGGTAAAGCATTACCACCCCCATATGCCCCCCTAGACACAACTACGACAACATAACCAAACACCTACCTGGAGGTAAAGCATTACCACCCCCATATGCCCCCATAGACACAACTACGACAACATAACCAAACACCTACCTGGAGGTAAAGCATTACCACCCCCATATGCCCCCCTAGACACAACTACGACAACATAACCAAACACCTACCTGGAGGTAAAGCATTACCACCCCCATATGCCCCCCTAGACACAACTACGACAACATAACCAAACACCTACCTGGAGGTAAAGCATTACCACCCCCATATGCCCCCCTAGACACAACTACGACAACATAACCAACAAAAACGTGTCACAACTACTGCAGCTCTGTCGCACGCTGGGTATGTACATAGTTAATGGTAGATTTCGAGGGGACTCCTACGGTAGGTACACTTATAACTCATCTCTTGGCAGTAGTACTGTAGACTACTTTATCACTGACCTAAACCCAGAATCTCTCAGAGCGTTCACAGTCAGCCCACTGACACCCCTATCAGATCACAGTCAGCCCACTGACACCCCTATCAGATCACAGTCAGCCCACTGACACCCCTATCAGATCACAGTCAGCCCACTGACACCCCTATCAGATCACAGTCAGCCCACTGACACCCCTATCAGATCACAGTCAGCCCACTGACACCCCTATCAGATCACAGCAAAATCACAGTCTACTTAAACAGAGCAATACTCAATCATGAGGCATCAAAGCCAAAGGAACTGAATAATATTAAGAAATGCTGTAGATGGAAGGAAAGTAGTGTGGAAACCTACCAAAAAACAATTAGGCAACAACACATTCAATCCCTTTCAGACAACTTCCTGGGAAAAACATCCCACTGTAATAGTGAAGGTGTAAACTTGGCAGTAGAAATACTAAACAGTATATTTGACCTCTTAACTTCTCTGTCAAATCTAAACATTTCAAACAGAAAACCAAAGAAAATGAACAACAATGACAAATGGTTTGATGAAGAATGCAAAAACCGAAGAAAGAAATTGAGAAACCTGTCCAAGCAAAAACATAGAGAGACCCAGTAAACCTGAGTCTACACCTTCACTATGGTGAATCACTAAAACAATACAGAAATACACTATGGAAAAAGAGGGAACAGCATGTCAGAAAGCAGCTCAATGTAATTAGAAAACATTCAGACAACAAATTCCAATTGGCTATACTTAAACTCCTTAACATCATGCTTAGCTCTGGCATCTTCCCCAATATTTAGAACCAAGGACGGATCACCCCAATCTACCGAAGTGGAGACAAATTTGACCCCAGTAACTACAGTGCGATATGAGTCAACAGCAACCTTGGGAAAATCCTCTGCATTATCATTTACAGCAGACTTCAAATCAAAGTTTATTTATCACGTGCGCCAAATACAACAGGTGTAGTAGACCATACAGTGAAATGCTGAATACAACAGGTGTAGTAGACCATACAGTGAAATGCTGAATACAACAGGTGTAGTAGACCATACAGTGAAATGCTGAATACAACAGGTGTAGTAGACCATACAGTGAAATGCTGAATACAACAGGTGTAGTAGACCATACAGTGAAATGCTGAATACAACAGGTGTAGTAGACCATACAGTGAAATGCTGAATACAACAGGTGTAGTAGACCATACAGTGAAATGCTGAATACAACAGGTGTAGTAGACCATACAGTGAAATGCTGAATACAACAGGTGTAGTAGACCATACAGTGAAATGCTGAATACAACAGGTGTAGTAGACCATACAGTGAAATGCTGAATACAACAGGTGTAGTAGACCATACAGTGAAATGCTGAATACAACAGGTGTAGTAGACCATACAGTGAAATGCTGAATACAACAGGTGTAGTAGACCATACAGTGAAATGCTGAATACAACAGGTGTAGTAGACCATACAGTGAAATGCTGAATACAACAGGTGTAGTAGACCATACAGTGAAATGCTGAATACAACAGGTGTAGTAGACCATACAGTGAAATGCTGAATACAACAGGTGTAGTAGACCATACAGTGAAATGCTGAATACAACAGGTGTAGTAGACCATACAGTGAAATGCTGAATACAACAGGTGTAGTAGACCATACAGTGAAATGCTGAATACAACAGGTGTAGTAGACCATACAGTGAAATGCTGAATACAACAGGTGTAGTAGACCATACAGTGAAATGCTGAATACAACAGGTGTAGTAGACCATACAGTGAAATGCTGAATACAACAGGTGTAGTAGACCATACAGTGAAATGCTGAATACAACAGGTGTAGTAGACCATACAGTGAAATGCTGAATACAACAGGTGTAGTAGACCATACAGTGAAATGCTGAATACAACAGGTGTAGTAGACCATACAGTGAAATGCTGAATACACAGTGAAATGCTGAATACAACAGGTGTAGTAGACCTTACAGTGAAATGCTGAATACAACAGGTGTAGTAGACCATACAGTGAAATGCTGAATACAACAGGTGTAGTAGACCATACAGTGAAATGCTGAATACAACAGGTGTAGTAGACCATACAGTGAAATGCTGAATACAACAGGTGTAGTAGACCATACAGTGAAATGCTGAATACAACAGGTGTAGTAGACCATACAGTGAAATGCTGAATACAACAGGTGTAGTAGACCATACAGTGAAATGCTGAATACAACAGGTGTAGTAGACCATACAGTGAAATGCTGAATACAACAGGTGTAGTAGACCTCACAGTGAAATGCTGAATACAACAGGTGTAGTAGACCATGCTGAATACAACAGGTGTAGTAGAAAGTGAAATGCTGAATACAACAGGTGTAGTAGACCATACAGTGAAATGCTGAATACAACAGGTGTAGTAGACCATACAGTGAAATGCTGAATACAACAGGTGTAGTAGACCATACAGTGAAATGCTGAATACAACAGGTGTAGTGAAATGCTGAATACAACAGGTGTAGTAGACCATACAGTGAAATGCTGAATACAACAGGTGTAGTAGACCATACAGTGAAATGCTGAATACAACAGGTGTAGTAGACCATACAGTGAAATGCTGAATACAACAGGTGTAGTAGACCTCACAGTGAAATGCTGAATACAACAGGTGTAGTAGACCTTACAGTGAAATGCTGAATACAACAGGTGTAGTAGACCATACAGTGAAATGCTGAATACAACAGGTGTAGTAGACCATACAGTGAAATGCTGAATACAACAGGTGTAGTAGACCATACAGTGAAATGCTGAATACAACAGGTGTAGTAGACCATACAGTGAAATGCTGAATACAACAGGTGTAGTAGACCATACAGTGAAATGCTGAATACAACAGGTGTAGTAGACCATACAGTGAAATGCTGAATACAACAGGTGTAGTAGACCTCACAGTGAAATGCTGAATACAACAGGTGTAGTAGACCTTACAGTGAAATGCTGAATACAACAGGTGTAGGTAGACCTTACAGTGAAATGCTGAATACAACAGGTGTAGTAGACCATACAGTGAAATGCTGAATACAACAGGTGTAGTAGACCATACAGTGAAATGCTGAATACAACAGGTGTAGTAGACCTCACAGTGAAATGCTGAATACAACAGGTGTAGTAGACCTTACAGTGAAATGCTGAATACAACAGGTGTAGTAGACCATACAGTGAAATGCTGAATACAACAGGTGTAGTAGACCATACAGTGAAATGCTGAATACAACAGGTGTAGTAGACCTTACAGTGAAATGCTGAATACAACAGGTGTAGTAGACCATACAGTGAAATGCTGAATACAACAGGTGTAGTAGACCTTACAGTGAAATGCTGAATACAACAGGTGTAGTAGACCATACAGTGAAATGCTGAATACAACAGGTGTAGTAGACCATACAGTGAAATGCTGAATACAACAGGTGTAGTAGACCATACAGTGAAATGCTGAATACAACAGGTGTAGTAGACCATACAGTGAAATGCTGAATACAACAGGTGTAGTAGACCATACAGTGAAATGCTGAATACAACAGGTGTAGTAGACCATACAGTGAAATGCTGAATACAACAGGTGTAGTAGACCATACAGTGAAATGCTGAATACAACAGGTGTAGTAGACCATACAGTGAAATGCTGAATACAACAGGTGTAGTAGACCATACAGTGAAATGCTGAATACAACAGGTGTAGTGAAATGACCATAGTAGACCAGTGAAATGCTGAATACAACAGGTGTAGTAGACCATACAGTGAAATGCTGAATACAACAGGTGTAGTAGACCTTACAGTGAAATGCTGAATACAACAGGTGTAGGTAGACCTTACAGTGAAATGCTGAATACAACAGGTGTAGTAGACCATACAGTGAAATGCTGAATACAACAGGTGTAGTAGACCATACAGTGAAATGCTGAATACAACAGGTGTAGTAGACCTCACAGTGAAATGCTGAATACAACAGGTGTAGTAGACCTTACAGTGAAATGCTGAATACAACAGGTGTAGGTAGACCTTACAGTGAAATGCTGAATACAACAGGTGTAGTAGACCATACAGTGAAATGCTGAATACAACAGGTGTAGTAGACCTAAATGCTGAATACAACAGGTGTAGTAGACCTTACAGTGAAATGCTGAATACAACAGGTGTAAGACCTTACAGTGAAATGCTGACAACAGGTGTAGTAGACCATACAGTGAAATGCTGAATACAACAGGTGTAGTAGACCATACAGTGAAATGCTGAATACAACAGGTGTAGTAGACCTCACAGTGAAATGCTGAATACAAAGTAGACCTTACAGTGAAATGCTGAATACAACAGGTGTAGTAGACCATACAGTGAAATGCTGAATACAACAGGTGTAGTAGACCTCACAGTGAAATGCTGAATACAACAGGTGTAGTAGACCATACAGTGAAATGCTGAATACAACAGGTGTAGTAGACCATAGTGAAATGCTGAATACAACAGGTGTAGTAGACCATACAGTGAAATGCTGAATACAACAGGTGTAGTAGACCATACAGTGAAATGCTGAATACAACAGGTGTAGTAGACCATACAGTGAAATGCTGAATACAACAGGTGTAGTAGACCATACAGTGAAATGCTGAATACAACAGGTGTAGTAGACCATACAGTGAAATGCTGAATACAACAGGTGTAGTAGACCATACAGTGAAATGCTGAATACAACAGGTGTAGTAGACCATACAGTGAAATGCTGAATACAACAGGTGTAGTAGACCATACAGTGAAATGCTGAATACAACAGGTGTAGTAGACCATACAGTGAAATGCTGAATACAACAGGTGTAGTAGACCATACAGTGAAATGCTGAATACAACAGGTGTAGTAGACCATACAGTGAAATGCTGAATACAACAGGTGTAGTAGACCATACAGTGAAATGCTGAATACAACAGGTGTAGTAGACCATACAGTGAAATGCTGAATACAACAGGTGTAGTAGACCATACAGTGAAATGCTGAATACAACAGGTGTAGTAGACCATACAGTGAAATGCTGAATACAACAGGTGTAGTAGACCATACAGTGAAATGCTGAATACAACAGGTGTAGTAGACCATACAGTGAAATGCTGAATACAACAGGTGTAGTAGACCATACAGTGAAATGCTGAATACAACAGGTGTAGTAGACCATACAGTGAAATGCTGAATACAACAGGTGTAGTAGACCATACAGTGAAATGCTGAATACAACAGGTGTAGTAGACCATACAGTGAAATGCTGAATACAACAGGTGTAGTAGACCATACAGTGAAATGCTGAATACAACAGGTGTAGTAGACCTCACAGTGAAATGCTGAATACAACAGGTGTAGTAGACCTAGAAATGCCAACAGGTACAGTGAAATGCTGAATACAACAGGTGTAGTAGACCATACAGTGAAATGCTGAATACAACAGGTGTAGTAGACCATCACAGTGAAATGCTGAATACAACAGGTGTAGTAGACCTTACAGTGAAATGCTGAATACAACAGGTGTAGTAGACCATAGTGAAATGCTGAATACAACAGGTGTAGTAGACCATACAGTGAAATGCTGAATACAACAGGTGTAGTAGACCATACAGTGAAATGCTGAATACAACAGGTGTAGTAGACCATACAGTGAAATGCTGAATACAACAGGTGTAGTAGACCATACAGTGAAATGCTGAATACAACAGGTGTAGTAGACCACAGTGAAATGCTGAATACAACAGGTGTAAGACCATGTGAAATGCTGAATACAACAGGTGTAGTAGACCATACAGTGAAATGCTGAATACAACAGGTGTAGTAGACCATACAGTGAAATGCTGAATACAACAGGTGTAGTAGACCATACAGTGAAATGCTGAATACAACAGGTGAAGACCATACAGTGAAATGCTGAATACAACAGGTGTAGTAGACCATACAGTGAAATGCTGAATACAACAGGTGTAGTAGACCATACAGTGAAATGCTGAATACAACAGGTGTAGTAGACCATACAGTGAAATGCTGAATACAACAGGTGTAGTAGACCATACAGTGAAATGCTGAATACAACAGGTGTAGTAGACCAACAGTGAAATGCTGAATACAACAGGTGTAGTAGACCATACAGTGAAATGCTGAATACAACAGGTGTAGTAGACCATACAGTGAAATGCTGAATACAACAGGTGTAGTAGACCATACAGTGAAATGCTGAATACAACAGGTGTAGTAGACCATACAGTGAAATGCTGAATACAACAGGTGTAGTAGACCATACAGTGAAATGCTGAATACAACAGGTGTAGTAGACCATACAGTGAAATGCTGAATACAGACCAGAAATGCTGAATACAACAGGTGTAGAGACCATACAGTGAAATGCTGAATACAACAGGTGTAGTAGACCTTACAGTGAAATGCTGAATACAACAGGTGTAGTAGACCATACAGTGAAATGCTGAATACAACAGGTGTAGTAGACCATACAGTGAAATGCTGAATACAACAGGTGTAGTAGACCATACAGTGAAATGCTGAATACAACAGGTGTAGTAGACCTCACAGTGAAATGCTGAATACAACAGGTGTAGTAGACCTTACAGTGAAATGCTGAATACAACAGGTGTAGTAGACCATACAGTGAAATGCTGAATACAACAGGTGTAGTAGACCATACAGTGAAATGCTGAATACAACAGGTGTAGTAGACCATACAGTGAAATGCTGAATACAACAGGTGTAGTAGACCTACAGTGAAATGCTGAATACAACAGGTGTAGTAGACCATACAGTGAAATGCTGAATACAACAGGTGTAGTAGACCATACAGTGAAATGCTGAATACAACAGGTGTAGTAGACCATACAGTGAAATGCTGAATACAACAGGTGTAGTAGACCATACAGTGAAATGCTGAATACAACAGGTGTAGTAGACCATACAGTGAAATGCTGAATACAACAGGTGTAGTAGACCATACAGTGAAATGCTGAATACAACAGGTGTAGTAGACCATACAGTGAAATGCTGAATACAACAGGTGTAGTAGACCATACAGTGAAATGCTGAATACAACAGGTGTAGTAGACCTCACAGTGAAATGCTGAATACAACAGGTGTAGTAGACCATACAGTGAAATGCTGAATACAACAGGTGTAGTAGACCATACAGTGAAATGCTGAATACAACAGGTGTAGTAGACCATACAGTGAAATGCTGAGTAGACCATACAACAGGTGTAGTAGACCATACAGTGAAATGCTGAATACAACAGGTGTAGTAGACCATACAGTGAAATGCTGAATACAACAGGTGTAGTAGACCATACAGTGAAATGCTGAATACAACAGGTGTAGTAGACCACACAGTGAAATGCTGAATACAGTGAAATGACTGTGAAATACAATACAACAGGTGTAGTAGACCATACAGTGAAATGCTGAATACAACAGGTGTAGTAGACCATACAGTGAAATGCTGAATACAACAGGTGTAGTAGACCATACAGTGAAATGCTGAATACAACAGGTGTAGTAGACCATACAGTGAAATGCTGAATACAACAGGTGTAGTAGACCATACAGTGAAATGCTGAATACAACAGGTGTAGTAGACCATGAAGTGAAATGCTGAATACAACAGGTGTAGTAGACCATACAGTGAAATGCTGAATACAACAGGTGTAGTAGACCATACAGTGAAATGCTGAATACAACAGGTGTAGTAGACCATACAGTGAAATGCTGAATACAACAGGTGTAGTAGACCATACAGTGAAATGCTGAATACAACAGGTGTAGTAGACCATACAGTGAAATGCTGAATACAACAGGTGTAGTAGACCATACAGTGAAATGCTGAATGCTGAAATACTGAATACAGGTGTAGTAGACCATACAGTGAAATGCTGAATACAACAGGTGTAGTAGACCATACAGTGAAATGCTGAATACAACAGGTGTAGTAGACCATACAGTGAAATGCTGAATACAACAGGTGTAGTAGACCATACAGTGAAATGCTGAATACAACAGGTGTAGTAGACCATACAGTGAAATGCTGAATACAACAGGTGTAGTAGACCATACAGTGAAATGCTGAATACAACAGGTGTAGTAGACCTTACAGTGAAATGCTGAATACAACAGGTGTAGTAGACCTACAGTGAAATGCTGAATACAACAGGTGTAGTAGACCATACAGTGAAATGCTGAATACAACAGGTGTAGTAGACCATACAGTGAAATGCTGAATACAACAGGTGTAGTAGACCATACAGTGAAATGCTGAATACAACAGGTGTAGTAGACCATACAGTGAAATGCTGAATACAACAGGTGTAGTAGACCATACAGTGAAATGCTGAATACAACAGGTGTAGTAGACCATACAGTGAAATGCTGAATACAACAGGTGTAGTAGACCATACAGTGAAATGCTGAATACAACAGGTGTAGTAGACCAGGTGTACAGTGAAATGCTGAATACAACAGGTGTAGTAGACCTCACAGTGAAATGCTGAATACAACAGGTGTAGTAGACCATACAGTGAAATGCTGAATACAACAGGTGTAGTAGACCATACAGTGAAATGCTGAATACAACAGGTGTAGTAGACCATACAGTGAAATGCTGAATACAACAGGTGTAGTAGACCATACAGTGAAATGCTGAATACAACAGGTGTAGTAGACCTCACAGTGAAATGCTGAATACAACAGGTGTAGTAGACCTTACAGTGAAATGCTGAATACAACAGGTGTAGTAGACCATACAGTGAAATGCTGAATACAACAGGTGTAGTAGACCATACAGTGAAATGTGAAATGCTGAATACTGAATACAACAGGTGTAGTAGACCATACAGTGAAATGCTGAATACAACAGGTGTAGTAGACCTTACAGTGAAATGCTGAATACAACAGGTGTAGTAGACCATACAGTGAAATGCTGAATACAACAGGTGTAGTAGACCTCACAGTGAAATGCTGAATACAACAGGTGTAGTAGACCATACAGTGAAATGCTGAATACAACAGGTGTAGTAGACCATACAGTGAAATGCTGAATACAACAGGTGTAGTAGACCATACAGTGAAATGCTGAATACAACAGGTGTAGTAGACCATACAGTGAAATGCTGAATACAACAGGTGTAGTAGACCATACAGTGAAATGCTGAAATGCTGAAATACAACAGGTGTAGTAGACCATACAGTGAAATGCTGAATACAACAGGTGTAGTAGACCATACAGTGAAATGCTGAATACAACAGGTGTAGTAGACCATACAGTGAAATGCTGAATACAACAGGTGTAGTAGACCATACAGTGAAATGCTGAATACAACAGGTGTAGTAGACCATACAGTGAAATGCTGAATACAACAGGTGTAGTAGACCATACAGTGAAATGCTGAATACAACAGGTGTAGTAGACCTTACAGTGAAATGCTGAATACAACAGGTGTAGTAGACCTTACAGTGAAATGCTGAATACAACAGGTGTAGTAGACCATACAGTGAAATGCTGAATACAACAGGTGTAGTAGACCTCACAGTGAAATGCTGAATACAACAGGTGTAGTAGACCATACAGTGAAATGCTGAATACAACAGGTGTAGTAGACCTTACAGTGAAATGCTGAATACAACAGGTGTAGTAGACCTTACAGTGAAATGCTGAATACAACAGGTGTAGTAGACCATACAGTGAAATGCTGAATACAACAGGTGTAGTAGACCTTACAGTGAAATGCTGAATACAACAGGTGTAGTAGACCTTACAGTGAAATGCTGAATACAACAGGTGTAGTAGACCATACAGTGAAATGCTGAATACAACAGGTGTAGTAGACCATACAGTGAAATGCTGAATACAACAGGTGTAGTAGACCATACAGTGAAATGCTGAATACAACAGGTGTAGTAGACCTTACAGTGAAATGCTGAATACAACAGGTGTAGTAGACCATACAGTGAAATGCTGAATACAACAGGTGTAGTAGACCATACAGTGAAATGCTGAATACAACAGGTGTAGTAGACCTTACAGTGAAATGCTGAATACAACAGGTGTAGTAGACCATACAGTGAAATGCTGAATACAACAGGTGTAGTAGACCATACAGTGAAATGCTGAATACAACAGGTGTAGTAGACCATGATGAATACAACAGTGAAATGCTGAATACAACAGGTGTAGTAGACCATACAGTGAAATGCTGAATACAACAGGTGTAGTAGACCATACAGTGAAATGCTGAATACAACAGGTGTAGTAGACCATACAGTGAAATGCTGAATACAACAGGTGTAGTAGACCATACAGTGAAATGCTGAATACAACAGGTGTAGTAGACCATACAGTGAAATGCTGAATACAACAGGTGTAGTAGACCATACAGTGAAATGCTGAATACAACAGGTGTAGTAGACCATACAGTGAAATGCTGAATACAACAGGTGTAGTAGACCATACAGTGAAATGCTGAATACAACAGGTGTAGTAGACCATATACTGAATACAACAGGTGTAGTAGACCATACAGTGAAATGCTGAATACAACAGGTGTAGTAGACCATACAGTGAAATGCTGAATACAACAGGTGTAGTAGACCATACAGTGAAATGCTGAATACAACAGGTGTAGTAGACCATACAGTGAAATGCTGAATACAACAGGTGTAGTAGACCATACAGTGAAATGCTGAATACAACAGGTGTAGTAGACCATACAGTGAAATGCTGAATACAACAGGTGTAGTAGACCTCACAGTGAAATGCTGAATACAACAGGTGTAGTAGACCTTACAGTGAAATGCTGAATACAACAGGTGTAGTAGACCTTACAGTGAAATGCTGAATACAACAGGTGTAGTAGACCATACAGTGAAATGCTGAATACAACAGGTGTAGTAGACCTCACAGTGAAATGCTGAATACAACAGGTGTAGTAGACCTTACAGTGAAATGCTGAATACAACAGGTGTAGGTAGACCTTACAGTGAAATGCTGAATACAACAGGTGTAGTAGACCATACAGTGAAATGCTGAATACAACAGGTGTAGTAGACCTCACAGTGAAATGCTGAATACAACAGGTGTAGTAGACCTTACAGTGAAATGCTGAATACAACAGGTGTAGGTAGACCTTACAGTGAAATGCTGAATACAACAGGTGTAGTAGACCATACAGTGAAATGCTGAATACAACAGGTGTAGTAGACCATACAGTGAAATGCTGAATACAACAGGTGTAGTAGACCTCACAGTGAAATGCTGAATACAACAGGTGTAGTAGACCTTACAGTGAAATGCTGAATACAACAGGTGTAGTAGACCATACAGTGAAATGCTTGCTGAATACAACAGGTGTAGTAGACCTTACAGTGAAATGCTGAATACAACAGGTGTAGTAGACCTTACAGTGAAATGCTGAATACAACAGGTGTAGTAGACCTTACAGTGAAATGCTGAATACAACAGGTGTAGTAGACCTTACAGTGAAATGCTGAATACAACAGGTGTAGTAGACCTCACAGTGAAATGCTGAATACAACAGGTGTAGTAGACCTTACAGTGAAATGCTGAATACAACAGGTGTAGTAGACCTTACAGTGAAATGCTGAATACAACAGGTGTAGTAGACCTTACAGTGAAATGCTGAATACAACAGGTGTAGTAGACCTTACAGTGAAATGCTGAATACAACAGGTGTAGTAGACCTCACAGTGAAATGCTGAATACAACAGGTGTAGTAGACCTTACAGTGAAATGCTGAATACAACAGGTGTAGTAGACCTTACAGTGAAATGCTGAATACAACAGGTGTAGTAGACCTTACAGTGAAATGCTGAATACAACAGGTGTAGTAGACCTTACAGTGAAATGCTGAATACAACAGGTGTAGTAGACCTCACAGTGAAATGCTGAATACAACAGGTGTAGTAGACCTTACAGTGAAATGCTGAATACAACAGGTGTAGTAGACCTTACAGTGAAATGCTGAATACAACAGGTGTAGTAGACCTTACAGTGAAATGCTGAATACAACAGGTGTAGTAGACCTTACAGTGAAATGCTGAATACAACAGGTGTAGTAGACCTTACAGTGAAATGCTGAATACAACAGGTGTAGTAGACCTTACAGTGAAATGCTGAATACAACAGGTGTAGTAGACCTCACAGTGAAATGCTGAATACAACAGGTGTAGTAGACCTTACAGTGAAATGCTGAATACAACAGGTGTAGTAGACCTTACAGTGAAATGCTGAATACAACAGGTGTAGTAGACCTTACAGTGAAATGCTGAATACAACAGGTGTAGTAGACCTTACAGTGAAATGCTGAATACAACAGGTGTAGTAGACCTTACAGTGAAATGCTGAATACAACAGGTGTAGTAGACCTTACAGTGAAATGCTGAATACAACAGGTGTAGTAGACCTTACAGTGAAATGCTGAATACAACAGGTGTAGTAGACCTTACAGTGAAATGCTGAATACAACAGGTGTAGTAGACCTTACAGTGAAATGCTGAATACAACAGGTGTAGTAGACCTTACAGTGAAATGCTGAATACAACAGGTGTAGTAGACCTTACAGTGAAATGCTGAATACAACAGGTGTAGTAGACCTTACAGTGAAATGCTGAATACAACAGGTGTAGTAGACCTTACAGTGAAATGCTGAATACAACAGGTGTAGTAGACCTTACAGTGAAATGCTGAATACAACAGGTGTAGTAGACCTTACAGTGAAATGCTGAATACAACAGGTGTAGTAGACCTTACAGTGAAATGCTGAATACAACAGGTGTAGTAGACCTTACAGTGAAATGCTGAATACAACAGGTGTAGTAGACCTTACAGTGAAATGCTGAATACAACAGGTGTAGTAGACCTTACAGTGAAATGCTGAATACAACAGGTGTAGTAGACCTTACAGTGAAATGCTGAATACAACAGGTGTAGTAGACCTTACAGTGAAATGCTGAATACAACAGGTGTAGTAGACCTTACAGTGAAATGCTGAATACAACAGGTGTAGTAGACCTTACAGTGAAATGCTGAATACAACAGGTGTAGTAGACCTTACAGTGAAATGCTGAATACAACAGGTGTAGTAGACCTTACAGTGAAATGCTGAATACAACAGGTGTAGTAGACCTTACAGTGAAATGCTGAATACAACAGGTGTAGTAGACCTTACAGTGAAATGCTGAATACAACAGGTGTAGTAGACCTTACAGTGAAATGCTGAATACAACAGGTGTAGTAGACCTTACAGTGAAATGCTGAATACAACAGGTGTAGTAGACCTTACAGTGAAATGCTGAATACAACAGGTGTAGTAGACCTTACAGTGAAATGCTGAATACAACAGGTGTAGTAGACCTTACAGTGAAATGCTGAATACAACAGGTGTAGTAGACCTTACAGTGAAATGCTGAATACAACAGGTGTAGTAGACCTTACAGTGAAATGCTGAATACAACAGGTGTAGTAGACCTTACAGTGAAATGCTGAATACAACAGGTGTAGTAGACCTTACAGTGAAATGCTGAATACAACAGGTGTAGTAGACCTTACAGTGAAATGCTGAATACAACAGGTGTAGTAGACCTTACAGTGAAATGCTGAATACAACAGGTGTAGTAGACCTTACAGTGAAATGCTGAATACAACAGGTGTAGTAGACCTTACAGTGAAATGCTGAATACAACAGGTGTAGTAGACCTTACAGTGAAATGCTGAATACAACAGGTGTAGTAGACCTTACAGTGAAATGCTGAATACAACAGGTGTAGTAGACCTTACAGTGAAATGCTGAATACAACAGGTGTAGTAGACCTTACAGTGAAATGCTGAATACAACAGGTGTAGTAGACCTTACAGTGAAATGCTGAATACAACAGGTGTAGTAGACCTTACAGTGAAATGCTGAATACAACAGGTGTAGTAGACCTTACAGTGAAATGCTGAATACAACAGGTGTAGTAGACCTTACAGTGAAATGCTGAATACAACAGGTGTAGTAGACCTCACAGTGAAATGCTGAATACAACAGGTGTAGTAGACCTTACAGTGAAATGCTGAATACAACAGGTGTAGTAGACCTTACAGTGAAATGCTGAATACAACAGGTGTAGTAGACCTCACAGTGAAATGCTGAATACAACAGGTGTAGTAGACCTTACAGTGAAATGCTGAATACAACAGGTGTAGTAGACCTTACAGTGAAATGCTGAATACAACAGGTGTAGTAGACCTTACAGTGAAATGCTGAATACAACAGGTGTAGTAGACCTTACAGTGAAATGCTGAATACAACAGGTGTAGTAGACCTTACAGTGAAATGCTGAATACAACAGGTGTAGTAGACCTTACAGTGAAATGCTGAATACAACAGGTGTAGTAGACCTTACAGTGAAATGCTGAATACAACAGGTGTAGTAGACCTCACAGTGAAATGCTGAATACAACAGGTGTAGTAGACCTTACAGTGAAATGCTGAATACAACAGGTGTAGTAGACCTTACAGTGAAATGCTGAATACAACAGGTGTAGTAGACCTCACAGTGAAATGCTGAATACAACAGGTGTAGTAGACCTTACAGTGAAATGCTGAATACAACAGGTGTAGTAGACCTTACAGTGAAATGCTGAATACAACAGGTGTAGTAGACCTTACAGTGAAATGCTGAATACAACAGGTGTAGTAGACCTTACAGTGAAATGCTGAATACAACAGGTGTAGTAGACCTTACAGTGAAATGCTGAATACAACAGGTGTAGTAGACCTTACAGTGAAATGCTGAATACAACAGGTGTAGTAGACCTTACAGTGAAATGCTGAATACAACAGGTGTAGTAGACCTTACAGTGAAATGCTGAATACAACAGGTGTAGTAGACCTTACAGTGAAATGCTGAATACAACAGGTGTAGTAGACCTCACAGTGAAATGCTGAATACAACAGGTGTAGTAGACCTCACAGTGAAATGCTGAATACAACAGGTGTAGTAGACCTTACAGTGAAATGCTGAATACAACAGGTGTAGTAGACCTCACAGTGAAATGCTGAATACAACAGGTGTAGTAGACCTCACAGTGAAATGCTGAATACAACAGGTGTAGTAGACCTCACAGTGAAATGCTGAATACAACAGGTGTAGTAGACCTTACAGTGAAATGCTGAATACAACAGGTGTAGTAGACCTTACAGTGAAATGCTGAATACAACAGGTGTAGTAGACCTTACAGTGAAATGCTGAATACAACAGGTGTAGTAGACCTTACAGTGAAATGCTGAATACAACAGGTGTAGTAGACCTTACAGTGAAATGCTGAATACAACAGGTGTAGTAGACCTTACAGTGAAATGCTGAATACAACAGGTGTAGTAGACCTTACAGTGAAATGCTGAATACAACAGGTGTAGTAGACCTTACAGTGAAATGCTGAATACAACAGGTGTAGTAGACCTTACAGTGAAATGCTGAATACAACAGGTGTAGTAGACCTTACAGTGAAATGCTGAATACAACAGGTGTAGTAGACCTTACAGTGAAATGCTGAATACAACAGGTGTAGTAGACCTTACAGTGAAATGCTGAATACAACAGGTGTAGTAGACCTTACAGTGAAATGCTGAATACAACAGGTGTAGTAGACCTTACAGTGAAATGCTGAATACAACAGGTGTAGTAGACCTTACAGTGAAATGCTGAATACAACAGGTGTAGTAGACCTTACAGTGAAATGCTGAATACAACAGGTGTAGTAGACCTTACAGTGAAATGCTGAATACAACAGGTGTAGTAGACCTTACAGTGAAATGCTGAATACAACAGGTAGTAGACCATACAGTGAAATGCTGAATACAACAGGTGTAGTAGACCATACAGTGAAATGCTGAATACAACAGGTGTAGTAGACCATACAGTGAAATGCTGAATACAACAGGTGTAGTAGACCATACAGTGAAATGCTGAATACAACAGGTGTAGTAGACCATACAGTGAAATGCTGAATACAACAGGTGTAGTAGACCATACAGTGAAATGCTGAATACAACAGGTGTAGTAGACCATACAGTGAAATGCTGAATACAACAGGTGTAGTAGACCATACAGTGAAATGCTGAATACAACAGGTGTAGTAGACCATACAGTGAAATGCTGAATACAACAGGTGTAGTAGACCATACAGTGAAATGCTGAATACAACAGGTGTAGTAGACCATACAGTGAAATGCTGAATACAACAGGTGTAGTAGACCATACAGTGAAATGCTGAATACAACAGGTGTAGTAGACCATACAGTGAAATGCTGAATACAACAGGTGTAGTAGACCATACAGTGAAATGCTGAATACAACAGGTGTAGTAGACCATACAGTGAAATGCTGAATACAACAGGTGTAGTAGACCATACAGTGAAATGCTGAATACAACAGGTGTAGTAGACCTCACAGTGAAATGCTGAATACAACAGGTGTAGTAGACCTTACAGTGAAATGCTGAATACAACAGGTGTAGTAGACCTTACAGTGAAATGCTGAATACAACAGGTGTAGTAGACCATACAGTGAAATGCTGAATACAACAGGTGTAGTAGACCATACAGTGAAATGCTGAATACAACAGGTGTAGTAGACCTCACAGTGAAATGCTGAATACAACAGGTGTAGTAGACCTTACAGTGAAATGCTGAATACAACAGGTGTAGTAGACCATACAGTGAAATGCTGAATACAACAGGTGTAGTAGACCTCACAGTGAAATGCTGAATACAACAGGTGTAGTAGACCATACAGTGAAATGCTGAATACAACAGGTGTAGTAGACCATACAGTGAAATGCTGAATACAACAGGTGTAGTAGACCTTACAGTGAAATGCTGAATACAACAGGTGTAGTAGACCATACAGTGAAATGCTGAATACAACAGGTGTAGTAGACCATACAGTGAAATGCTGAATACAACAGGTGTAGTAGACCATACAGTGAAATGCTGAATACAACAGGTGTAGTAGACCATACAGTGAAATGCTGAATACAACAGGTGTAGTAGACCATACAGTGAAATGCTGAATACAACAGGTGTAGTAGACCATACAGTGAAATGCTGAATACAACAGGTGTAGTAGACCATACAGTGAAATGCTGAATACAACAGGTGTAGTAGACCATACAGTGAAATGCTGAATACAACAGGTGTAGTAGACCATACAGTGAAATGCTGAATACAACAGGTGTAGTAGACCATACAGTGAAATGCTGAATACAACAGGTGTAGTAGACCTTACAGTGAAATGCTGAATACAACAGGTGTAGTAGACCTCACAGTGAAATGCTGAATACAACAGGTGTAGTAGACCATACAGTGAAATGCTGAATACAACAGGTGTAGTAGACCTCACAGTGAAATGCTGAATACAACAGGTGTAGTAGACCTACAGTGAAATGCTGAATACAACAGGTGTAGTAGACCATACAGTGAAATGCTGAATACAACAGGTGTAGTAGACCATACAGTGAAATGCTGAATACAACAGGTGTAGTAGACCATACAGTGAAATGCTGACTACAACAGGTGTAGTAGACCATACAGTGAAATGCTGAATACAACAGGTGTAGTAGACCATACAGTGAAATGCTGACTACAACAGGTGTAGTAGACCATACAGTGAAATGCTGAATACAACAGGTGTAGTAGACCATACAGTGAAATGCTGAATACAACAGGTGTAGTAGACCATACAGTGAAATGCTGAATACAACAGGTGTAGTAGACCATACAGTGAAATGCTGAATACAACAGGTGTAGTAGACCATACAGTGAAATGCTGAATACAACAGGTGTAGTAGACCATACAGTGAAATGCTGAATACAACAGGTGTAGTAGACCTTACAGTGAAATGCTGAATACAACAGGTGTAGTAGACCATACAGTGAAATGCTGACTTACAACAGGTGTAGTAGACCATACAGTGAAATGCTGAATTACAACAGGTGTAGTAGACCATACAGTGAAATGCTGAATACAACAGGTGTAGTAGACCATACAGTGAAATGCTGACTTACAACAGGTGTAGTAGACCTTACAGTGAAATGCTGAATACAACAGGTGTAGTAGACCATACAGTGAAATGCTGACTTACAACAGGTGTAGTAGACCTGACAGTGAAATGCTGAATACAACAGGTGTAGTAGACCATACAGTGAAATGCTGACTTACAACAGGTGTAGTAGACCTGACAGTGAAATGCTGAATACAACAGGTGTAGTAGACCTTACAGTGAAATGCTGAATACAACAGGTGTAGTAGACCATACAGTGAAATGCTGACTTACAACAGGTGTAGTAGACCTTACAGTGAAATGCTGAATACAACAGGTGTAGTAGACCATACAGTGAAATGCTGAATACAACAGGTGTAGTAGACCTTACAGTGAAATGCTGAATACAACAGGTGTAGTAGACCATACAGTGAAATGCTGACTTACAACAGGTGTAGTAGACCATACAGTGAAATGCTGACTTACAACAGGTGTAGTAGACCATACAGTGAAATGCTGAATACAACAGGTGTAGTAGACCATACAGTGAAATGCTGACTTACAGGCCCTAACCAACAGTGTAAAACAATATGTTAGGTGAACAATAAGTGAAAACAATGTACTGAGCAAATGTCAAATGAGCTTTTTACCAAATTACCGTACGACAGACCACATATCCACCCTGCACACCCTCATTGACAAACAAACAAACCAAAACAAAGCCAAAGTCTTCTCATGCTTTGTTGATTTCAAAAAAAGCCTTTGACTCAATTTGCCATGGGGGTCTGCTATACAAATGGATGGAAAGGGATGTTGGGGGGAAAACATCCGACATAAAATCCATGTACACAAACAAACAAGTGTGCGGTTAAAATGTAAAAAAAAAAAAATAATTCTTCCCACAGGGCCGTGAGGTGAGACAGGGATGCAGCTTAAGCCCCACCCTCTTCAACATATATATCAATGATTTGGTGAGGGCACTAGAACAGCCTGCAGAACCCAGCCTCACCCTACTAGAATCTGAAAGTCAAATATCTACTCTTTGCTGATGATCTGCTGCTTCTGTCACCAACCAAAGAGGGCTCACAGCAGCACCTAGATCTTCTGCACAGATTCTGCCAGACCTGGGCCCTGACAGACAGACCTGGGCCCTGACAGACCTGGGCCCTGAGAGTAAATCTCAGTAAGACCAAAATAATGGTGTTCCAAAAAAGGTCAATTTGCCAGGACAACAAATACAAATTCCATCTAGACACCGTTGCTCTAGAGCACAAAAAAATATATACATACCACTGCTTAAACATCAGCTCCACGGGTAACTTCCACAAAGCTGTGAACGATCTGAGAGACAAGACAAGAAGGGCCTTCTAGGCCATCAGAAGGAACATCACATTCGACATTCCAATTAGGATCTGGATAAAAATACTATAATCAGTTATAGAGCCCATTGTCCTTTATGGTTGTGAGGTCTGGGGTCCGCTCACCAACCAAGAATTCACAAAATGGGACAAACACCAAATTGAGACTCTGTATGCAGAATTCTGCAAAAATATCCTCCATGTACAACGTAGAACACCAGATAATGTAGAGTAGAATTAGGCCGATACCCACTAATTATCAAAATCCAGAAAAGAGCTGTTAAAATCGACAACCACCTAAAAGGCTGCGATTCCCAAACCTTCCATAACAAAGCCATCACCTACAGAGAGATGATCCTGGAGAAGAGTCCCTTAAGCAAGCTGGTCCTGGGGCTCTGTTCACAAACACAAACACACCCCACAGAGCCCCAGGACAGCAGCACAATTAGACCCAACCAAATCATGAGAAAACGACAACATAATTAGTTGACACATTGGAAAGAATTAACAAAAAACGGAGCAAACTAGAATGCTATTTGGCCCTAAACAGAGAGTACACAGTGGCAGAATACCTGACCACTGTGACTGACCCAAACTTAAGGAAAGCTTTGACTATGTACAGACTCAGTGAGCATAGCCTTGCTATTGAGAAAGGCTGCTGTAGGCAGACATGGCTCTCAAGAGAAGACAGGCTGTGTGCACACTGCCCACAAAATGAGGTGGAAACTGAGCTGCACTTCCTAACCTCCTGCCAAATGTATATATATACATGCACAATATGACATTTGAAATGTCTTTATTATTTTGGAAATTTTGTGAGTGTAATGTTTACTGTTAATTTGTTTATTTCACTTTTGTACTTTATCTACTTCACTTGCTTTGGCAAAGTTAACATATGTGTCCCATGCCAATAAAGTCCTCAAATTGAATTTAATTGAATTGCAGAGCGAGACTGAGGTAGAGAGATGCTGAGAGAGAGAGAGCCGGAGGTAGAGAGATGCAGAGAGAGAGAGAGACAGAGGGAGGGAGATGCAGAGAGAGAGAGATGCTGAGAGAGAGAGAGAGAGAGACGGAGGTAGAGAGATGCAGAGAGAGAGAGAGAGAGACGGAGGTAGAGAGATGCAGAGAGAGAGAGACGGAGGAGGGAGATGCAGAGAGAGAGAGAGATGCTGGAGAGAGATTAATAGTGAGAGAGAGAGAGGTCAGGTTCAGATCAGCTCCTGCATTTTTCAGCATTTTCTTTAAAAAAGATAGATTAAGAGTCAGATAAACTTAGATTTTTGTCTGGAACACATACTGGATTTTACCCTCTACAACATAACCCCTACTTCAAATCAAAACTTAAAACCTACAACCTGATTTTGGACGGAATTACGGAATCACCTGGAAGGTTCACAACTACCAAGGATTTTTACTCTATACAGCAAATTCTCTGGAAAACAACAGAAACCTGAAAACACCATCCAACCTGGAACTGAGTGAGTAATGCTTAGGCTGAAACTATATCTTATTTCCAAAAGCCAAGAAGAAAAATACACAACATTACTTTATAAGGACTGAATTCTAACATAATTCTGCCAAGCTTGATACAGCTTCAACTAGCACTGACGTGTCAAGTGAGAGGTGTCAAAGCCCATTAGCCCAACAATGGCAGGAGAGTCACACAGTCTACCCCAACCAAATGGAGAGGCCTTAGAAGCTCCCTCCCGCTGTTCAGAGGCAATTAAAATACAGTACCCTGTGCATGTAAAGAATGAGAAGTCAAGAAAAGATTACAAAATGAAGCTCCTTATGGAAAATCAAGAGACACTTTTTGCTGACTATTACAAAAATGGGAACATCAGCAACCTTATCTTCCACACAAACCATCCCCGGGCATGGCACAGTGCTATATTAGCACACTACCCCTCTGTTACGAGCGGGGATTACCGAGGGGTGGAAACTCAGAATACTTGATAACGAGGACTCTGAGTCATGTAATATAAATATCTATAAGTCCGGAACAGTGATCGTACAAAGTAACCACAAACAGCTTCAGCTGGACTTTCACCTAATCAAAGAATTAGCCCAACAGGAGAAGCTCTCCCTTGATAAAGATACCCCCACCCCGAGCGGGTCAAACCAGAGCTCTTCATTATGTAACACCACAGACGAGCAACCCCCAGCGGAGAGTCAACCTCCCAGCACGGACTACCACTCCCTCATTGAAATGAAGGACAAATTCACCCAGCTGGAGGTAAGACAGGTGGAGCTGGAACAGCAGGTGATTACACTTCAGTCAGCACAGACCCAGACAACAGTCCAGCACAACAACACCCCTTAACCAGACCCGGAGAGCTGGAGGTGGACAGAGACATATCTGCACTCTGGACTGTGGTGAGACAACTTCAACAGGAGAAAGAGCAGAATCAGGAGAAGAACAGAGCATTAGAGGAGAGGATCGGACTGATGGTGGAGGAGAGGTTGAGGGGGATGGAGGAGAGGGGTGAGGGACGGAGGGGGTTGACGGAGGAGAGGTTGAGGGGGACGGAGGAGAGGTTGAGGGGGACGGCGTGTGACAGAGAACAACCCACTAGAGAGGTGGCCACCCCCACAGAGAAGCCAGCAGAACAGCCCACCCCAGCACCTGACAAAAGTTTCGACACCACAGCAGAACAGTCCACACCAGACCCTGACCATAGAGTCGACACCACAGCAGAACAGACAAATGAAGAACCACAAGCCCAGCGGCTCTCACCCCCTCCGAGCACCCCCCCTGTCAGCCACCCTGATAGCCCTTCTGACAACCCCCTCACACCCACTGAGGACAAACACAAGACACAGATTGTACTACTTATGGACTCAAATGGGAAATATATAGAAGAAAAACATAGTGTGTCTAAACTCTGGTGTCCAAACACCCAGCGTGCCCTCGACCTTCTGTCTGAGGACCAACTAGGTTCACCCAGCCACATAATAATACACACAGGCACAAACGACCTGAGAGCACAGCAGGAAAGGGTGGCAACAGCACTGAAGGGAGTGATTGAAAAGGCTTCTTCTACTTTCCCCAACGCACAAGTGGTTATCTCCACCCTGCTACCACGAAAAGACTTCCACCCTGCCACAATACAGCGGGTAAACGCAAGTATTTCCCGTGACTGTGCCTCAAAACCAAATGTTTTCCTGGCCCACCACTCCACCCTGGACTTGAACAGCCTCTATGACCAGGTCCACCTCTACAAGGCAGCAGTGCCCACCTTTGCCAGGACCCTAAAGGACATCGCTCTCAAACGTATCCCCAACACTTCACACAGGAGCAACAGATCAATAGACTCTCCACCCAGACCAGCGAGACACCCTCCCAGACCTGCAGGACCCCCTGGACCTACACATAGAGGACCCACGCCAAGAGGAATTACATCCAGACCACAGTACACCCAGACACATCCACACCCCCACCCCAACCAATCAACACCCCCCACGTCAACCATGCCCACACCCCATTTAGGCCCCCTCAGATCAGACCTATGCCACTCCTGCCCACCCCATGCACCCCACCCCCGCAAAGAGGGCCTCAACATGGAAGCCACACATACGCCCAGGTAGTGAGCGGGCAAACAGTCCCAACCCCCACTCTCACACTCGCCCAAGCCAATAGCATGTACCAGATGCTCAGCAGGCTCTGCTCACACTTACTGGCCTGAGGCCAAACCACACGACCAACAACATTGGACATTCTATGGAACAAAAAGCCTTCACTATATCATCCTGGAATATCCAAGGCCTGAGGTCATCTGCCTTTGGCCTAAAGAGCAGAAACCCGGACTTCACCAAAGAAATCGGTAACACAGACATTGTCATCCTGCAAGAAACCTGGTATAGAGGAGACGGACCCACTGGTTGCCCTCTAGGTTACAGAGAGCTGGTAGTCCCATCCACCAAACTACCAGGTGTGAAACAGGGAAGGGACTCAGGGGTATGCTAATTTGGTATAGAGCAGACCTAACTCACTCCATTAAATTAATCAAAACAGGAACATTCTACATTTGGCTAGAAATTCAAAAGGAAATTATCCTAACAGAGAAAAATGTCCTCCTGTGTGCTACCTATATCCCCCACTAGAATCCCCATATTTTAATGAAGACAGCTTCTCCATCCTGGAGGGCGAAATCAATCATTTCCAGGCCCAGGGACATGTACTAGTCTGTGGCGACCTAAATGCCAGAACCGGACAAGAACCTGACACCCTCAGCACACAGGGGGACAAACATCTGCCTGGAGGTGACAGCATCCCCTCCCACATATGCCCCCTAGGCACAACTATGACAACATAACCAACAAAAACGGGTCACAACTCCTGCAGCTCTGTCGCACGCTGGGTATGTACATAGTCAACGGTAGGCTTCGAGGGGACTCCTATGGTAGATACACCTATAGCTCATCTCTTGGCAGTAGTACTGTAGACTACTTTATCACTGACCTCAACCCAGAATCTCTCAGAGCGTTCACAGTCAGTCCACTAACACCCCTATCAGACCACAGCAAAATCACAGTCTACTTAAACAGAGCAATACTCAACCACGAGGCATCAAAGCCAAAGGAACTGAGTAACATTAAGAAATGCTATAGGTGGAAGGAATGCAGTTTGGAAACCTACCAAAAAACAATTAGGCAACAACAAATTCAATCCCTTTTAGACAATTTCCTGGGTAAAACGTTCCACTGTAATAGTGAAGGTGTAAACTTGGCAGTAGAAAATCTTAACAGTATATTTGACCTCTCAGCTTCCCTATCAAATCTAAAAATCTCAAATAGAAAACCGAAGAAAATTAACAATAATGACAAATGGTTTGATGAGGAATGCAAAAATCTAAGAAAGAAATTGAGAAACCTGTCCAACCAAAAACATAGAGACCCGGAAAACCTGAGTCTACGCCTTCACTATGGTGAATCACTAAAACAATACAGAAACACACTACGGAAAAGAAGGAACAGCATGTCAGAAATCAGCTCAATGCAATTGAAGAATCCATAGACTCTAACCACTTCTGGGAAAATTGGAAAACACTAAACAAACAACAACACGAAGAATTATCTATCCAAAATGGAGATGTCTGGGTAAACCACTTCTCAATCTTTTTGGTTCTATAACAAAGAACAAAGAGCAAAAACATATACATGATCAACTACAGATCTTAGAATCAACTATTAAAGACTACCAGAACCCACTGGATTCTCCAATTACATTGAATGAGTTACAGGACAAAATAAAAACCCTCCAACCCAAAAAGGCCTGTGGTGTCGATGGTATCCTCAATGAAATGATCAAATATACAGACAACAAATTCCAACTGGCTATACTAAAACTCTTTAACATCATACTTAGCTCTGGCATCTTCCCCAATATTTGGAACCAAGGACTGATCACCCCAATCCACAAAAGTGGAGACAAATTTGACCCCAATAACTACCGTGGAATATGTGTCAACAGTAACCTTGGGAAAATCCTCTGCATTATTATTAACAGCAGACTCGTACATTTCCTCAATGAAAACAATGTACTGAGCAAATGTCAAATTGGCTTTTTACCAAATTACCGTACAACAGACCATGTATTCACCCTGCACACCTTAATTGACAACCAAACAAACCAAAACAAAGGCAAAGTCTTCTCATGCTTTGTTGATTTCAAAAAAGCCTTCGACTCAATTTGGCATGAGGGTCTGCTATACAAACTGATGGAAAGTGGTGTTGGGGTAAAACATATGACATTATAAAATCCATGTACACAAACAACAAGTGTGCGGTTAAAATTGGCAAAAAACACACACATTTCTTCACACAGGGTCGTGGGGTTAGACAGGGATGCAGCTTAAGCCCCACCCTCTTCAACATATATATCAACGAACTGGCGCGGGCACTAGAAAAGTCTGCAGCACCCGGCCTCCCCCTGCTAGAATCCGAAGTCAAATGTCTGCTGTTTGCTGATGATCTGGTGCTTCTGTCACCAACCAAGGAGGGCCTACAGCAGCACCTAGATCTTATGCACAGATTCTGTCAGACCTGGGCCCTGACAGTAAATCTCAGTAAGACCAAAATAATGGTGTTCCAAAAAAGGTCGAGTCACCAGGACCACAAATACAAATTCCATCTCGACACTGTTGCCCTAGAGCACACAAAAAACTATACATACCTTGGCCTAAACATCAGCGCCACAGGTAACTTCCACAAAGGTGTGAACGATCTGAGAGACAAGGCAAGAAGGGCATTCTATGCCATCAAAAGAAACATAAATTTCAACATACCAATTAGGATTTGGCTAAAAATACTTGAATCAGTCATAGAGCCCATTGCCCTTTATGGTTGTGAGGTCTGGGGTCCGCTCACCAACCAAGACTTCACAAAATGGGACAAACACCAAATTGAGACTCTGCACGCAGAATTCTGCAAAAATATCCTCCGTGTACAACGTAAAACACCAAATAATGCATGCAGAGCAGAATTAGGCCGATACCCACTAATTATCAAAATCCAGAAAAGAGCCATTAAATTCTACAACCACCTAAAAGGAAGCGATTCACAAACCTTCCATAACAAAGCCATCACAAACAGAGAGATGAACCTGGAGAAGAGTCCCTAAGCAAACTGGTCCTGGGGCTCTGTTCACAAACACAAACACACCCTACAGAGCCCCAGGACAACAGCACAATTAGACCCAACCAAATCATGAGAAAACAAAAAGATAATTACTTAACACATTGGAAAGAATTAACAAAAAACAGAGCAAACTAGAATGCTATTTGGCCCTACACAGAGAGTACACAGCGGCAGAATACCTGACCACTGTGACTGACCCAAAATTAAGGAAAGCTTTGACTATGTACAGACTCAGTGAGCATAGCCTTGCTATTGAGAAAGGCCGCCGTAGGCAGACATGGCTCTCAAGAGAAGACAGGCTATGTGCTCACTGCCCACAAAATGAGGTGGAAACTGAGCTGCACTTCCTAACCTCCTGCCCAATGTATGACCATATTAGAGAGACATATTTCCCCAGATCACACAGATCCACAAAGAATTCGAAAACATATCCAATTTTGAAAAACTCCCATACCTACTGGGTGAAATTCCACAGTGTGCCATCACAGCAGCAAGATTTGTGACCTGTTGCCACGAGAAAAGGGCAACCAGTGAAGAACAAACACCATTGTAAATACAACCCATATTTATGCTTATTTATTTTATCTTGTGTCCTTTAATTATTTGTACATTGTGTATATATATATATATATATATATATATATATGACATTTGTAATGTCTTTACTGTTTTGAAACTGTTGTATGTGTAATGTTTACTGTTAATTTTTGTTGTTTTTCACTTTATATATTCACTTTGTATGTTGTCTACCTCACTTGCTTTGGCAATGTTAACACATGTTTCCCATGCCAATAAAGCCCTTGAATTGAATTGAATTGAATTGAATTGAGAGAGACGGAGGGAGGGAGATGCAGAGAGAGAGACAGAGGTAGAGAGATGCTGAGAGAGAGAGAGAGAGAGAGAGACGGAGGTAGAGATGCAGAGAGAGAGAGACGGAGGGAGGGAGATGCTGAGAGAAAGAGAGAGACTGAGGGAGGGAGAGGCAGAGAGAGAGAGACAGAGGGAGGGAGATGCTGAGAGAAAGAGAGAGACTGAGGTAGAGAGATGCTGAGAGAGAGAGAGACGGAGGGAAGGAGATGCAGAGAGAGAGACAGAGGTAGAGAGATGCTGAGAGAGAGAGAGAGAGACGGAGGTAGAGAGAGAGAGAGGAGGGAGGGAGATGCAGAGAGAGAGAGATGCTGAGAGAGAGAGAGAGACTGAGGGAGGGAGATGCAGAGAGAGAGAGACAGAGGTAGAGAGATGCTGAGAGAGACGGAGGTAGAGAGATGCTGAGAGAGAGAGACGGAGGGAGGGAGGGAGATGCAGTGAGAGAGAGACAGAGGTAGAGAGATGCTGAGAGAGAGAGAGAGACGGAGGGAAGGAGATGCAGAGAGAGAGAGAGAGACAGAGGTAGAGAGATGCTGAGAGAGAGAGACAGAGGTAGAGAGATGCTGAGAGAGACGGAGGGAGGGAGATGCAGAGCGAGACGGAGGTAGAGAGATGCAGAGAGAGAAAGAGAGACAGAGGTAGAGAGATGCAGAGAGAGAAAAAGAGACGGAGGTAGAGAGATGCAGAGAGAGAAAGAGAGATGGAGGGAGGGAGATGCAGAGAGAGAAAGAGAGACGGAGGGAGGGAGATGCAGAGAGAGAAAGAGAGACGGAGGGAGGGAGATGCAGAGAGAGAAAGAGAGACGGAGGGAGGGAGATGCAGAGAGAGAGAGAGACGGAGGTAGAGAGATGCAGAGAGAGACGGAGGTAGGGAGATGCAGAGATGCAGAGGAGACGGAGGGAGGGAGATGCAGAGAGAGAAACGGAGACGGAGGGAGGGAGATGCAGAGAGAGAAACAGACGGAGGGAGGGAGATGCAGAGAGACGGAGGGAGGAGATGCAGAGAGACGGAGGGAGGAGATGCAGAGAGAGAACGGAGGGAGGGAGAGATGCAGAGAGAGAAACGGAGACGGAGGGAGGGAGATGCAGAGAGAGAAACGGAGACGGAGGGAGGGAGATGCAGAGAGAGAAACGGAGACGGAGGGAGGGAGATGAGAGAGAACGGAGACGGAGGGAGGGAGATGCAGAGAGAGAAACGGACGGAGGGAGGGAGATGCAGAGAGAGAAACGGAGACGGAGGGAGGGGATGCAGAGAGAGAAACGGAGACGGAGGGAGGGAGATGCAGAGAGAGAAACGGAGGAGGGAGGAGATGCAGAGAGACGGAGGGAGGGAGATGCAGAGAGAGAAAACGGAGACGGAGGAGAGGGAGATGCAGAGAGAGGAGGGAGGAGATGCAGAGAGAGAAACGGAGACGGAGAGAGGGAGATGCAGAGAGACGGAGGGAGGGAGATGCAGAGAGACGGAGGGAGGGAGATGCAGAGAGAGAAACGGAGAGGAGATGCAGAGAGAGAAAAAGAGACGGAGGGAGGGAGATGCAGAGAGAGAGAGAGAGACGGAGGGAGGGAGATGCAGAGAGAGAAACGGAGACGGAGGGAGGAGATGCAGAGAGAGAGAGACCGAGGGAGGGAGATGCAGAGAGAGGAGGGAGGGAGATGCAGAGAGACGGAGGGAGGGAGATGCAGAGAGAGAAAGAGAGACGGAGGGAGGGAGATGCAGAGAGAGAAAGAGAGACGGAGGGAGGGAGATGCAGAGAGAGAAACGGAGACGGAGGGAGGAGAGATGCAGAGAGAGAGGGGAGGGAGTGCAGAGAGACGGAGGGAGGGAGATGCAGAGAGAGAAAGAGAGACGGAGGGAGGGAGATGCAGAGAGAGAAACGGAGACGGAGGGAGGGAGATGCAGAGAGAGAAACGGAGACGGAGGGAGATGCAGAGAGAGATGCAGGAGAGGAGGGAGGAGATGCAGAGAGAGAAACGGAGACGGAGGGAGGAGATGCAGAGAGAGAAACGGAGACGGAGGGAGGAGATGCAGAGAGAGAAACGGAGATGAGGGAGATGCAGAGAGAGAAACGGAGACGGAGGGAGGGAGATGCAGAGAGAGAAAGAGATGCGGAGGGAGGAGATGCAGAGAGAGAAAGAGAGACGGAGGGAGGGAGATGCAGAGAGAGAAACGAGAGACGGAGGGAGGAGATGCAGAGAGACGGAGGAGGAGGAGATGCAGAGAGACGGAGGGAGGGAGATGCAGAGAGAGAAAGAGAGACGGAGGGAGGAGATGCAGAGAGACGGAGGGAGGGAGGGAGATGCAGAGAGACGGAGGGAGGGAGATGCAGAGAGAGAAAGAGAGACGGAGGAGGGAGATGCAGAGAGAGAAAGAGAGACGGAGGGAGGGAGATGCAGAGAGACGGAGGGAGGGAGGGAGATGCAGAGAGACGGAGGGAGGGAGGGAGATGCAGAGAGACGGAGGGAGGGGAGGGAGATGCAGAGAGACGGAGAGATGCAGAGAGACGGAGGGAGATGCAGAGAGACGAGGGAGATGCAGAGAGACGGAGGGAGATGCAGAGAGACGGAGGGAGATGCAGAGAGACGGAGGAGATGCAGAGACGGGAGGGAGATGCAGAGAGAGGAGGGAGATGCAGAGAGAGATGGAGGGGGAGGAGAGATGCAGAGAGAGGAGGGAGGAGGATGCAGAGAGACGGAGGGAGGGAGAGATGCAGAGAGAGAGAGGAGATGCAGAGAGACGGAGGGAGATGCAGAGAGAGAAAAAGAGAGGAGGAGAGAGATGCAGAGAGAGAAACGGAGACGGAGGGAGGAGATGCAGAGAGACGGAGGGAGGAGATGCAGAGAGAGAAACGGAGAGGAGGGAGGGAGATGCAGAGAGACGGAGGGAGGGAGATGCAGAGAGAGAAACGGAGACGGAGGGAGGAGATGCAGAGAGACGGAGGGAGGAGAGATGCAGAGAGAGGAGGGAGGGAGATGCAGAGAGAGAAAGAGAGAGGAGGGAGGGAGATGCAGAGAGAGAAAAAGAGACGGAGGGAGGGAGATGCAGAGAGAGAAACGGAGACGGAGGGAGGGAGATGCAGAGAGAGAAACGGAGACGAGGGAGGGAGATGCAGAGAGAGAAACGGAGACCGAGGGAGGGAGATGCAGAGAGACGGAGGAGGGAGATGCAGAGAGACGGAGGGAGGGAGATGCAGAGAGAGAAAGAGAGACGGAGGGAGGGAGATGCAGAGAGAGAAAGAGAGAGGAGGAGGGAGATGCAGAGAGAGAAAACGGAGACGGAGAGAGGGAGATGCAGAGAGACGGAGGAGGAGAGAGATGCAGAGAGAGGAGGGAGGAGATGCAGAGAGAGAAGAGAGACGGAGGGAGGAGATGCAGAGAGAGAAAGAGAGACGGAGGGAGGGAGATGCAGAGAGAGAAAGAGAGACGGAGGGAGGGAGATGCAGAGAGAGAAACGGAGACGGAGGGAGGGAGATGCAGAGAGAGAAACGGAGACGGAGGGGAGATGCAGAGAGAGAAAACGGAGACGGAGGGAGGAGATGCAGAGAGAGAGGAGACGGAGGGAGAGATGCAGAGAGAGAAACGGAGACGGAGGGAGGAGATGCAGAGAGAGAAACGGAGATGGAGGGAGATGCAGAGAGAGAAAGCAGACGGAGGGAGGAGATGCAGAGAGAGAAAGAGAGACGGAGGGAGGGAGATGCAGAGAGAGAAACGGAGATGCGGAGGGAGGGAGATGCAGAGAGACGGAGGAGGGAGATGCAGAGAGAGAAAAGAGACGGAGGGAGGGAGATGCAGAGAGAGAGAAAGAGAGACGGAGGATAGGGAGATGCAGAGAGAGAGACGAGACGGAGGGAGGAGATGCAGAGAGAGGAGGGAGAGATGCAGAGAGAGACGGAGACGGAGGGAGGAGATGCAGAGAGACGGAGGGAGGGAGATGCAGAGAGATGGAGGGAGGGAGATGCAGAGAGAGAAACGGAGACGGAGGGAGGGAGATGCAGAGAGAGAGGAGGGAGGGCAGATGCAGAGAGACGGGAGAGAGAGAGATGCAGAGAGAGAGAGAGACGGAGGGAGGAGATGCAGAGAGAGGAGGGAGGGAGGAGATGCAGAGAGACGGAGGGAGGGAGATGCAGAGAGAGAAAGAGAGAGAGGGAGGGAGATGCAGAGAGAAAGAGAGACGGAGGGAGGGAGATGCAGAGAGAGAGGAGAGAGAGAGAGATGCAGAGAGACGGAGGGAGATGAGAGAGAGGAGGGAGATGCAGAGAGAGAGAGAGGAGGGAGGAGATGCAGAGAGAGAGAGAGAGAGACGGAGGGAGGGAGATGCAGAGAGAGAGAGACGGAGGGAGGGAGATGCAGAGAGAGAGAGAGACGGAGGGAGGGAGATGCAGAGAGAGAGAGAGAGAGACGGAGGGAGGGAGATGCAGAGAGAGAGAGAGACGGAGGGGGGAGATGCAGAGAGAGAAAGAGAGACGGAGGGAGGGAGATGCAGAGAGAAAGGAGACGGAGGGAGGGAGATGCAGAGAGAGAGACGGAGGGAGGGAGATGCAGAGAGAGAGGAGGAGGGAGATGCAGAGAGAGAGAGAGGAGGGAGAGATGCAGAGAGAGAGAGAGAGACGGAGGGAGGGAGATGCAGAGAGAGAAAGAGAGATGGAGGGAGGGAGATGCAGAGAGAGAAAGAGAGACGGAGGGAGGGAGATGCAGAGAGAGAAACGAGACGGAGGGAGATGCAGAGAGAGAAGACGAGACGGAGGGAGGGAGATGCAGAGAGAGAAACGGAGACGGAGGAGGAGATGCAGAGAGAGAGACGGAGAGGAGATGCAGAGAGAGAGACGGAGGGAGGGAGATGCAGAGAGAAAGAGACGGAGGGAGGGGAGATGCAGAGAGAGAAACGAGACGGAGGGAGGGAGATGCAGAGAGAGGAGGGAGGGAGATGCAGAGAGAGAAAAAGAGACGGAGGGAGAGAGATGCAGAGAGAGAAAGAGAGACGGAGGGAGGGAGATGCAGAGAGAGAAACGGAGACGGAGGGAGGAGATGCAGAGAGAGAAAGAGGGAGGAGATGCAGAGAGAGAGGGAGGAGATGCAGAGAGACGGAGGGAGGGAGATGCAGAGAGAGAAAGAGAGAGAGGAGGAGGGAGATGCAGAGAGAGAGAGGAGGGAGGGAGATGCAGAGAGATGCGGAGGAGGGAGATGCAGAGAGAGAAAGAGAGATGGAGGGGGGAGATGCAGAGAGAGAGAGACGGAGGGAGGAGATGCAGAGAGAGGAGGGAGGAGAGATGCAGAGAGAGGAGAGGAGATGCAGAGAGACGGAGGGAGATGCAGAGAGAGAAAAAGAGAGGAGGGAGGGAGATGCAGAGAGAGAACGGAGACGGAGGGAGGGAGATGCAGAGAGAGAGAGAGGAGAGGAGGAGATGCAGAGAGAGAAAGAGAGACGGAGGGAGGGAGATGCAGAGAGAGAGAGAGACGGAGGGAGGAGATGCAGAGAGAGAGAGAGAGACGGAGGGAGAGAGATGCAGAGAGAAAGAGACGGAGGGGAGGGAGATGCAGAGAGAGAAAGAGAGACGGAGGGAGGGATGCAGATGCAGAGAGAGAGAGACGGAGGGAGAGAGATGCAGAGAGAGAGGAGACGGAGGAGGAGATGCAGAGAGAGAAGGAGGGAGGAGATGCAGAGAGGAGATGCAGAGAGAGAGAGAGAGACGGAGGGAGGGAGATGCAGAGAGAGAAAGAGACGGAGGGAGGGAGATGCAGAGAGAGAAAGAGAGACGGAGGGAGGAGATGCAGAGAGAGAGAGACGGAGGGAGAGAGATGCAGAGAGACGGAGGGAGGGGGGAGATGCAGAGAGAGAGAGACGGAGGTAGAGAGATGCAGAGAGAGACGGAGGTAGAGAGATGCAGAGAAAGAGAGAGGTAGAGAGATGCAGAGAGAGAGAGACGGAGGGAGAGAGATGCAGAGAGAGAGAGACGGAGGTAGGAGATGCAGAGAGAGAGACGGAGGTAGCAGAGAGAGAGAGAGAGGAGGAGAGAGATGCAGAGAGAGAAACGGAGACGGAGAGGAGAGATGCAGAGAGAGGAGGGAGAGAGATGCAGAGAGAGAGAGAGACGGAGGAGAGAGATGCAGAGAGAGAGGGACAGAGGGAGAGAGATGCAGAGAGAGACGAGGTAGAGAGATGCAGAGAGAGACGGAGGTAGAGAGATGCAGAGAGAGAGAAGAGAGATGCAGAGGGAGGAGATGCAGAGATGGAGAAAGAGAGACGGAGGTAGAGAGATGCAGAGAGAGAGGAGGTAGAGATGCAGAGAGAGAGACGGAGGTAGAGAGATGCAGAGAGAGACGGAGGTAGGGAGATGCAGAGAGAGATGGAGGGAGGGAGATGCAGAGAGAGAGAGAGATGGAGGTAGAGAGATGCAGGAGAGTAGAGAGATGGAGGAGGAGATGCAGAGAGACGGAGGAGGGAGATGCAGAGAGAGAGAGACGGAGGTAGAGAGATGCAGAGAGAGACGGAGGTAGGGAGATGCAGAGAAAGAGAGTCGGAGGTAGAGAGATGCAGAGAGAGAGAGACGGAGGTAGAGATGCAGAGAGAGAGACGGAGGTAGGGAGATGCAGAGAAAGAGAGATGAGGTAGAGAGATGCAGAGAGAGATGGAGGAGGAGATGCAGAGAGAGAAACGAGACGGAGGGAGGGAGATGCAGAGAGACGGAGGGAGGGAGATGCAGAGAGAGAGACGGAGGTAGAGAGATGCAGAGAGAGACGGAGGTAGGGAGATGCAGAGAAAGAGAGTCGGAGGTAGAGAGATGCAGAGAGAGACGGAGGTAGAATCAAATCAAATCAAATTTATTTATATAGCCCTTCGTACATCAGCTGATATCTCAAAGTGCTGTACAGAAACCCAGCCTAAAACCCCAAACAGCAAACAATGCAGGTGTAAAAGCACGGTGGCTAGGAAAAACTCCCTAGAAAGGCCAAAACCTAGGAAGAAACCTAGAGAGGAACCGGGCTATGTGGGGTGGCCAGTCCTCTTCTGGCTGTGCTGGGTAGAGATTATAACAGAACATGACCAAGATGTTCAAATGTTCATAAATGACCAGCATGGTCGAATAATAATAAGGCAGAACAGTTGAAACTGGAGCAGCAGCACAGTCAGGTGGACTGGGGACAGCAAGGAGCCATCATGTCAGGTAGTCCTGGGGCACGGTCCTAGGGCTCAGGTCCTCCGGGGAGAGAGAGAAAGAAAGAGAGAATTAGAGAGAGCATATGTGGGGTGGCCAGTCCTCTTCTGGCTGTGCCGGGTGGAGATTATAACAGAACGTGGCCAAGATGTTCAAATGTTCATAAATGACCAGCATGGTTGAATAATAGTAAGGCAGAACAGTTGAAACTGGAGCAGCAGCATGGCCAGGTGGACTGGGGACAGCAAGGAGTCATCATGTCAGGTAGTCCTGGGGCATGGTCCTAGGGCTCAGGTCCTCCGAGAGAGAGAAAGAAAGAGAGGAGAGAATTAGAGAACGCACACTTAGATTCACACAGGACACCGAATAGGACAGGAGAACACCGAATAGGACAGGTAGAGAGATGCAGAGAGAGACGGAGGTAGAGAGATGCAGAGAGAGACGGAGGTAGAGCGATGCAGAGAGAGATGGAGGACAGATGCAGAGAGAGAGAGAGAGAGATGCAGAGAGAGACGGAGGTAGAGAGATGCAGAGAGAGATGGAGGTAGAGAGAGATGGAGGTAGAGAGATGCAGAGAGAGATGGAGGTAGAGAGAGATGGAGGTAGAGAGATGCAGAGAGAGACGGAGGTAGAGAGATGCAGAGAGAGACGGAGGTAGAGAGATGCAGAGAGAGACGGAGGTAGAGAGATGCAGAGAGAGACGGAGGTAGAAAGATGCAGAGAGACGGAGGTAGAGAGATGCAGAGAGAGACGGAGGTAGAATCAAATCAAATTTATTTATATAGCCCTTCGTACATCAGCTGATATCTCAAAGTGCTGTACAGAAACCCAGCCTAAACCCCAAACAGCAAACAATGCAGGTGTAAAAGCACTGTGGCTAGGAAAAACTCCCTAGAAAGGCCAAAACCTAGGAAGAAACCTAGAGAGGAACCGGGCTATGTGGGGTGGCCAGTCCTCTTCTGGCTGTGCCGGGTAGAGATTATAACAGAACATGACCAAGATGTTCAAATGTTCATAAATGACCAGCATGGTCGAATAATAATAAGGCAGAACAGTTGAAACTGGAGCAGCAGCACAGTCAGGTGGACTGGGGACAGCAAGGAGTCATCATGTCAGGTAGTCCTGGGGCACGGTCCTAGGGCTCAGGTCCTCCGAGAGAGAGAAAGAAAGAGAGAATTAGAGAGAGCATATGTGGGGTGGCCAGTCCTCTTCTGGCTGTGCCGGGTGGAGATTATAACAGAACGTGGCCAAGATGTTCAAATGTTCATAAATGACCAGCATGGTTGAATAATAGTAAGGCAGAACAGTTGAAACTGGAGCAGCAGCATGGCCAGGTGGACTGGGGACAGCAAGGAGTCATCATGTCAGGTAGTCCTGGGGCATGGTCCTAGGGCTCAGGTCCTCCGAGAGAGAGAAAGAAAGAGAGGAGAGAATTAGAGAACGCACACTTAGATTCACACAGGACACCGAATAGGACAGGAGAACACCGAATAGGACAGGTAGAGAGATGCAGAGAGAGACGGAGGTAGAGAGATGCAGAGAGAGACGGAGGTAGAGAGATGCAGAGAGAGACGGAGGTAGAGAGAGATGGAGGTAGAGAGAGATGGAGGTAGAGAGATGCAGAGAGAGACGGAGGTAGAGAGATGCAGAGAGAGACGGAGGTAGAGAGATGCAGAGAGAGACGGAGGTAGAGAGAGATGGAGGTAGAGAGATGCAGAGAGAGATGGAGGTAGAGAGAGATGGAGGTAGAGAGATGCAGAGAGAGACGGAGGTAGAGAGATGCAGAGAGAGACGGAGGTAGAGAGATGCAGAGAGAGACGGAGGTAGAGAGATGCAGAGAGAGACGGAGGTAGAGAGATGCAGAGAGAGACGGAGGTAGAGAGATGCAGAGAGAGACGGAGGTAGAGAGATGCAGAGAGAGACGGAGGTAGAGAGATGCAGAGAGAGATGGAGGTAGAGAGATGCAGAGAGAGATGGAGGTAGAGAGATGCAGAGAGAGACGGAGGTAGAGAGATGCAGAGAGAGACAGAGGTAGAGAGATGCAGAGAGATGGAGGTAGAGAGATGCAGAGAGAGAGAGTGTCTGGCTGTGCTGATTTTCCATTAGTTTCACAGCTGATTAACTGACCTGACTACAGTCACAGTAACAACACCTGTCTCTTCCCCGATGAATCACACTTTGAATGCATCCCAAATGGAACCCTATACCCTATATAGTCTATGGTCAAAAGTAGTGCACTATATAGGAAATAGAGTGCCATTTTGTACACATCCTTGGATCAGCACTCGTCTCTATTTGCACCAGACTCTAAAATACCCAAATGATTACTCCCATCTTATTATCAGGATGGCTGAACCTTTACGTGATGATTGATTAAGCTCCGAGCAACACAACAACTATAAACAGAGAGACGTATATAGACAGTGGATCATTTCCATTGAGCCAAAAGCAGAACATGGGTCCTAGACGGCATCCTATTCCAATATAGTGGTGATAGGGCCCTGGTCAAAAGTAGTGCACTATAAAGGAATAGGGTATCATGGGCCCTGGTCAAAAGTAGTGCACTATAAAGGAATAGGGTATCATGGGCCCTGGTCAAAAGTAGTGCACTATAAAGGAATAGGGTATCATGGGCCCTGGTCAAAAGTAGTGCACTATAAAGGAATAGGGTATCATGGGCCCTGGTCAAAAGTAGTGCACTATAAAGGGGAAAGGGTTCCATTTGGTATTCATAAATGTTATCATCAGCTGTAGGTTTGACTCTGACCTGTTTCTTCCTGACACATACGTTAGTCAGCCTGGTATGTGAGACACAGCTAAGCGCCCGGGTCTGGTGTGATAATGGTTTTAAAAAAGTCATAAAAGGAATCCGAATGACACATATGCACTGACTTGTTACAATAACTTGTGATCTGAGAGGCGGCAGTATAGGCCTCGGTTTCTAAACAACAAGGAGAAGAAACCCCTTTAGACCTTGTCAATCCAAGTCAGATCCCATCACATCCACTCAGGCTATCTCAGTTTACATCGCAACAACAAGCAATAATGTTGAGCACTCTTGAGATTGTTGTCGAGACGGACGCAGGCAGCAGTTGCAGCACTCAAGAGTTTTTTACCTCGTGTGGGAGGGAGGGGAGTGTGAGGGAGGGGAGTGTGAGGGAGGGAGGGCCATGTCAATCTGTGGGAGGGAGGGAGAGTGTGAGGGAGGGAGGGCCATGTCAATCTATGGGAGGGAGGGGGAGTGTGAGGGAGGGAGGGCCATGTCAATCTATGGGAGGGAGGGGAGTGTGAGGGAGGGAGGGCCATGTCAATCTATGGGAGGGAGGGAGGGAGGGCCATGTCAATCTATGGGAGGGAGGGGGAGTGTGAGGGAGGGAGGGCCATGTCAATCTATGGGAGGGAGGGGAGTGTGAGGAGGGAGGGCCATGTCAATCTATGGGAGGGAGGGGAGTGTGAGGGGGAGGGGGAGTGTGAGGAGGGAGGGCCATGTCAATCTATGGGAGGGAGGGGAGTGTGAGGAGGGAGGGCCATGTCAATCTATGGGAGGGAGGGAGGGAGGGAGGGGTGAGGAGGGCCATGTCAATCTATGGGAGGGAGGGGAGTGTGAGGGAGGGAGGGCCATGTCAATCTATGGGAGGGAGGGGGAGTGTGAGGGAGGGAGGGCCATGTCAATCTATGGGAGGGAGGGGGAGTGTGAGGGAGGGGGAGTGTGAGGGAGGGCCATGTCAATCTATGGGAGGGAGGGGGAGTGTGAGGGAGGGGGTGTGAGGGAGGAGGGGGAGGGCCATGTCAATCTATGGGAGGGAGGGGGGAGGGCCATGTCAATCTATGGAAGGGAGGGGGGTGAGGAGGGAGGGAGGGCCATGTCAATCTATGGGAGGGAGGGGGAGTGTGAGGGAGGGAGGGCCATGTCAATCTATGGGAGGGAGGGGGAGTGTGAGGGAGGGAGGGCCATGTCAATCTATGGGAGGGAGGGGGAGTGTGAGGGAGGGAGGGCGGTAGAAAATCGAGCCGTGTTAGCAGAACTGTCAGCTGTGAGCTGGCCGACCGCTCAGAAAGACGTTTTGATGAAAGGAACACTGAGGCTGGAAATTAATCAGTGGCTCTTTTGAAACGCCAGCGTCATTGTGCAGCAGGCAGAGTCTGGGTGCTGTCCTGCTTTTCAGCAATGTTTCCTTTGATTGTGCCGGCCTTGCGGTGCGGTGGAATGGTCCTCTGGCTCTTTTCATTGTTTGCTGTGGGGTTTTAAATCACCAAGGTATCCTGTCGTGGCAGCCAGGCTAGAAAGAAGCAGGAACAAACTCTAGGGATGTTTCTTTATCTTAAACCCATCACTGTTGCTGGCTCTGAAATGGCACCCTAGTCCCCATGTAGTGCACTACTTTTGACCAGAGCCCTGATCTAAAGTAGTGCACTACATAGGGAATAGGCTGTCATTTGGGATGTATACGTTATCTGAACCAATCACTGTGTTGTGTTCCAGTGATGTCATTAGATGGCTGTATTGTGGACCTCAGCTGTCACGCCCTGATCTGTTTCACCTGTCCTTGTCTCCACCCCCTCCAGGTGTCTCCCATCTCCCCCACCTGTCCTTGTCTCCACCCCCTCCAGGTGTCTCCCATCTTCCCCACCTGTCCTTGTCTCCACCCCCTCCAGGTGTCTCCCATCTTCCCCACCTGTCCTTGTCTCCACCCCCTCCAGGTGTCTCCCATCTTCCCCACTTGTCCTTGTCTCCACCCCCTCCAGGTGTCTCCCATCTTCCCCACCTGTCCTTGTCTCCACCCCCTCCAGGTGTCTCCCATCTTCCCCACCTGTCCTTGTCTCCACCCCCTCCAGGTGTCTCCCATCTTCCCTACCTGTCCTTGTCTCCACCCCCTCCAGGTGTCTCCCATCTTCCCTACCTGTCCTTGTCTCCACCCCCTCCAGGTGTCTCCCATCTTCCCCACCTGTCCTTGTCTCCACCCCCTCCAGGTGTCTCCCATCTTCCCTACCTGTCCTTGTCTCCACCCCCTCCAGGTGTCTCCCATCTTCCCCACCTGTCCTTGTCTACAACCCCTCCAGGTGTCTCCCATCTTCCCCACTTGTCCTCTGGGTATTTAAACCTGTGTTTTCTGTCTGTCTGTTACCAGTTTGTCTGGTTTGTTCAAGTCAACCAGAGGTTTGTCTCAGCGCCTGCTTTGCCACAGTCTCTCGTTTCCCCCCTTGTCCTCCTGGTTTTGACCCTTGCCTGTCCTGACCCTGGGCCTGCCTGCAGTCCTGTACCTTGGCCCCACTACCTGGATTATCAACCCCTGCCTGACCCTGGGCATGCCTGCCGTCTTGTACCTTGGCCCCACTACCTGGATTATCGACCCCTGCCTGACCCTGGGCCTGCCTGCCGTCCTGTACCTTGGCCCCACTACTCTGGATTATCGACCCCTGCCTGACCCTGGGCCTGCCTGCCTGCCGTCCTGTACCTTGGCCCTACTCTGGATTATTGACCCCTGCCTGACCCTTGCACTGCCTGCCGTCCTGTACCTTTGCCCCTACTATGGATTATCGACCCCTGCCTGACCCTGGGCCTGCCTGCCGTCCTGTACCTTGGCCCTACTACCGGGATTATCGACCCCTGCCTGACCCGGTGCCTGCCTGCCGTCCTGTGCCCTTTGCCCCTACTCTGGATTATTGACCCCTGCCTGACCCTGCGCCTGCCTGCCGTCCTGTACCTTGGCGGCCCTACTACCTGGATTACCGACCCCTCCCTGACCCTGACCCTGAGCCTGCCTGCCGTCCTGTACCTTGGCCCCACTACCCTGGATTATCGACCCCTGCCTGACCCTGACCCTGAGCCTGCCTGCCGTCCTGTACCTTGGCCCCACTACCCTGGATTATCGACCCCTGCCTGCCTTGACCTGTCGTTTGCCTCCCCCCTGTTGTTGCAATAAACATTGTTTCTTCAACACGTCTGCACTTGGGTCTTACCTGAAACCTGATATCAGCACAGTGTTTGTATTGATTAGATGGCTGTATTGTGGACCTCAGCACAGTGTTTGTATTGACTGGAGCATTTCTCCGTCAGTGCAGGGTTCCCCAGAGTGTGTCCTCCATCCAATGAATGCATGGCTGTGTTGTTTACCACGGTTCGGTTTTTCTGATGAAAGCGTGGTTGTTTGGAGGATCTCAGTCATCAATGGGCTTTTCTGATAAGGTTGTCAATGTGTGGTTTGACTTATCAATATGCCTTTTTTGTTGTTGAAGGAAATGCTTTGTGCTGTAGGCCTGTAATATAACTCAACATGATTTTTTTCAATGACAGCAGCACGTTGTAGATAAACTAGCCAAAAAATCTTTCTGATTCAGACATTTGATAGTGGGGCAACTCATCAATATGCTTTTTCTGATGAAGACGACGCTTTGTGAGCGCATCAAAGTGTGGTTTAAACCACCGATGTACCTGTCTGGTGTGTCTTGATGAGCACAGTGGACAACCCAGTGAGGTGCATGTTGATGCATGCAGCAGTACAGTCAGTACCTGTACCTGTCTGGTGTGTCTTGATGAGCACAGTGGACAACCCAGTGAGGTGCATGTTGATGCATGTAGCAGTACAGTCAGTTCCTGTACCTGTCTGGTGTGTCTTGATGAGCACAGTGGACAACCCAGTGAGGTGCATGTTGATGCATGCAGCAGTACAGTCAGTTCCTGTACCTGTCTGGTGTGTCTTGATGAGCACAGTGGACAACCCAGTGAGGTGCATGTTGATGCATGCAGCAGTACAGTCAGTTCCTGTACCTGTCTGGTGTGTCTTGATGAGCACAGTGGACAACCCAGTGAGGTGCATGTTGATTCATGCAGCAGTACAGTCAGTACCTGTACCTGTCTGGTGTGTCTTGATGAGCACAGTGGACAACCCAGTGAGGTGCATGTTGATTCATGCAGCAGTACAGTCAGTACCTGTACCTGTCTGGTGTGTCTTGATGAGCACAGTGGACAACCCAGTGAGGTGCATGTTGATTCATGCAGCAGTACAGTCAGTACCTGTACCTGTCTGGTGTGTCTTGATGAGCACAGTGGACAACCCAGTGAGGTGCATGTTGATTCATGCAGCAGTACAGTCAGTACCTGTACCTGTCTGGTGTGTCTTGATGAGCACAGTGGACAACCCAGTGAGGTGCATGTTGATTCATGTAGCAGTTCAGTCAGTACCTGTACCTGTCTGGTGTGTCTTGATGAGCACAGTGGACAACCCAGTGAGGTGCATGTTGATTCATGCAGCAGTACAGTCAGTACCTGTACCTGTCTGGTGTGTCTTGATGAGCACAGTGGACAACCCAGTGAGGTGCATGTTGATGCATGCAGCAGTACAGTCAGTTCCTGTACCTGTCTGGTGTGTCTTGATGAGCACGGTGGACAACCCAGTGAGGTGCATGTTGATTCATGCAGCAGTACAG
>NC_068443.1:8898973-8908973 GCF_023373465.1 Oncorhynchus keta | reverse complement strand
CTCTCTCTCTCACTCTCTGTCCCCACCCCTCTCTCTCTGTCCCTCCCCCCTCTCTCTTTCTCTCTCACTCTGTCCCTCCCTCCTTCTCTCTCTGTCCCTCCCCATCTCTCTCTCTCTCTGTCCCTCCCCCTCTCTCTCTTCTCTCTCTCTCTCCTCTCTCTCTGTCCCCACCCCTCTTGACCTCTCTCTCTGTCCCTCCCCCCCCCTCTCTCTTTCTCTCTCTCTCACTCTGTCCCCACCCCTCTCTCTCTGTCCCTCCCCCACTCTCTTTCTCTCTCTCTCACTCTGTCCCCCCCCCTCTCTCTCCCTCCCCCCGTCTCTTTCTCTCTCTCTCACTCTCTGTCCCCCCTCTCTCTCTCTCTCCCTCCCCCTGTCTCTTTCTCTCTCTCTCACTCTCTGTCCCTCCCCCTCTCTCTTTCTCTCTCTCTCACTCTGTCCCCACCCCTCTCTCTCTGTCCCTCCCCCCACTCTCTTTCTCTCTCTCTCACACTCTCTGCCCCCCCCCTCTCTCTCCCTCCCCCTGTCTCTTTCTCTCTCTCACTCTCTGTCCCCCCTTCTCTCTTGTTCTATGGCTTAAACATTATTCCATAAATGTGTGTGTTGAATACAGACACAGAGAAACTCAGACTCACACACACATTCTTAAAATGATTGTATTGTTCAAACAGAAATCCTCAATTGATTCCAGCAGCTGTTCTGTTGGCTGGAAGGCGAGACTGCCGTCTCTCTGTGTGCGTAACACTGGAGCGTTTGATATCTAACATTTACCAAAGTACTTGCTTGTCAATGTTTTTTTTTTTAAATAAACGGATGTCCTTGGATGCTCTTCGTCCCAAATGCCACCCTATCCTGATTTAGTTCACTACTTTTGACCAGAGCCATCGCTAAATATTTTAATGTTATCTTTATTTAAATAGGCAAGCCAGTTAAGAACAAATTCTTATATACAATGACGGCCTACCCTGGACGATGCTGGGCCAATTGTGCACTGCCCTATGGGACTCCAATCACGGGCGGTTGTAAAACAGCCTGGAATCGAACCAGGGACTGTAGTGACACCTCTTGCACTGAGATGCAGAGCCTTAGACCGCTGCACCACTCTGAATAAGGAATGCGGTGCCATTCAGGACACAACCTGAAATGGGATTTAAAAAGTCTTGTGACTCTCTCTTTTGGAGGAGGAAAACCCAGTTAGAAAAAGTGAGAATTATTGAAATATTTTATTAACGGGGCATGGACCGATTGGACTCTTCTTCTCACATTTTCAAAAACTCAGCAAAAAAAGAAATGTCCCTTTTTTCAGGACCTTGTCTTTCAAAGATAATTCGTGAAAATTCAAATAACTTCACAGATCTTCATTGTAAAGGGTTTAAACACTGTTTCCCATGCTTGTTCAATGAACCATAAACAATTAATGAACGTGCACCTGTGGAACGGTCGTTAAGACACTAACAGCTTACAGACGGTAGGCAATTAAGGTCACAGTTATGAAAACTTAGGACACTAAAGAGGCCTTTCTACTGACTCTGAAAAACACCAAAAGAAAGATGCCCAGGGTCCCTGCTCATCTGTGTGAAAATGCCTTAGGCATGCTGCAATGAGGGATGAGGACTGCAGATGTGGCCAGGGCAATAAACAGCTGATCATCCTTGCAGTGGCAGACCACGTGTAACAACACCTGCACAGGATCGGTACATCAGAACATCACACCTGCGGGACAAATACAGGATGGCAACAACAACTGCCAGAGTTACACCAGGAACGCAAAATCCCTCCATCAGTGCTCAGACTGTCCGCAATAGATTGAGAGAGGCTGGACTGAGGCCTTGTAGGCCTGTTGTAAGGCAGGTCCTCACCAGACATCACGCGCCACAATGTGGCCTATGGGCACAAACCCACCGTCGTTGGACCAGACAGGACTGGCAAAAAGTGCTCTTCACTGACTAGTCGCGGTTTTGTCTCACCAGGGGTGATGGTCCGATTCGCGTTTATCGTCGATTGAAAAAGCATTACACCGAGGCCTGTACTCTGGAGCGGGATCGATTTGGAGGTGGAGGGTCCGTCATGGTCTGGGGCGGTGTGTCACAGCATCATCGGACTGAGCTTGTTGTCATTGCAGGCAATTAGAACGCTGTGCGTTACAGGGAAGACATCCTCCTCCCTCATGTGGTACCCTTCCTGCAGGCTCATCCTAACATGACCCTCCAGCATGACAATGCCACCAGCCATACTGCTCGTTCTGTGGGTGATTTCCTGTTGGATCGGAGGGTGAGGACTAGGGCCATTCCCCCCAGAAATGTCTGGGACCTGTTGGATCGGAGGGTGAGGACTAGGGCCATTCCCCCCAGAAATGTCTGGGACCTGTTGGATCGGAGGGTGAGGACTAGGGCCATTCCCCCCAGAAATGTCTGGGACCTGCTGGATCGGAGGGTGAGGGCTAGGTCTGGGACCATTGAGGACCCCCCCAGAAATGTCTGGGACCTGTTGGATCGGAGGGTGAGGACTAGGGCCATTCCCCAGAAATGTCTGGGACCTGTTGGATCGGAGGGTGAGGACTAGGGCCATTCCCCCAGAAATGTCTGGGACCTGTTGGATCGGAGGGTGAGGACTAGGGCCATTCCCCAGAAATGTCTGGGAGGGAGGGTGAGGACTAGGGCATTCCCCCAGAAATGTCTGGGACCTGTTGGATCGGAGGGTGAGGACTAGGGCCATTCCCCCCAGAAATGTCTGGGACCTGTTGGATCGGAGGGTGAGGACTAGGGCCATTCCCCCCAGAAATGTCTGGGACCTGTTGGATCGGAGGGTGAGGACTAGGGCCATTCCCCCCAGAAATGTCTGGGACCTGTTGGATCGGAGGGTGAGGACTAGGGCCATTCCCCCCAGAAATGTCTGGGACCTGTTGGATCGGAGGGTGAGGGCTAGGGCCATTCCCCCCAGAAATGTCTGGGACCTGTTGGATCGGAGGGTGAGGACTAGGGCCATTCCCCCCAGAAATGTCTGGGACCTGTTGGATCGGAGGGTGAGGGCTAGGGCCATTTCCCCCAGAAATGTCTGGGACCTGTTGGATCGGGACTAGGGCCATTCCCCCAGGTCTGGGACCTGTTGGATGAGGGTGAGGGCTAGGGCCATTTCCCCAGAAATGTCTGGGACCTGTTGGATCGGAGGGTGAGGACTAGGGCCATTCCCCCCAGAAATGTCTGGGACCTGTTGGATCGGAGGGTGAGGACTAGGGCCATTCCCCCCAGAAATGTCTGGGAACTTGCAGGTGCCTTGGTGGAAGAGTGGGGTAACATCTCACAGCAAGAACTGTAGTACTTCATGCAGCTGGTGGCCACACCAAATACTGACTGTTACTTTTCATTTTGACCCCCACCCCTTTGTTCAGGGACACATTATTCCATTTATGTTTGTCACATGTCTGTGGATCTTGTTCAGTTTATGTCTCAGTTGTTAAATCTTGTTATATGTTCATACAAATATTTACACGTGTTAAGTTTGCTGAAAATAAATGCAGTCGACAGTGAGAGGACGTCTCTTTTTATGCTGAGTTCATTTTACTCGGACACACTCCTAGGCTAGTCAATTAATTATCCCGTAAGATTGACTAACCCGAGATGAGGTGCTGCCTCGCCCCCAATTTTCGAGAGGACCATTTGAGCATGTCAAGTGTAATTTCATTGTTCTTCTCAATAGTCGGAGTACTTGTAAACGACGGATACTTGGTCTCTGGTCCCAACCTTCAATTACTGTCAATTGGTCCATGTAGTTAGTATCTCTCTTTGTGAATAAAACAACATCTCCAACTCGCTCACTCACACACTTACTCACACACCACACTCATTCACTAACACACTCACTCACTCACACACACACTCACACACTCGCTAACTCACTCACACACTCACTCGCTCACACACTCATTCACTAACACTCTCACTCACTCACTCACTCACTCACTCACTCACTCACTCACTCACTCACTCACTCACTCACTCACACACACACTGACACACTCACTAACTCAATCACACACTCATTCACTAACACACTCACTCACTCACACACACACTCACACACACTCGCTAACTCACTCACACACTCATTCACTAACACTCTCACTCACTCACTAACTCACTCACTCACTCACTCACTCACTCACTCACTCACTCACTCACTCACACTCACTCACTCACACTCACTCACTCACTCACTCACTCACTCACTCACTCACTCACTCACTCACTCACACACACACACACACACTCACACACTCGCTAACACACTCATACACTCACTCACTAACACACTCACTCACTCACTAACACACTCACTCACTCACTCACTAACACACTCACTCACTCACACACTCACCCACTAACTCACTCACTCACTCACTCACTCACTCACTCACTCACTCACCACTCACTCACTCACTCACTCACTCACTCACTCACTAACACACTCACTCACTCACTCACTAACACACTCACTCACTCACACACTCACCCACTAACACACTCACTCACTCACTCACTCACTCACTCACTCACTCACTCACTCACTCACTCACTCACTCAGGTATTCATTCACTCACTCATTCACTCATCCACTCATCCACTCATTCACTCATCCACACATCCATTCATTCACTCATCCATTCATCCACTCATCCACTCCCTCTACATCTGTAGTTTAATGTGATCATCATGAACATAGTGTCTCAGTTTCTTACCTTTTATTAGGACATCTTGCAATTGTTTGCTATTAGCATAATTTAGCAACATTTTAATAAATGAACATAATTGAACATGAAGTTAGTTCTGATTAATCTAATGAGTAGCATGTTCCTGTTCTGCAGTTCATTGATACATGTGCCTGGGGGCTAACAAGAGTCTCTCTAGCCATTGGTCTATTATATCTGAATGAATGAAGGGCACCAGCAACACAACTAAACCATTCCTCCTTCAGGCAGATGTGTTTTTGATGAAACCAAAGACTGACGGTTTATCTGCGAAGCCTCATTCTTTCCTCTCTTCAATTCATATTTTAAAAACGGTCATTGTGATTTATTCATGTCGCACTGTTCAATTATTCTAAGCTATTTGAATGTTATTATGACATATACTGTATATTATTATGATGTGTCTGTGGGTGTATCGGTTTGTTGTGCTATAGTCTCTAAGCCATGTGAGGTAGTGTTCTGTCTGTTCGGAGCCTAGTTAGCTGACAGCTCTGGTTGTGTTGTTTTGTAATGTTCTGACATTTAAGTCTTCATCACCTGACTTGACTTCTACTACATTCTTATCTTGGTATGTGATAGCAGTGAGAGTTTTATCGGTTTAAATCAGTCTTGGTCTGTGATAGCAGTGAGAGTTTTATCAGTTTAAATCAGTCTTGGTCTGTGATAGCAATGAGAGTTTTATCGGTTTAAATCAGTCTTGGTCTGTGATAGCAGTGAGAGTTTTATCAGTTTAAATCAGTCTTGGTCTGTGATAGCAGTGAGAGTTTTATCAGTTTAAATCAGTCTTGGTCTGTGATAGCAGTGAGAGTTTTATCGGTTTAAATCAGTCTTGGTCTGTGATAGCAGTGAGAGTCTCATCAGTTTAAATTTTGGGACAGGGTTTGGTTTTCTTTACTGGATTGTGTGCTCTGGGACTGTAAACTCCTCAGAGTAGGACAACTGATCTAGGCCTTTCAGATCATAATGTTTTCGATTACAGGAACAGGGAGGACCAGATCCTAGATCAGTACTCTTTATGAATACAGACCCTGATCTTGGGTTGGTGTTCAGGTAAATAGTATTGTTTTTTATTGTGTACTAGCATACTAGTCCGGGTTTGATGTTGTGGATTGGAAACGGTATATAGAACAGGGTGAGTAGTAGTGGGATTATCTGGGTGAGCAGTAGTGGGATTATCTGGGTGAGTAGTAGTGGGATTATCTGGGTGAGCAGTAGTGGGATTATCTGGGTGAGCAGTAGTGGGATTCTCTTGGTGAGCAGTAGTGGGATTATCTGGGTGAGTAGTAGTGGGATTATCTGGGTGAGCAGTAGTGGGATTCTCTTGGTGAGCAGTAGTGGGATTATCTGGGTGAGTAGTAGTGGGATTATCTGGGTGAGCAGTAGTGGGATTATCTGGGTGAGTAGTAGTGGGATTATCTGGGTGAGCAGTAGTGGGATTATCTGGGTGAGCAGTAGTGGGATTATCTGGGTGAGCAGTAGTGGGATTATCTGGGTGAGTAGTAGTGGGATTATCTGGGTGAGCAGTAGTGGGATTATCTGGGTGAGCAGTAGTGGGATTCTCTTGGTGAGCAGTAGTGGGATTATCTGGGTGAGTAGTAGTGGGATTATCTGGGTGAGCAGTAGTGGGATTATCTGGGTGAGTAGTAGTGGGATTATCTGGGTGAGCAGTAGTGGGATTATCTGGGTGAGCAGTAGTGGGATTATCTGGGTGAGTAGTAGTGGGATTATCTGGGTGAGCAGTAGTGGGATTATCTGGGTGAGCAGTAGTGGGATTATCTGGGTGAGCAGTAGTGGGATTATCTGGCTGAGCAGTAGTGGGATTCTCTTGGTGAGCAGTAGTGGGATTCTCTGGGTGAGCAGTAGTGGGATTCTCTGGGTGAGCAGTAGTGGGATTCTCTTGCTGAGCAGTAGTGGGATTCTCTGGGTGAGCAGTGTGCAGCGTGCTCTTGTTCTGGATGTGCTGTGCTGTGCTGTGCTGGACTGGTTTGTTCTGGTTGTGGATTGCTGATTGCCGTGGCCAGGGTATGCTCTCTCTGTTTGTGTGATGCTGTTTTAGCGTACTCTGCAGGGAGGGCTCCTGCCATGCCAATTATATTGACTGAAGAAAAGAGAGATAGAGGGGGAGGACCTAAAATACCTGAAGAGATGGAGAGATAAATGGAGGTAGAGAAATGAAGAAAGGGGGATGAAAATGAATGAGAGAAGGGACAATGAAAGAGGGAGAAAAGAGAGAGGGTGGAACAAAGAGGTGGAGAGGAGACTGTCGAGAGTGAGTGCATGAAGAGAGGGATGAAGAGGATAGAGAGTAGGGAGAGACGGAGAGAAATTGGAGAGAGATTCCGTCTTTGAGGGTAATAGTCTCCTGCTGTCAGACTCCGGGGAATACTGTGTGTGTGTGTGTGTGTGTGTGTGTGTGTGTGTGTGTGTGTGTGTGTGTGTGTGTGTGTGTGTGTGTGTGTGTGTGTGTGTGTGTGTGTGTGTGTGTGTGTGTGTGTGTGTGTGCCGTGCGTGCGTGCGTGCGTGCGTGCGTGCGTGCGTGCGTGCGTGAAAATTGTCCCCTGCTGTCAGACTCCGGGGAATACTGAATATAGGGAATAGGGTTTCATTTGGAGTTTATCACTGTATCTACATGTGTAGAGAGCAGCAGCTATGTGTTTTTCATCCGAACTGGGTCACCAGATGGTACATGTAAAGCTAACCCTGCTATTCAGGCCGCGACTGCATATCTGTTAAGATCATGTGGACTGACACACTTATTAGTTAATTAGCCAAGGAAGAGGTTGTTAGTCACCGAGGCAGTTACTTACATTTTGCTTGAATGTCTGAGAGAGAGAGAGAGAGAGAGAGAGAGAGAGAGAGAGAGAGAGAGAGAGAGAGAGAGAGAGAGAGAGAGAGAGAGAGAGAGAGAGAGAGAGAGAGAGAGAGAGAGAGAGAGAGACACGGACGGACGGACGGACGGAGAGCATAGTAAAACCACAAACACACATTCTGATATGATCCTCTTCAGTTTCTACGGCCCTTTTTTCGTGTCATGTTTTTGAATAATAAGACTCAGAGAGCCTCAGAGGACCCAGTCTGCAGAATAACAGAACCCCGTCTGTAGAATAACAGAACCCAGTCTGTAGAATAAAAGAACCCAGTCTGTAGAATAAAAGAACCCAGTCTGTAGAATAACAGAACCCAGTCTGTAGAATAACAGAACCCAGTCTGTAGAATAAAAGAACCCAGTCTGTAGAATAACAGAACCCAGTCTGTAGAATAAATAACAGAACCCAGTCTGTAGAATAACAGAACCCAGTCTGTAGAATAACAGAACCCCGTCTGTAGAATAAAAGTCTGTAGAATAACAGAACCCAGTCTGTAGAATAACAGAACCCAGTCTGTAGAATAACAGAACCCAGTCTGTAGAATAAAAGAACCCAGTCTGTAGAATAACAGAACCCAGTCTGTAGAATAACAGAACCCAGTCTCTGTAGAATAGCAGAACCCAGTCTGTAGAATAACAGAACAGTCTGTAGAATAACAGAACCCAGTCTGTAGAATAACAGAACCCAGTCTGTAGAATAACAGAACCCAGTCTGTAGAATAACAGAACCCAGTCTGTAGAATAACAGAACCCAGTCTGTAACAGAACCCAGTCTGTAGAATAACAGAACCCAGTCTGTAGAATAACAGAACCCAGTCTGTAGAATAACAGAACCCAGTCTGTAGAATAACAGAACCCAGTCTGTAGAATAACAGAACCCAGTCTGTAGAATAACAGAACCCAGTCTGTAGAATAAAAGAACCCAGTCTGTAGAATAACAGAACCCAGTCTGTAGAATAACAGAACCCAGTCTGTAGAATAACAGAACCCAGTCTGTAGAATAACAGAACCCAGTCTGTAGAATAACAGAACCCAGTCTGTAGAATAACAGAACCCAGTCTGTAGAATAACAGAACCCAGTCTGTAGAATAAAATAACAGCTGGAACATCCAACTGCGTTGTCACTGGAACATTACAATCACAACTCAACATTACAATCACAACTCAACATAAAAACACAACTCAACATTACAATCACAACTCAACATAAAAACACAACTCAACATAAAAACACAACTCAACATTAAAACACAACTCAACATAAAAACACAACTCAACATAAAAACACAACTCAACATAAAAACACAACTCAACATAAAAACACAACTCAACATAAAAACACAACTCAACATAAAAACACACTTGCCTCTTCTGCTCACTTTTAACCGTCAGCCCCTCACTCCATCCAAGTCCAAGGGGACTTCAATATAACTATGAGGTCTGCTTCTCCTCTCTCCTCTATGAGGTCTGTTTCTCCTCTCTCCTCTATGAGGTCTGTTTCTCCTCTCTTCACTATGAGGTCTGTTTCTCCTCTCTCCTCTATGAGGTCTGCTTCTCCTCTCTCCTCAATGAGGTCTGTTTCTCCTCTCTCCTCTATGAGGTCTGTTTCTCCTCTCTCCTCTATGAGGTCTGTTTCTCCTCTCTCCTTAATGAGGTCTGTTTCTCCTCTCTCCTTTATGAGGTCTGTTTCTCCTCTCTCCTTTATGAGGTCTGTTTCTCCTCTCTCCTCTATGAGGTCTGTTTCTCCTCTCTCCTTTATGAGGTCTGTTTCTCCTCTCTCCTTTATGAGGTCTGTTTCTCCTCTCTCCTTTATGAGGTCTGTTTCTCCTCTCTCCTTTATGAGGTCTGTTACTCCTCTCTCCTTTATGAGGTCTGTTTCTCCTCTCTCCTCTATGAGGTCTGTTTCTCCTCTCTCCTTTATGAGGTCTGTTTCTCCTCTCTCCTTTATGAGGTCTGTTTCTCCTCTCTCCTTTATGAGGTCTGTTACTCCTCTCTCCTCTATGAGGTCTGTTACTCCTCTCTCCTTTATGAGGTCTGTTTCTCCTCTCTCCTTTATGAGGTCTGTTTCTCCTCTCTCCTTTATGAGGTCTGTTTCTCCTCTCTCCTTTATGAGGTCTGTTTCTCCTCTCTCCTCTATGAGGTCTGTTTCTCCTCTCTCCTTTATGAGGTCTGTTTCTCCTCTCTCCTTTATGAGGTCTGTTTCTCCTCTCTCCTCTATGAGGTCTGTTTCTCCTCTCTCCTCTATGAGGTCTGTTTCTCCTCTCTCCTCTATGAGGTCTGTTTCTCCTCTCTCCTTTATGAGGTCTGTTTCTCCTCTCTCCTCTATGAGGTCTGTTTCTCCTCTCTCCTCTATGAGGTCTGTTTCTCCTCTCTCCTCTATGAGGTCTGTTTCT
>NC_068443.1:8863973-8888973 GCF_023373465.1 Oncorhynchus keta | reverse complement strand
TGGAGAAAGAATTCAACCCCCTGTAGTCTACTCACTGAGGAAAAGAAGAGCAATTGAAAAGCAGGTGACTTATTTCCAGGGTAGGGGGGGAAGTAGGAGTTATTACAGCAATACTAAAGGAATTCTTAAAAGCGTGTAATGTTGTTTGCTTGCATTTCCTCTTTCATGTCCCGACCGGAGTTCCGCTACGGAACTCTTAGAACACACAGATGTTCTTCAAGAAGTAAAAAAAAAAAAATCTGTTTCACCGTCGGTGCGAGGAAGTGATATCGGCTACGCTGTGGATTTAAAATTGTCTACCGCTGACAATTTCTCTTCTAATTAGACTATTTATAAATACCATATTTACAGAGGTGAGCAGCTTTCTTTGAGGCATGTCTGGTTCTATATTTGTGATACATTCCAAATGGCATCCTAATCCCTTTATAGTGCACTGTTTTTTTCACTCTAAAGGGAAGAGGGTGTCATTTGGGACTCAACCATATATACGTTTCTGGTCTTGTTCATTCTTCTCTGTCATTAAGGGGTATTTTGTGTCCAGCAAACATGAGACATTTTAGGGAGTGCGCTTTTGGTTTGACAGTGCCTCTTCCCCCTCGGGAGGTTGAAAACATTTGTCATGGGCCCTCAAATCCTCAAAAAGTTCTACAGCTTTACCGTTGAGAGCATATTGACTGGCTGCATCACTGCCCGATATGGCAATAGCACCGCATTGTGTCGCATGGCTCTACAGAGGGTGGTGCGGACAGCCCAGTACATCACTGGTGCCTGAGCTCTCTGCCAATCCAGGACATCTGTATCAGGCGGTGTGGTAGGAAAGCCCAGAAAATCGTTAAAGAGTCCAACCACCCAAGTCATAGACTATTCTCTCTGCTTCCATGTGGCAGGTGGTACCAGAGCATCAAGTCTGGCACCACCAGGCTCTTAAAAAGCGTATATCCCTGAGCAATAAGACAGATAAATAGCTAACTAAATAGCTACACAGACCATCTGAGTGTCCTCACCTTGTGTCCTCATTGACCTTTTATCATTTAAATGTTTGTCTCTATGCAAACACACACACACGGCACGCGCACGCACGCACGCACGCACACACACACACACACACACACACACACACACACACACACACACACACACACACACACACACACACACACACACACACACACACACACACACACACTATTTTCATCATCTTCTCACTCGCACATAACATGCACGTACATTTATACTGACTCTACACACCCACTCACATACGAGCTGCTGCTACTCTGTTTATCTTAAATCCGGTTGCCTAGTCACCTTACACACAAATCTACCTCCATCTCTCCAGTATCCCTGCACATCGTAAATATGGTACTGACCCTGTTTCTTTGAGTTTGCAAGAAAGGCATTTCACTGTACTTGTGCGTGTGACATTAAAACACAGTGTCATTAACTCCTCCCATTTTCTGGTGCATGTAAAGCTTATTTCCTGCATTTCTACCCAATCTAATATAACCCATGGCCCTTCTAGCCGTCTCTATTTAGCAGTGGTGTTAAAAGTCTTCCAGTAAAATACTACTTGAGTGAAAGTGAATACTAATTAAGTAAAAGTCTAAAAGTATTTGGTTTTAAATATACTTAAGTATCGAAAGAAACTGCAATTGCTAAAATACATGTAAATATCAAAAGTAAAAGTATAAATAATTTCAATTTCCATAATACATACATACATAAAGCAAACCCGGATGGCATCTTTTTCTTGTTTTTAAAATGTATGATAGCCGGGGGCTCCAACACATCATTTGCAAACAAAGCATGTGTTTAATGAAATGCTTAGTCAGCCTGGTTCCACTCCTCCCATAAGCCACCTTGGTCCATCTCCTGATTATCTACGGGATGTTGTTTTACCCCCAACCTGGCTTGGTTTCTCAGATGCCAGGAAGATGAGACAATGAGGCGTTGTTCTCAACTCTTCCAGGCTTTCTCTCTCTCGACATCTTGTCTATGGAATGCCTGCTTTGGGCTTTATCACCAAGTTATTGTCAGCTCAAGCTATCTCTAGCAAAACCCATTCGCTTGACCATACGCCCAGACTAACTGCAGGAAGATAGAGTGGAAACCATCTCTTTACAGACACAGAAATGTCCTACTATTTGTTAAGTATATAATCATTAACTTGTAATATCAAACAAATCAGGAAAATAAAGTCATTTTTCTATCACAGTTACCTCTGCTGCAGAGGATACGTTCATTAGAGTTACCAGCCTCAGAAATCGGCAATTAACTGCACCTCAGATTGCACCTCACAGAGTAACAGACATGTCTCAACATCAACTGTTCAGAGGTGAATTTGGTAATCAGGCCTTCAAGGTCGAATTGCTGCAACAACAAAACACACTACTAAAGGACATCAATAAGAAGAAGAGACTTGCTTGGGCCAAGAAATACGAATAATGGATATTAGACTGGTGGAAATATGTCCTTTGGTCTGATGAGTCCAAATGTGCGATTTTTGGTTCCAACCGCCATGTCTATGTGAAACGCAGAGTAAGTTAATGGATGATCTCCACATGTGTGGTTCCCACCGTGAAGCATGGAGGAGGAGGTGTGATGGTCTGGGGGTGCTTTGCTGGTGACTCTGTCTGTGATTTATTTAGAATTCAAGGCACACTTAACCAGCATGACTACCATAGTATTCTGCAGCGATACGTCATCCCATCTGGTTTGTGCTTAGTGGGACTATCATTTGTTTTTCAACAGGATAATGACCAAAAACACACCTCCAGTCTGTGTAATGGCTACTTGACCAAGAAGGAGAGTGCTGCATCAGATGACCTGGCCTCCACAATCACCCGACGTCAACCCAATTGAGATGGTTTGGGATGAGTTGGACCACAGAGTGAAGGAAAAGCAGCCAACAAGTGCTCAGCATATGTGGGGACTCCTTCAAGACTGTTGGAAAAGCATTCTTCATGAAGCTGGTTGAGAGAATGCCAAGAGTGTACAAAGCTGTCATCAAGGCAAAGGGAGGCTACTATGAAGAATCTAAAATCTATTTTGATTTGTTTAACACTTTTTTGGTTACTACATGATTCCATATGTGTTACTTCATAGTTTTGATTTCTTCACTATTATTCTACAATGTAGAAAATAATAAAAATAAAGATAAACCCTTGAATGAGTAGGTGTGTCAAAACTTTTGACTGGTACTGTACGTCTGAATGTTGGAGCCCCTAGTTATCTGGTTTGCTTATGTCGAAGGAATTTGAAAATATTTATACTTTTTACTTTTGATACTTAAGTATATTTTAAGCCAAATACATTTACTTTTCCTCAAGTAAAATTTTACTGGGTGACATACATTTTCTATGAGGTTGTCTTTATGTTTACTCAAGTATGACGATTGGGTACTTTTTCCACCACTGCTGAAGTAGTACTTTCAACTATTTTTACTTAAGTACTCCACTGGTATGTAGAACAACAAAAAGTAAGCAAAAATGCCCACAATTATCAAGCTAGGTATGAGATCATTATTAAATATGTTTAAGTGATTGATAAGACTGAACTAGATCAATGATAATTCAATAATCAATATGGTGTCTCACCTTGAACCAATAGCCTAACAAATGAGCAACTCTTACAGATAAAGTACAAAGACTTAACTTTTGTCTTTGTCTTTATTAAGAAATCCTCTATTTCAAATTTCAGCCCGACCTCCCAGCCAGCCTGAGCCGCATGCACGCCCGACCCCTACTAGTTTAGTCAATAACTCAACTGAACTCTCTCCCCAACCCCCACCAGTCTAGTCAGTAACTGAACTCTCTCCCCGACCCCCACCAGTCTAGTCAATAATTGAACTCTCTCCCCGACCCCCACCAGTCTAGTCAATAACTCAACTCTCTCCCCGACCGCCACCAGTCTAGTCAATAACTCAACTCTCTCCCCGACCCCCACCAGTCTAGTCAATAACTCAACTCTCTCCCCGACCCCCACCAGTCTAGTCAATAACTCAACTCTCTCCCCGACCCCCACCAGTCTAGTCAATAACTCAACTCTCTCCGCAACCCCCACCAGTCTAGTCAGTAACTGAACTCTCTCCCCGACCCCCACCAGTCTAGTCAATAATTGAACTCTCTCCCCGACCCCCACCAGTCTAGTCAATAACTCATCTCTCTCCCTGACCCCCAAGTCAAATCAAATCAAATCCCTTTATATAGCCCTTCGTACATCAGCTGATATCTCAAAGTGCTGTACATAAACCCAGCCTAAAACCCCAAACAGCAAGCAATGCAGGTGTAGAAGCACGGTGGCTAGGAAAAACTCCCTAGAAAGCGCAAAACCTAGGAAGAAACCTAGAGAGGAACCAGGCTATGTGGGGTGGCCAGTCCTCTTCTGGCTGTGCCGGGTGGAGATTACAACAGAACATGGCCAAGATGTTCAAATGTTCATAAATGACCAGCATGGTCGAATAATAATAAGGCAGAACAGTTGAAACTGGAGCAGCAGCACGGTCAGGTGGACTGGGGACAGCAAGGAGTCATCATGTCAGGTAGTCCTGGGGCATGGTCCTAGGGCTCAGGTCCTCCAAGAGAGAGAAAGAAAGAGAGAAGGAGAGAATTAGAGAACACACACTTAGATTCACACAGGACACCGAATAGGACAGGAGAAGGACTCCAGATATAACAAACTGACCCTAGCCCCCCGACACATAAACTACTGCAGCATAAATACTGGAGGCTGAGACAGGAGGGGTCAGGAGACACCAGTCTAGTCAATAACTCAACTCTCTCCCTGACCCTCACCAGTCTAGTCAATAACTCAACTTTCTCCCTGACCCTCACCAGTCTAAGCAATAACTAAACCTTCTGCCTGACCCTCACCAGTCTAGTCAATAACTAAACTCTCTGCCCGACCCCCACCGGTCTAGTCATTAACTCAACTCTCTCCCCAACTCCCCAACAATCTTCCTTCCCATCTTTTTTTTATGTCTCAAGGGAAAAGCTTGGAAAACAAAAGCTTAATAAAAACACACATACACCTACACATTAACACACAGAAACAGTACATTCTCTATATACAGTGGCAAGAAAAAGTATGTGAACCCTTTGGAATTATTTGGATTTCTGCATAAATTGGTCATACAATTAGATCTAACCTTCATCTAAGTCACAACAACAGACAAACAGTCTGCTTAAACTAAATAACACTAATTATTGTATTTTTCTTCTCTATATTGAACACATCATTTAAACATTCACAGTGTAGGTTGGTAAACGTATGTGAACCCCGAGGCTAATGACTTCTCCAAAAGATTGGAGTCAGGAGTCAGCTAATCTGGAGTCTAGTCATTGAGACGAGATTGGAGATGTTGGTTAGAGCTGCCCTGCCCTGTATAAAACACTCACAAAATTTGAGTTTGATATTCACAAGAAGCATTGCCTGATGTGAACCATGCCTCGAACAAAAGAGATCTCAGAAGACCCAAGATTAAGACTTGTTGACTTGCATAAAGCTGGAAAGGGTTATAAAAGTATTGATGTTCATCAGTCCATGGTAAGACAAATTGTCTATAAATGTAGAAAGTTCAGCACTGTTGCTACTCTCCCTAGGAGTGGCCGTCCTGCAAAAATGACTACTGCAAGAGCACAGAGCAGAATGCTTAATGAGGCTAAGAAGAATCCTAGAGCGTCAGCTAAAGACTTACAGAAATCTCTGGAACATGCTACCATCTCTGTTAACAAGTCTATGATACATAAAACACTAAACAAGAATGGTGTTCATGGGAGGACATCACAGAAGAAGCCACTGCTGTCCAAAAAAAACATTGCTGCACGTCTGAAGTTCGCAATAGAGCATCTGGATGTTCCACAGCGCTACTGGCAAAATATTCTGTGGACAGATTAAACTAAAGTTGAGTTGTTTGAAAGGAACACACAACACTATGTGTGGAGAAAAAAGACACAGCACACCAACATCAAAACATCATCCCAACTGTAAAGTATGGTGGAGGGATCATCATGGCTTGGAGCTGCTTTTCTGCCTCAGGGCCCGGAGAGCTTGCTATCATCGACGGAAAAATGAATTCCCAAGTTTATCAACACATTTTGCAGGAGAGTGTAAGTCTATCTGTCTGCATGGCTTCAACAGAAGAAAATACACCTCCTGGAGTAGCTCAGTCCTGACCTCAACCCGATGGAGATGCTGTGGCATGACCTCAAGAAAGCGGTTCACACCGGACATCCCAAGAATTTCGCTGAACTGAAACAGTTTTGTAAAGAGGAATGGTCCAAAATTCCTCCTGAATGCAGGTTATGATCCGATACTACAGAAAACGTTTGGTTGAGGTTATTGCTGCCAAAAGAGGGTCAACCAGTTATTAAACCCAAGGGTTCACATACTTTTCCCACCCTGCACTGTAAATGTTTACACGGTGTGTTCAATAAAGACATAACAACGTATTATTGTTTGTGTGTTATTAGTTTAAGCAGACTTTGTTTGTCTGTTGTTGTGACTTAGATGATCAGATCGAATTTTATTCAGAAGTCCAAGTAATTCCAAAGGGTTCACATACTTTTTCTTGCCACTGTAGTTCATATCATAGGCCTAATTGTACAGTAGAGCTATTTCTACTTGCACACAATATAGCTGAGTCGCCCCGTCCTGCCCCTAGAGGCCCATGGCCCTGCAGCGCCCCAACCCAACACACCCCACTTTGCTTCAGGATCTTAGTGAAGCATTCATTTTTGGTTTCAGGTATGTTAGGTCAAGGCCAGAGTGACAACCAACAGTGCGGCAGACCCCTGGGGACAGGACTGAGCAGCCCAGCAGCTTGGGATTTTGCCTAAATAGATATCTCCTCTGATGTGGACATGTTTTAAATACAGACTCCTTTTGTCGTACAGCATTCCATATAAGATATCCAGACCTTATGAAGGTTTCCCAGTGTACCCTTTTAATCTGGTAATAAATCAAATCTAGTGATGCATAACCTGACATTTCTGCCATCCATTGTAGGAGGATAATGAACCTTCATATTAATGGTAATTCATTTCTTAGCCTCTATAAATACTAGGTTGCACACTTTCTTCTGATAACAGTCTCCGGTATCAACATTTTCAAGCAAGCAAAAACTGGTACAAGGCAGAATCTGTAGACATGCTGAGATAAAAGAAGAAGATACTCTTTGCCAGAATTCAGCCAGCCTTCACAAGACCATAACATATGCAAATATGTCCCTTTTGTGTTTTACACCTCCAGCAGAATAATACAATTTCTGAGTGCATGATATTCAGTTTCACTGGCATATAGTATGTTCTATGGATGCTCTTAAATGGCAGTAATTTATGTGAGATTATATGAACATGACTGGGCATTCTAACATACAGTTGAAGTGGGAAAGTTTACATACACCTTCGCCAAAAACATTTTAATGAGTTTTTTCACACTTCCTGACATTTAATCCTAGTAACAATTCCCTGTTTTAGGTCAGTTAGGATCACCACTTTATTTTAAGAATATTAAATGTCAGAATAATAGTAGAAATAATGATTTCTTTCAGCTTTTATTTCTTTCATCACATTCCCAGTGGGTCAGTTTACATACACTCAATTTGTATTTGGTAGCGTTGCCTTTAAATTGTTTAACTTGGGTCAAACGTTTCAGGTAGCCTTCCACAACTTTTTCAGAATAAGTTGGTTGGGTGAATTTTGTCCCATTCCTCCTGACAGAGCTGGTGTAACTGAGTCAGGTTTGTAGGCCTCCTTGCTCACACATACTTTTTCAGTTCTTCCCACACATTTCCTATAGGATTGAGGTCAGGGCTTTGTGATAGCCAGTCCAGTACCTTGACTTTGTTGTCCTTAACCTCTCGTGAGTACTGGGCAGTATTTTCATGTCCGAATGAAAACACTCTAAAGTTTCTAAAACTGTTTACAGAAATGATATGGCAGGCGAAACCCTGAGGACAAACCATCCCCCACAAAACAATGTTCAGCCTACCACTGTTTTCAATGGCTGTCACTCTTATTATAAGGCGAAATCCTCCCAGATTGCAGTTCCTAGGGCTTCCACTAGATGTCAACAGTATTTAGAACGAGTTTCATGTTGGGTTTTGGAAAAATCAGACAGAAATTGTAGTTTTTCTAGGTGGCTCCCAATTTGGCTGTGGTGTTTCCAAGCCCGTGGAAGAGAGAGCATCTTTGGTATTTTTCTTCGGTAAAGAGAATAATAATTCGCCGTCATACATTTTATGGTTTGTTTACGTATTAGGGCACCTAAGGTTTGATTATAAACAATGTTTGACTTGTTTGGAAAAGTTTATTAGTAACGTTTGGGATTCGTTTTGTATGCATTTTGATGGAGGGAAACTGGGTGGATTATTGACTGAAGCGCGCCAGCTAAACTGAGTTTTTATGGATATAAAAAGGACATTATCGAACAAAAGGACCATTTGTGATGTATCTGGGACCTTTTGGAGTACCAACAGAAGAAGATCATTAAAGGTAAGGCATTTATTATATCGCTATTTCTGACTTTTGTGCCGCACCTGCCTGGTTGAAATATGTTTTTCATGCTTTTGTATGTGGCGCTGTCCTCAGATAATCGCATGGTGGGCTTTCGCCGTAGAGCCTTTTTGAAATCTGACACAGCGGCTGGATTAACAAGAAGTTCATCTTTATTTTGATGTGTTACACTTGTGATTTTATGAAAGTTAAATAATTTGAATTCTGTAATTTGAATTTCACGCTCTGCAATTTCAACGGATGTTGGCCAGGTGGTGTCTGACTGATGTCTTGAGATGTTGCTACAATATATCCACATAATTTTCCTCCCTCATGATGACATCTATTTTGTGAAGTGCACCAGTCCCTCCTGCCGCAAAGCACCCCCACAACATGATGCTGCCACCCCCGTGCTTCAAGGTTGGGATGGTGTTCTTCGGCTTGCAAGCCTCCCCCTTTTCCTCCGAACATAACGATGGTCATTATGGCCAAAGAGTTCTATTTTTGTTTCATCAGACCAGAGGACATTTCTCCAAAAAGTATGATTTTTGTCCCCATGTGCAGTTGCAAACCGTAGTCTGGCTTTTTTAATGGCGGTTTTGGAGCAGTGGCTTCTTCCTTGCTGAGCGGCCTTTCAGGTTATGTCGATATAGGACTAATTTTACTGTGAATATAGATACTTTTATACCTGTTTCCTCCAGCACCTTAACAAGGTCCTTTGCTGTTGTTCTGGGATTGATTTGCACTTTTCGCACCAAAGTACATTCATCTCTAGGAGACAGAACGCGTCTCCTTCCTGAGCGGAATGACGCTGCGTGGTCCCATGGTGTTTATACTTTTGTACTATTGTTTGCACAGATGAACGTGGTACCTTTGGAAATTGCTCCCAAGGATGAACCAGACTTGTGGAGGTCTACAGTTTTTTTTCTGAGGTCTTGGCTGATTTATTTTGATTTTCCAATGATGTCAAGCAAAGAGGTACTGAGTTTGAAGGTAGGCCTTGAAATACATACACAGGTACACCTCCAATTGACTCAAATTATGTCAATTAGCCTATCAGAAGCTTCTAAAGCCATGACATAATATTCTGGAATTTTCCAAGCTGTTTAAAGGCATAGTCAACTTAGTGTATGTAAACTCTGGACCACTGGAATTGTGATACAGTGAATTATAAGTGAAATCATCTGTCTGTAAACAATTGTTTGAAAAATCACTTGTGTCATGCACAAAGTAGATGTCCTAAATGACTTGCAAAATCTATAGTTTGTTAACAAGAAATTTGTGGAGTGGTTGAAAAATGAGTTTTAATGACTCCATGTGTATGTAAACTTCCAACTTCAACTGTATCTGTATCTTCATCAATAGCGTCTCCCAGGTCTTCCTAACATTTTTGTTTGACATATTTTATGTCATTAGGAAAAGCCTCTAACCCTTGATACGGTTTGGAAATCAAATTTAGAGATTTGCCTTAAAACAGTTCCAATCTTTGAAATGAAGGGAAACTGATTAATTAATAACGCTACATCGCTATACTGACTGATAAAAACTCACATTGCGCTGAAAAACATATTTAATGGTTTGGCCTCTGGTTTCATTGTTTGATTCAGGTGTAGTGTGATTGAGGCAAAAATAATTGCTAACGTTAGCCAACTTTTGGCTAGCTCTAGCTCATGGTACAATGGTATGTCATCAAATGTACTTCTGTTGAAACGGGACAAAACAAAGGCTACAAAACATTTCCATACACACAACAGCTGTTAGATACTGCGACCTGACAGATAGCTAGCTAGAGACTAGCTAGAGCTGAACTGGCTGTGGTAGCTACTAGCTAGCTAGCTGCTAGTAGTTAATTCACTTCAGTGGAGATAGGATGAAACGTTAGCTAACATAACATGTCAGTTACACAAAAAAAATCTGTCAAACAGCTGTTACCTTGCTCGCTAGATCAGTCAACTTAAGAGTAGCCAGTTTCTGCTCTGCTAAGCTTTTACAACTCCGAGAAAAAGTGTGACACAGACAGCAGCCGCCTCTGTTCATCTCTCCCGTGTTGGTCCTATTAGCCAGCCTTCACACTGTATGTCCCTGTGAGGACAAAAATGCAATTTCACAAAGTGTGTGTGTGTGTGGGGGGGGGGGGGGCTGCCACCAGTCCCCGTTCCCGTCCCAAGTGAATGCTACTCCCATACTTCTCATCACGCCTCTCCTTCAGTAACTATGTCCCAAATGACACCCTATTCTCTACATAATGCCCAACGTACCCCCCCTATGGGCCCTGGTCAATGCAGGGCACTATATAGGGACAAGGGTTCCATTTAGGAGGCAGCCAGTGAATGTTCCTCGCATGATGTGTGTCTGGCTTGTCCGGCTGGTTATAGACTCATCAGTCTTACATGGAAAGCCCCATGGCTACTGCTGTGCCATTTATCATCTGTTTTCCCTCTTTATGGTTGTGTCTCCAACATGTCACCTTATTCCCTATGTAGTGCACTACATTAAACCAGAGCCAACAATAAACCCTACCTGTCCAGAGCCATTTGGGATACAACCTACCTGTCCAGGGCTCTGACAGTAACTGAAATGACCACCTCTATCTGACCTCTTTGTTTCCCTCTCTTCTCTGTGTTGCCTAGACGATGACCCCTTGCAGCCGGTGACCCAGGACGAGACGGCGTCTGTGGGCGGCATGGTAACCCTGACCTGCCGGGTGGCAGCAAGTGACAACTCCTCCCTGCAGTGGTCCAACACGGCCCAGCAGACCTTGTACTTTGGAGAGAAGAGAGGTGAGAGGGAGGGAGGGAGGGAGGGAGAGAGGGGGAGGGAGGGAGAGGTTTGTGTGTGTGTTTGAGGGAAAGAGGGAGGAAGAGGAGTGTGATAGATCTTGAGAGACAGGAAAGGGGTAAAGAGAGACAGAGAGACAGAGAGACAGAGTTTAAGAGTAGGGCTGTGACGGTCATGGAATTTTGGATGATGGTAATTGGTCAGAGAAATGACTGCGGTCTCCGTAAATAAACATTAGGATAGATAATAATGCAAACTAACTGGTGTGGCTGTCTACTACCCTCTGAGAGGATCTGGTTTCAACCAGTCACAGGGCTGAACCAGATCCTGACCCATCACACTGACTCTGAGACAACAGACTAGCCCCATCACACTAACTCTGAGACAACAGACTAGCCCCATCACACTGACTCTGAGACAACAGACTAGCCCCATCACACTGACTCTGAGACAACAGACTAGCCCCATCACACTGACTCTGAGACAACAGACTAGCCCCATCACACTGACTCTGAGACAACAGACTAGCCCCATCACACTGACTCTGAGACAACAGACTAGCCCCATCACACTGACTCTGAGACAACAGACTAGCCCCATCACACTGACTCTGAGACAACAGACTAGCCCCATCACACTGACTCTCAGACAACAGACTAGCCCCATCACACTGACTCTGAGACAACAGACTAGCCCCATCACACTGACTCTGAGACAACAGACTAGCCCCATCACACTGACTCTGAGACAACAGACTAGCCCCATCACACTGACTCTCAGACAACAGACTAGCCCCATCACACTGACTCTGAGACAACAGACTAGCCCCATCACACTGACTCTGAGACAACAGACTAGCCCCATCACACTGACTCTCAGACAACAGACTAGCCCCATCACACTGACTCTGAGACAACAGACTAGCCCCATCACACTGACTCTGAGACAACAGACTAGCCCCATCACACTGACTCTCAGACAACAGACTAGCCCCATCACACTGACTCTGAGACAACAGACTAGCCCCATCACACTGACTCTGAGACAACAGACTAGCCCCATCACACTGACTCTGAGACAACAGACTAGCCCCATCACACTGACTCTGAGACAACAGACTAGCCCCATCACACTGACTCTGAGACAACAGACTAGCCCCATCACACTGACTCTGAGACAACAGACTAGCCCCATCACACTGACTCGAGACAACAGACTAGCCCCATCACACTGACTCTGAGACAACAGACTAGCCCCATCACACTGACTCTGAGACAACAGACTAGCCCCATCACACTGACTCTGAGACAACAGACTAGCCCCATCACACTGACTCTGAGACAACAGACTAGCCCCATCACACTGACTCTGAGACAACAGACTAGCCCCATCACACTGACTCTGAGACAACAGACTAGCCCCATCACACTGACTCTCAGACAACAGACTAGCCCCCCCATCACACTGACTCTGAGACAACAGACTAGCCCCATCACACTGACTCTGAGACAACAGACTAGCCCCATCACACTGACTCTGAGACAACAGACTAGCCCCATCACACTGACTCTGAGACAACAGACTAGCCCCATCACACTGACTCTGAGACAACAGACTCTGAGCCCCATCACACTGACTCTGAGACAACAGACTAGCCCCATCACACTGACTCTGAGACAACAGACTAGCCCCATCACACTGACTCTGAGACAACAGACTAGCCCCATCACACTGACTCTGAGACAACAGACTAGCCCCATCACACTGACTCTGAGACAACAGACTAGCACCATCACACTGACTCTCAGACAGACAGACAGACTAGCAGACCATCACACTGACTCTGAGACAACAGACTAGCCCCATCACACTGACTCTGAGACAACAGACTAGCCCCATCACACTGACTCTGAGACAACAGACTAGCCCCATCACACTGACTCTGAGACAACAGACTAGCCCCATCACACTGACTCTGAGACAACAGACTAGCCCCATCACACTGACTCTCAGACAACAGACTAGCCCCATCACACTGACTCTGAGACAACAGACTAGCCCCATCACACTGACTCTCAGACAACAGACTAGCCCCATCACACTGACTCTCAGACAACAGACTAGCCCCATCACACTGACTCTGAGACAACAGACTAGCCCCATCACACTGACTCTGAGACAACAGACTAGCCCCATCACACTGACTCTGAGACAACAGACTAGCCCCATCACACTGACTCTCAGACAACAGACTAGCCCCATCACACTGACTCTGAGACAACAGACTAGCCCCATCACACTGACTCTGAGACAACAGACTAGCCCCATCACACTGACTCTCAGACAACAGACTAGCCCCATCACACTGACTCTGAGACAACAGACTAGCCCCATCACACTGACTCTGAGACAACAGACTAGCCCCATCACACTGACTCTGAGACAACAGACTAGCCCCATCACACTGACTCTCAGACAACAGACTAGCCCCATCACACTGACTCTGAGACAACAGACTAGCCCCATCACACTGACTCTGAGACAACAGACTAGCCCCATCACACTGACTCTCAGACAACAGACTAGCCCCATCACACTGACTCTGAGACAACAGACTAGCCCCATCACACTGACTCTGAGACAACAGACTAGCCCCATCACACTGACTCTGAGACAACAGACTAGCCCCATCACACTGACTCTGAGACAACAGACTAGCCCCATCACACTGACTCTCAGACAACAGACTAGCCCCATCACACTGACTCTGAGACAACAGACTAGCCCCATCACACTGACTCTGAGACAACAGAGACTCTGAGACAACAGACTAGCCCCATCACACTGACTCTGAGACAACAGACTAGCCCCATCACACTGACTCTGAGACAACAGACTAGCCCCATCACACTGACTCTGAGACAACAGACTAGCCCCATCACACTGACTCTGAGACAACAGACTAGCCCCATCACACTGACTCTGAGACAACAGACTAGCCCCATCACACTGACTCTCAGACAACAGACTAGCCCCATCACACTGACTCTGAGACAACAGACTAGCCCCATCACACTGACTCTGAGACAACAGACTAGCCCCATCACACTGACTCTCAGACAACAGACTAGCCCCATCACACTGACTCTGAGACAACAGACTAGCCCCATCACACTGACTCTGAGACAACAGACTAGCACCATCACACTGACTCTGGAGACAACACATCACACACACACACACACACACACACACACACACACACACACACACACACACACACACACACACACACACAAATAAAATAAAATGAAATACAATGGGTGTGGACTTTACCGTGAAATGCTTGCTTACAAGCCTTTCCCAACGTAAAGTAAATAAATAGTAATAAAATAGTAATAAAGTGGAATAAAATACACAAGAAGCTATATACAGGAAGTACCAGATCACTGAGGAGCTATATACAGGAAGTAGCAGATCACTGTGGAGATATGTACACAAAGTACCAGTACCAGATCAATGTGGAGCTGTATACAGGAAGTACCAGATCAATGTGGAACTATATACAGGAAGTACCAGATCAATGTGGAGCTGTATACAGGAAGTACCAGATCAATGTGGAACTATATACAGGAAGTACCAGATCAATGTGGAGCTGTATACAGGAAGTACCAGATCAATGTGGAGCTATATACAGGAAGTACCAGATCAATGTGGAACTATATACAGGAAGTACCAGATCAATGTGGAACTATATACAGGAAGTACCAGATCAATGTGGAACTATATACAGGAAGTACCAGATCACTGTGGAGCTATATACAGGAAGTACCCGTATCAGATCAATGTGGAGCTATATACAGGGAGTACCAGCACCAGATCAATGTGGAGCTATATACAGGAAATACCAGATGACTGTGGAGCTATATAAAGGAAGTACCAATACCAGATCACTGTGGAGCTATATACAGGAAGTTTCAGATGACTGTGGAGCTATATACAGGAAGTACCAGTACCAGATCAATGTGGAGCTGTATACAAAAAAGTACCAGTACCAGATCAATGTGGAGCTATATACAGGAAGTACCAGTAGAAGATCACCGTGGAGCTTTATCCAGGAAGTACCAGAACCTAAAAGTATTTGGTTTTAAATATACCTAAGTATCAAAAGTAAATGTATTGCAAAAATATACCTAATTATCAAAAGACCACTGTATTTAACCCACCTGAACAAGGACCCGAATTGATATCCAAAATGCTAAACCTACTTATCACGGAGGCAAAAGGGCTAACAGTAATGAGAGGAGACCTCAACCTTATCCTGAATTTTACGTTAGTTTGTCAACGCAGCATAAATCACAAGGCAGAGAAGGCTGCAGTGATACTAAGAAGGGCAGACGTAGAGGTGTGTCTGATAGATATTTGGAGAACTTTACACCCCAAAGAAAATGACTTTACATACTACTCTAGAGCACATAAGAAATACTCAAGATTAGACTATTTCTGTATGTTTAAAACGGATGTAGCAACAGTCATCAACTGTGTAACGCTAGTCCTCTTCTTCTGACGAGGAGTAAGAGAGATCGGACCAATGTGCAGCGTGGTAAGTGTCCATAATGATACTTTATTTACATGAACACTAAACTACAAAATAACAACGTGAAAAACCGAAACAAACAAAACAGTCCCGTGTGGAAACAATCTGAGCTGCCAGTTTGTGGGTGAAACCAGGCTACCTAAGTATGGTTCTCAATCAGGAACAACGATTGACAGCTGCCTCTGATTGAGAACCATACTTAGGTGGCCTGGTTTCACTTTTGAGTTGTGGGTGATTATTTCCTGTGCCTGTGTTCAGTTTTACATATTAAAAAAGACACTTACGACGCTGCAAATTGGTCCGATATCTCTTACTCCTCGTCAGAACAAGAGGACGAGCGTTACAAACTGCCACATTTAGAGCAATGGAAATATTGGATCATGCTGAATATGAAAATAAATATGGGACTAGAGAAAAGCTCCACCGTTTGGAGATTAAATAATGAACATCTACATTACATTCAATTTAAGAATAGAAAAAAGGCAACACTAAAAAAAGATCTGGAGATTTTGGAGAGATCTCCCCTATAATGTTATGGGAATGGGCCAAGGCAGTGCTTCAAGGTGAGATAATATCATATGCTTCTAAAAAAATTAAAGAGAAAGAAACATTAGAACTACAAAAGACCTTGATCGGGCTTCAAAGTAAACATGTAAGTAATGGAAACCTACTGATATAAAAATGCCTAGATCAAATCGGACAATATAGGAAAAACATTCATATTTACTAAATATTACAATAATGGCCCAAAGGCCCAGAAATTACTTGCAGACTGAGAAAACAAAGTAAAAAGGCCAACATACCAGGAATTAAAAATAACTGTCCTGACCTTAGAGAGGCTTTTTATTTCTCTATTTGGTTAGGTCAGGGTGTGATTTGGGTGGGCATTCTAGTTTTCTGATTTTTCGTTGAACTTTGGTTCCCAATCAGAAAAGCTATCTATCATACTCTCTGATTGGGAATCATACTTAGTCAGCCTAGATTAGACTATTTTTGTATGTTGCTAAAAGCCTGTGAACATGTTCGTTTGTATTTTGTTGTTTTTTCTGTCATTTAAAATAAAGTAAATGTACGCCTAACGCTGCACCTTGGTACTTTATTTACTAACGAAACTACAAAATAACAACGTGAAAAACCGAACAGAAGATCCCACACCAAAAGACCAAGCAGCGCTCCAGTGATGATCCATGGCACGTAGCCTGCAGTGATGATCCATGGCACAAAGCCTCTGAGTGATGATCCATGGCACAAAGCCTCCAGTGATGATCCATGGCACGATTAGCCTGTGCCAGTGATGATCCATGGCAAGAAGCCTCCAGTGATGATCCATGGCAAGAAGCCTCCAGTGATGATCCATGGCACAAAGCCTCCAGTGATGATAAATGGGACAAGAAGCCTCCAGTGATGATCCATGGCAACATTACATCCAGTGATGATCCATGGCACAAAGCCTCCAGTGATGATCCATGGAGAGAGCCTCCAGTGATGATCCAATGGCCCAAAGCCTCCAGGTGATAAAATCCATGGCCCAAAAAAATAAAAGAGTGATGATCCATTACGAACTACAAAAGATGATCCATGGCCCAAAGCCAGTGATGATCCATGGCCCAAAGCCTCCAGTGATATCCAAATGGCAAATCGGACAATATAGGAAAACCATATTTACTGATGATCCATGGCCCGAAGCCCCAGTGATGATCCAGACTGAAGCCTCCAAAGATGATCCATGGCCAAGCCTCCAGTGAATGAACTGGCACGGAGCCTTAGAGTGATTTCCATTAGCCTCCAGTGATGGTCCATGGCACAAAGCCTCCAGTGATGATCCATGGCACGAAGCCTCCAGTGATGGTCCATGGCACGAAGCCTCCAGTGATGATCCATGGCACGAAGCCTCCGGCGATGGTCGGCGGTCCGGAGTCCCTCATAGAGCCAGGTTTTGCGGCCGGAGTCCGCACCTTGGATAGCCTTTTTATTTCTCTATTTGGTTAGACCAGGGTGTGATTTGGGTGGGCATTCTAGTTTTCTATTTCTTTGTTGGCCGGATCTCTGATTGGGAATCGTACTTAGGCAGCCTGTTTTGCACCCTAGTTTGTGGGATCTTGTTTTTGTGTAGTTGCTGTGGAGCCTGCAGAACTTTATGTTCATTTGTATTTTGTTGTTTTTTGGTGTCATTTGAAAATTAAGTAAAATGTACGTCTACCACGCTGCACCTTTGGGCTCCTTCTAACAACAGACGTAACAATAACTCAGAAATCCTTACTAAAAGAATCGAAATAGCTAGTGAGTTGGCCAAATATTACCAAAACCTCTATATTCCAGAGTTACAGGAATCTAATATAGAGTAAATAAAAAATACATAGAACATGTTTTATACCTGAAGTGACAGATGAACAAAATGCAAAGTTAATTAAACCAATAACTGAATAAAAACTGATGGTTACCATTCAGAAAATGACAAATGTTCAGTAGCGAGAGATACACTAATGAATTCTATAAGGAATTCAAACAAGACATAGTACCTTTCTTCTGTAAAGCCCTCAACTGGGCTCTCAACAACAAAGATCACACACCAACCTAGAGCTCCTCTATTGTTAATTTTATTCATAAAAAAGTTAAAGAAATAGCTTACATCAATTATTGGAAATAGACTAAGTAACATATTCCCTGATATCATAAACTCTGACCAAACAGACTCTTGAGCGATAATGTCAGGCAAACGTTTAATGTAATGGAACACGCTCTCAATAAAAAACATAAACTGCCGATGCTAACCTTAGATGCAGAGAAAGCCTTTGAAAGGATTTTATGGCCTTTCATCTTCGAAATGTAACAATTTTTACTTTTGTAAAACTATCTTGAACTGGCTGTAAATGATGTATAAAACACCAAATGTCAGAGTAAGGGGAAATGGAACACTATCACGCTCGTTTGACCTCTGAAGGGGGACAAGACAGGGGGATCTTATGTCACCTTCAATCTCAATTTTACATATGGAACCGTTAGCTGAAAATATAAGAAATAATCAGAAAATTCACGGTCTACAGATCAATCAGGAAGAACACAAATTAGCAATGTACGCAGACGATGTGATTCTCTACTTAACAAACATACCTCAGTTAGTTCCCACTATTATGGATGAAGTAAAACAATCCAGGATCATGTCTGGGTACAGACTAAATACAGGGAAATCAGAAGCTATGACAGTAGGTCAACCAATACCCCAAGACATCAAAACTAAGTTTGAATTTAAACGGGATCAATCCAGGATCATGTCTGGGTACAGACTAAATACAGGGAAATCAGAAGCTATGACAGTAGGTCAACCAATACCCCAAGACATCAAAACTAAGTTTGAATTTAAACGGGATCAATCCAGGGTCATGTCTGGGTACAGACTAAATACAGGGAAATCAGAAGCTATGACAGTAGGTCAACCAATACCCCAAGACATCAAAACTAAGTTTGAATTTAAACGGGATCAATCCAGGGTCATGTCTGGGTACAGACTAAATACAGGGAAATCAGAAGCTATGACAGTAGGTCAACCAATACCCCAAGACATCAAAACTAAGTTTGAATTTAAACGGGATCAATCCAGGATCATGTCTGGGTACAGACTAAATACAGGGAAATCAGAAGCTATGACGGTAGGTCAACCAATACCCCAAGACATCAAAACTAAGTTTGAATTTAAACGGGATCAATCCAGGGTCATGTCTGGGTACAGACTAAATACAGGGAAATCAGAAGCTATGACAGTAGGTCAACCAATACCCCAAGACATCAAAACTAAGTTTGAATTTAAACGGGATCAATCCAGGATCATGTCTGGGTACAGACTAAATACAGGGAAATCAGAAGCTATGACAGTAGGTCAACCAATACCCCAAGACATCAAAACTAAGTTTGAATTTAAACGGGATCAATCCAGGGTCATGTCTGGGTACAGACTAAATACAGGGAAATCAGAAGCTATGACGGTAGGTCAACCAATACCCCAAGACATCAAAACTAAGTTTGAATTTAAACGGGATCAATCCAGGGTCATGTCTGGGTACAGACTAAATACAGGGAAATCAGAAGCTATGACAGTAGGTCAACCAATACCCCAAGACATCAAAACTAAGTTTGAATTTAAACGGGATCAATCCAGGGTCATGTCTGGGTACAGACTAAATACAGGGAAATCAGAAGCTATGACAGTAGGTCAACCAATACCCCAAGACATCAAAACTAAGTTTGAATTTAAACGGGATCAATCCAGGATCATGTCTGGGTACAGACTAAATACAGGGAAATCAGAAGCTATGACGGTAGGTCAACCAATACCCCAAGACATCAAAACTAAGTTTGAATTTAAACGGATCAATCCAGGGTCATGTCTGGGTACAGACTAAATACAGGGAAATCAGAAGCTATGACAGTAGGTCAACCAATACCCCAAGACATCAAAACTAAGTTTGAATTTAAACGGGATCAATCCAGGGTCATGTCTGGGTACAGACTAAATACAGGGAAATCAGAAGCTATGACAGTAGGTCAACCAATACCCCAAGACATCAAAACTAAGTTTGAATTTAAACGGGATCAATCCAGGGTAATGTCTGGGTACAGACTAAATACAGGGAAATCAGAAGCTATGACAGTAGGTCAACCAATACCCCAAGACATCAAAACTAAGTTTGAATTTAAACGGGATCAATCCAGGATCATGTCTGGGTACAGACTAAATACAGGGAAATCAGAAGCTATGACAGTAGGTCAACCAATACCCCAAGACATCAAAACGAAGTTTGAATTTAAACGGGATCAATCCAGGGTCATGTCTGGGTACAGACTAAATACAGGGAAATCAGAAGCTATGACAGTAGGTCAACCAATACCCCAAGACATCAAAACGAAGTTTGAATTTAAACGGGATCAATCCAGGGTCATGTCTGGGTACAGACTAAATACAGGGAAATCAGAAGCTATGACAGTAGGTCAACCAATACCCCAAGACATCAAAACTAAGTTTGAATTTAAACGGGATCAATCCAGGATCATGTCTGGGTACAGACTAAATACAGGGAAATCAGAAGCTATGACAGTAGGTCAACCAATACCCCAAGACATCAAAACTAAGTTTGAATTTAAACGGGATCAATCCAGGGTCATGTCTGGGTACAGACTAAATACAGGGAAATCAGAAGCTATGACAGTAGGTCAACCAATACCCCAAGACATCAAAACTAAGTTTGAATTTAAACGGGATCAATCCAGGGTCATGTCTGGGTACAGACTAAATACAGGGAAATCAGAAGCTATGACAGTAGGTCAACCAATACCCCAAGACATCAAAACTAAGTTTGAATTTAAACGGGATCAAAATAATCCCCCAAGATCGAACAAGACTACATCTCTGTAACGATCGTCGTAGGTGGAAGAAGGAGAGGACCAAGGTGTGGTGTGGTAAGTGTTCATGTTGTAAATTTAATCAAAACTGAACACTAAAGAAAATAACAACGAGGAATTAACGAGAACGAAACAGTTCTGTCAGGTGATACACACAAAACAGAAAACAACTACACACAACTCAAGGGGCGAAACCAGGCTGCCCAAGTATGGTTCTCAATCAGAGACAACGATTGACAGCTGCCTCTGATTGGGAAACATACCAGGCCAAACACATAGAAATACAAAACCTAGACTACAAAACACAGAATGCCCACCCCAACTCACGCCCTGACCAAACTAAAACAAAGACATAAAAAAGGTACTACGGTCAGGACGTGACAGTCAGTATAACTTTGGAACAAAAAAAAACTGCTTTTACTGGACCCACAAAGATGGAAATTAAATAATAAATAAAATTAGTACCTTTAACAATAACAGGAATAATTAAAACTATTCAAATGATTGTCCTCCCAAGATTTGTATTCCTTTTCCGGAATCTACCAATAACTTCTTCCTCCCCAAATAAAGCCAGTGTCAAATTTGACAACAATCAACAACATAAACAAGCAGGGGGACTAGCATTACCAAACCTTATTGATTATTACATAGCCGCCCAATTAAAATAATTTACTGTAAGGATGAATCCAGAATTAACAGCTAAATGACAGATGGAAATCTGGAAAAAACAAAAAGTAAAACCATTTTCATGAAGACAATCAAAACACACATTAGGAAAATAGATTAATTACACCAACGGTCTGGACAAAGATCACAAAAACACAACGTATACTAACAAACCTGATCTAATTGTAATGAACGGCGACTTTAAGCCAACTATGATTGGTGATGATGGTCTGAAAAAGGACTGAGCAGGTATCATCAGAGATTCACAGACAAGGGGATAGATACATCTGAGAATCTATCAAAAAAGTACAACCTCCAAAACTCTCAGTTTTACAATTATTTACAAGTAAGAGGTATATTACTAAAGCAGAGGGACCTAGGAAAACACTTAGTGAGATACATCACTCTGATAGAGCTCTAGAGTTCCTCTGTGGAGATGGGAGAAACTTCCAGAAGGACAACCATCTCTGCAGCACTCCACCAATCAGGCCTTTATGTTAGAGTGGCCAGACGGAAGCCATTCCTCAGTAAAAGGCACATTACAGCCTGCTTGGTGTTTGCCAAAAAGCACCTAAAGACTCAGACCATGAGAAACAAGATTCTCTGGTCTGATAAAACCAAGATTGAACTCTTTGGTCTGAATGCCAAGTGTCACATCTGGAGGAAACCTGGCACCACCCCTACGGGGAAGCATAGGGGTCGCAGCATCATGCTGTGTGGATGTTTTTCAAGCGGCAGGGACTAGGAGAATAGTCAGGATCGAGGCAAAGATGAACAGAGCAAATGTCCTTGAGTGGCCCAGCCAGAGCCCAGACTTGAACCCAATTTAACATCTCTGTAGAGACCTGAAAATAGCTGTGCAGAAACTCTCCCCATCCAACCTGACAGAGCTTGAGAGGATCTGCAGAGAAGAATGGAAGAAACTCTCTAAATACAGATGTGCCAAGCTTGTAGAGTCATACCCAAAAATACTCGATGCTGTAATCTCCGCCAAAGGTTCTTCAACAAAGTACTGAGTAAAGGGTCTTATTTGTAAATTATTTTGTACATAATGTTTCTGCAACTGTATCTTATGTCAAAAAAAGAGCTTCTGGATATCAGGACAGTGTAACGATCCTCTTCCTGTGAATGACTGGACCAAGGCGCAGCGTGAGACGTGTTCATGATATTTTATTAAAAATCAGAACACTAAAACAAAAAACAACAAAGAGGAAAACTAACAGTTATGTAAGGAAACTAATAATACAGAAATGACCTACCCACAAACCCATGTGGGCAAGAGCTACCTAAGTAAAGGAGCCTCTGGATATCAGGACAGCGATCACTCACCTCGGATTAGACAAAGATTTTTTGATTTTCTTCAACAAGCAAGACGCACAAGACATTCTCCAAATACCCAGCAGGGCCGACATCCCCGTTATTTGCAAGAGGAAGCAACGCAGGTACAGAGGACAAAGAGCTGGATGCCTGGTCAGGACCCGGAGAAGGCGACTGGGAAAGCTGCCGTTACCGCCAATACTACTCGCCAACGTGCAATCATTGGACAATAAATTAGACGAGGTACGATCACGAATGACAATATGGATATTCAGCTAGCGGGATACACGCTGCACCGGCAAGATAGAACAGCAGGGGGGTCTGTACATATTTGTAAACAACAGCTGGTGCACGAAAGTAGAGTATATTGTGATAAATTGCAGGCCACACTACATGCCTAGAGAGTTTTTAGCTATATATTTCGTGGCTGTTTATTTACCACCACAGAAAGACACTGGCACTAAGACCACACTCAGTCAGCTGTTTAAGGAAATAAGCAAACAGGAAACCACTCACCCAGAGGCGGCGCTCCTAGTGGCCGGAGACTTTAATAAAGGGAAACTTAAATCAGTTTTACCAAATTTCTATCAACATGTTAAATGTGCAACCAGAGGGAAATTCTAGATCACATGTACTCCACACACAGAGACGTGTACAAAGCTCTCCCTCACCCTCCATTTGGTAAATCCGACCACAACTCTATCCTCATGATTGCTGCGTACAAGCATAAATTAAAGTAGGAAGCACCAGTGACTCGGTCTATAAAAAAGTGGTCAGATGAAGCAGATGCTAAACTATAGGACTGTTTTGCTATCACAGACTGGAACATGTTCCGGGATTCTACCGATGGCATTGAGGAGTACACCACATCAGTCACTGGCTTTATCAATAAGTGCATCGAGGACGTCATCCCCACAGTGACTGTACGTACATACCCCAACCAGAAGCCATGGATTACAGGCAACATCTGCACTGAGCTAAAGGGTAGAGCTGCCGCATTCAAGGGGTGGGACTCCAACCCGGAAGCTTACAATAAATCCTGCTATGTCCTCCGACGAACCATCAAACAGGCAAAGCATCAATACAGGGCTAAGGTTGAATCACACTACACCGGCTGCAATGCTCGTCTTATGTGGCAGTGCTTGCAAACTATTACAGACAACAAAGTGAAGCACAGCTGCGAGCTGCCCTGTGACACGAGCCTACCAGATGAGCTAAATCACTTCTATGCTCACTTCGGGGGAAAGCAACACTGAAGCATGCATGAGAGCATCAACTGTTCCGGACGACTGTATGATCACGCTCTCCGTAGCCGACGTGAGTAAGACCTTTAAACAGGTCAACATACACAAGGCTGCGGGGCCAGACGGATTACCAGGAAGTGTGCTCCGGGGATGTGTTGACCAACTGGCAGGTGTCTTCACTGACATTTTCAACAGGTCCCTGATTGAGTCTGGAATACCAACATGTTTCAAGCACACCACCATAGTCCCTGTTCCCAAGAACACACTAAGCTAAGGGTCTTCACTAAGCTAAGGATCCTGGGACGAAACACCTCCCTCTGCAACTGGATCCTGGACTTCCTGGTAGCAACACATCTGCCACGCTGATCCTCAACACTGGAGCTCCCCAGGGGTGCCAGAATTTCAACCTATCCCTCATCGTAACCAAGACTGATTGTGGACTACAGGAAAAGGAGGACCAAGCACGACCCCATTCTCATCGACGGGGCTGTAGTGGAGCAGGTTGAGAGCTTCAA
>NC_068443.1:8856473-8858973 GCF_023373465.1 Oncorhynchus keta | reverse complement strand
GGCATGCTTCAGAGAGAGACATAGAGAGAGACATAGAGACAGAGAGGCATGCTGCAGAGAGAGACATAGAGACAGAGAGGCATGCTTCAGAGAGAGACATAGAGAGAGACATAGAGACAGAGAGGCATGCTGCAGAGAGAGACATAGAGACCGAGAGGCATGCTGCAGAGAGAGACATAGAGACAGAGAGGCATGCTGCAGAGAGAGACATAGAGACAGAGAGGCATGCTTCAGAGAGAGACATAGAGACAGAGAGGCATGCTGCAGAGAGAGACATAGAGACAGAGAGGCATGCTGCAGAGAGAGACATAGAGACAGAGAGGCATGCTTCAGAGAGACATAGAGACAGAGGCATGCTGCAGAGAGAGACATAGAGACAGAGAGAGAGGCATGCTACAGAGAGAGAAATAGAGAGAGAGGCATGCTGCAGAGAGAGACATAGAGACAGAGAGGCATGCTGCAGAGAGAGACATAGAGACAGAGAGGCATGCTGCAGAGAGAGACATAGAGACAGAGAGGCATGCTGCAGAGAGAGACATAGAGACAGAGAGGCATGCTTCAGAGAGAGACATAGAGAGAGACATAGAGACAGAGAGGCATGCTGCAGAGAGAGACATAGAGACCGAGAGGCATGCTGCAGAGAGAGACATAGAGACAGAGAGGCATGCTGCAGAGAGAGACATAGAGACAGAGAGGCATGCTTCAGAGAGAGACATAGAGACAGAGAGGCATGCTGCAGAGAGAGACATAGAGACAGAGAGGCATGCTGCAGAGAGAGACATAGAGACAGAGAGGCATGCTTCAGAGAGAGACATAGAGACAGAGGCATGCTGCAGAGAGAGACATAGAGACAGAGAGAGAGGCATGCTACAGAGAGAGAAATAGAGAGAGAGGCATGCTGCAGAGAGAGACATAGAGACAGAGAGGCATGCTGCAGAGAGAGACATAGAGACAGAGAGGCATGCTGCAGAGAGAGACATAGAGACAGAGAGGCATGCTGCAGAGAGAGACATAGAGACAGAGAGGCATGCTGCAGAGAGAGACATAGAGACAGAGAGGCATGCTGCAGAGAGAGACATAGAGACCGAGAGGCATGCTGCAGAGAGAGACATAGAGACAGAGAGGCATGCTGCAGAGAGAGAGACATAGAGACAGAGAGGCATGCTGCAGAGAGAGACATAGAGACAGAGAGGCATGCTGCAGAGAGAGACATAGAGACAGAGAGGCATGCTTCAGAGAGAGACATAGAGACAGAGGCATGCTGCAGAGAGAGACATAGAGACAGAGAGAGAGGCATGCTACAGAGAGAGAAATAGAGAGAGAGGCATGCTGCAGAGAGAGACATAGAGACAGAGAGGCATGCTGCAGAGAGAGACATAGAGACAGAGAGGCATGCTGCAGAGAGAGACATAGAGACAGAGAGGCATGCTGCAGAGAGAGACATAGAGACCGAGAGGCATGCTGCAGAGAGAGACATAGAGACAGAGAGGCATGCTGCAGAGAGAGACATAGAGACAGAGAGGCATGCTGCAGAGAGAGACATAGAGACAGAGAGGCATGCTGCAGAGAGAGACATAGAGACAGAGAGGCATGCTGCAGAGAGAGACATAGAGACAGAGAGGCATGCTTCAGAGAGAGACATAGAGACAGAGAGGCATGCTGCAGAGAGAGACAGAGACAGAGAGGCATGCTGCAGAGAGAGACATAGAGACAGAGAGGCATGCTGCAGAGAGAGACATAGAGACAGAGGCATGCTGCAGAGAGAGACATAGAGACAGAGAGAGAGAAATGCTGCAGAGAGAGACATAGAGACAGAGGCATGCTGCAGAGAGAGACATAGAGACAGAGAGAGAGGCATGCTGCAGAGAGAGACATAGAGAGAGAGGCATGCTGCAGAGAGAGACATAGAGAGAGAGGCATGCTGCAGAGAGAGACATAGAGAGAGAGAGGCATGCTGCAGAGAGAGACATAGAGACAGAGAGGCATGCTGCAGAGAGAGACATAGAGACAGAGAGGCATGCTTCAGAGAGAGACATAGAGACAGAGGCATGCTGCAGAGAGAGACATAGAGACAGAGAGAGAGGCATGCTACAGAGAGAGAAATAGAGAGAGAGGCATGCTGCAGAGAGAGACATAGAGACAGAGAGGCATGCTTCAGAGAGAGACATAGAGACAGAGGCATGCTGCAGAGAGAGACATAGAGACAGAGAGAGAGGCATGCTACAGAGAGAGAAATAGAGAGAGAGGCATGCTGCAGAGAGAGACATAGAGACAGAGAGGCATGCTGCAGAGAGAGACATAGAGACAGAGAGGCATGCTGCAGAGAGAGACATAGAGACAGAGAGGCATGCTGCAGAGAGAGACATAGAGACAGAGAGGCATGCTGCAGAGAGAGACATAGAGACAGAGAGGCATGCTGCAGAGAGAGACATAGAGACAGAGAGGCATGCTGCAGAGAGAGACATAGAGACAGAGAGGCATGCTGCAGAGAGAGACATAG
>NC_068443.1:8848973-8851473 GCF_023373465.1 Oncorhynchus keta | reverse complement strand
AAATTGGCTCCAATTAGGCCAATTTCCTCCAGCATCTTTTCATTTTTTTCTGCGTCTCACGAATGTTCTTCTTTGGTATCTGAACACCTCAAACTTAGATTCGTCTGTCCATAACACTTTTTTCCAATCTTCCTCTGTCCAGTGTCTGTGTTCTTTTGCCCATCTTAATCTCTTCTTTTTATTGACCAGTCTGAGATATGGCTTTTTCTTTGCAACTCTGCCTAGAAGGCCAGCATCCTGGAGTCGCCTCTTCACTGTTGATGTTGGGACTGGTGTTTTGCGGGTACTATTTAATGAAGCTGCCAGTTGAGGACTTATGAGGCGTCTGTTTCTCAAACTAGACACTATAATGTACGTGTCCTCTTGCTCAGTTGTGCACCGCTCCCACTCTTCTTTCTATTCTGGTTAGAACCAGTTTGCTCTGTTTTGTGAAGGAGTTGTACACAGCATTGTACAAGATCTTCAGTTTCTTGCCATTTTCTCACATGGAATAGCTTTCATTTCTCAGAACAAGAATAGACTGATGAGTTTCAGAAGAAAGTTCTTTGTTTCTGTTCATTTTGAGCCTGTAATCGAACCCACAAATGCTGATGCTCCAGATAGTCAACTCGTCTAAAGAAGACCCGTTTTATTGCTTCTTAAAGCAGAACAACAGTTTTCAGCTGTGCTAACATGATTGCAAAAAGGGTTTTCTAATGATCAATTAGCCTTTTAAAATGATAAACTTGGATTAGCTAACACAATGTGCCATTGGAACACAGGAGTGATGGTTGCTGATAATGGGCCTCTGTACGCCTACGTAGATATTCCATTAAAATCAGCCGTTTCCAGCTACAATAGTAATTTACAACATTGACAATGTCTACACTGTATTTCTGATCATTTTGATGTTATTTTAATGGATTAAAAAATGTGCTTTTCTTTCAAAACAAGGACATTTCTAAGTGACGGTAGTTTATGTACTGTATGTATGTACTGACTGTATGTACTGACTGTATGTACTGGCTGTATGTACTGTATGTACTGACTGTATGTACTGTGTGTGCTGACTGTATGTACTGTATGTACTGTATGTTTTTACTGTATGTACTGACTGTATGTACTGTATGTACTGTATGCACTCTGTATATACAGTATTTACTGTATGTACTGTGTGTATATACTGTATTTACAGTATTTACTGTATGTACTGTGTGTATATACTGTATGTACTGTGTGTATATACTGTATGTACTGTATGTACTGTGTGTATATACTGTATTTACTGTATGTACTGTGTGTATATACTGTATTTACTGTATGTACTGTATGTACTGTGTGTATATACTGTATGTACTGTATGTACTGTGTGTATATACTGTATTTACTATATGTACTGTGTGTATATACTGTATTTACTGTATGTACTGTATGTACTGTGTGTATATCCTGTATTTACAGTATTTACTGTATGTACTGTGTGTATATACTGCATTTACTATATTTACTGTATGTACTGTATGTACTGTGTGTATTTACTGTATGTACTGTGTGTATTTACTGTACGTACTGTGTGTATATACTGTATTTACTGTATGTATATACTGTATATACTGTATGTACTGTATGTACTGTATGTATTTACTGTATGTACTGTTTGTATTTACTTTATGTACTGTATGTATTTACTGTATGTACTGTGTGTATTTACTGTATTTACTGTATGTATTTACTGTATGTATTGTATGTATATACTTTATTTACTGTATGTATTTACTGTGTGTATTTACTGTATTTACTGTATGTACTGTGTGTATATACTGTATTTACCCTATGTGCTGTATGCATATACTATATGTACTGTATGTAATGTATGTATCTACTGTATGTACTCTGTGTATGTACTGTTTTAATTTACTGTATATATTTACTTTGAGTATTATATATACTGTATGTATTTACTGTTAGTACTGTATATACTGTATATACTGTATATATTTACTGTTAGTATTATATATACTGTATGTATTTACTGTTAGTACTGTATATACTGTATATATTGTATATATTTACTGTTAGTACTTTATATACTGTATGTATTTACTGTTAGTACTGTATATATTTGCTATATTAGTACTGTATATACTGTATGTATTTAATGTTAGTACTGTATATACTGTATGTATTTACTGTTAGTACTGTTCGTACTGTATGTACTGTGTGTGTGTTACAAGATTCAGACAGACAGTTATGAGCCCAGACGCAGTCATATCAGATTACATATAGAGGTCAAAGCTATCATGCGTAGATACAATGTGTTTCCTACTATTTCATCATCCTCCCATAACCTACAGTGATCAGTGCTTCCATTATCCTTCAGCTGGCTGTGTGTGCTTCCCTGCCTGCTGTTTGATGACAAAGGGTTTATGCCTCTTCTTCTTCTGCCCCCTTGTTCTATTCTCCTCTACCCTGTCTGCCTTGTCCCCTCCCCTTTCTCCCCCGCTCCCTCATGTTCTCCGTC
>NC_068443.1:8819775-8848873 GCF_023373465.1 Oncorhynchus keta | reverse complement strand
GCTGCCCCCACCAGCAGGAGGCCCAGCACAACCTTGGGGAGGTTGCCCCACCAGCAGGAGGCCTCGCCAGCAGGTTAAGTCCAACCCCGATCCACAACTATCACCCACGCCAAAACCCTCAAATACCAAACTCTACCAACTGCTAGCAGCAAAACCCGTGTATTGTGTGTAGTCTGCTGTTTATTATACCATATCACTTGATTGTGTTTATTGGGTCTCCTAACTGTGACATGTCAAAGTAGTAGCCTACAGTACCATCTTGTGGTCAGCTATTGAACTGAGCAGAATTATGATGCTGCAGTCTTCCCTAATATTTTTTTTTGCAAGGGACATGCATGTAACCTACTCATGTAACCAAGATGATAATCAACCAAGATGACATGTGCCATTTAGAACCTTTTTAACAGGCAGTTCAACCTGGTGGTTATTTTAAACCCATTTCAAATTAAATTAAACCTATACATTTTACTTGGCATATTGTTATCATCTCAAAATGCCAGTTTGTAAAATTATCATTGTTTTCATCTCAAACACCTAATTTAAGAATGATTAAGCTACTAATATGTTGTTTTACAATTTTAGAACTTTAAAAATATGCTCTAACTTCAGTTGAGGAATGCTATTTATTTGTTTGATAATGTCTGTAAATACAAAAATCCTTTCAAATTTATAAAGTTACTGTTGTCTGTTATCTTCAAAACATAATTTACATGTAATTGTATTAAATTAATATAAACTTATATATTTTTTATATACATTTGAAAATTTATATTTTGACACACAAATGTATCATATTTGATATCCATCCTCATGTAATGCTATCTTCCATTAAGGTACAGTAAATGAAGAAGACAAAGTCATTTTAGATTTAAAAAGTCTATGCCAATTCCAAAAAATGTGTATACTCTTAATTAGTCAACTCAACCTGGCTGGCTGAGATGCATCGTGGTTGAGTTGCATGCAATATCATTATCTATCAAAGCAATGCTAACAAAAATTCATTTACTGAGACTATTCTAGATATTTTGAGAAAGAAAAAAAAATCCAGATATTTTTTATTCTTCTTGCTGTGCCAGTTAAAGTGTAAATAATTTGTATAGTCTTGATAATAATGAAGTTTAACCTGTGCCCTCCATAGATGCTGAGTTGGTGGATGAACACAGGTCCCAGCTCATTCAGAGGGTCACCATGGTGATGCCTATAGCTGATGAGCTGCTCGCTGAAGGCATGATTCATAAAGAGATGTACTCCAACATCAGTGCTGCCAGGACTAATCAGGACAAAATGAGGGAGCTCTTTAAAGCCCTCCACTCTGGAGGAAACAAAGTGAAATCTGCCTTTCTCTCCACACTGAGGGAGAATGAACCTAATCTGGTCCAGGATTTGGGTGAGTGAGGATGTACACAGACATGTAATCTTGAGAGACAGTTTGTAGAGGAAAAGGTGAAACTGACTGTTGTGTTTTAACATTTTCAATGGATTATTAGGTTGTAGTCAGAGTCTGCCACAACAATATCTTGTGTGAAAACTTGTACTGTAATAACACTTTAATGTGAGGTATTTATTCATTATTTGTATAATTTACATAGAATTCCACATCAAACAAGGAGATCAACAAGGTAAGCCATGTCTTTTCCACCTATGTAAATATCAACATTAATATGATTCAAATAATATGATTTAAACATTGTTTGTTTTCAACAGAAAAATGTGTAAAATTATGAATTGACTTTCTGTTATCGTATCAACATGTAGCGGACAAAAGCACAGCAACCCTAAAGTACAAGGAATTCATCAGAGGTGAATATGCCACAGTGCAGGAGTACAACTCTCTCCCTGGAGAACATGTGAAGCTAGATGATCGCTACACTGAGCCCCTGATCATCCAGAAACACCGTCAGCAGAGAGAGAGAGAGGAGGAGATCCGCTCCAGAGGACAGAACTTTCATCAAGTCATGGACCAGAGGGACAGCGAGGCCTACAAGAGTACCAAAGTGGAGCGGCTGTTTGATCCAGACGAGCACGGAGACATTCAGAGAACAGTGATACTGCAGGGCCACTCTGGAACTGGCAAGTCATTTACCAGTCAGAAGATCATGTCTGACTGGGCCTTTGGAAGACTTTACGAAGACCGATTTGACTTTGTTTTTCACCTGAGGTGCAAAGAACTGAACCAGGCCACTGGGAGAAAAGTCTGATGGATCTGCTTAACTACGATCAGAGTTCATCATCAATGATCAAGCAGGTCCTTCACCAGTCTCCTGAGAGGGTTCTATTCCTGGTAGACGGCTTTGATGAGCTCAAATTCTCACTTGATGTACCTAAAGACTCCCTTCCCAGGGACCCGTGGACACAATGCTCCCCGAAGTGACACTGAGTGGCCTGATATGGAAACATATCTTACCCGAGTCCTTTCTGCTTGTCACCACCAGATCCACAGCGTTGGACAAACTAAAAGAAGTGGTCAAACATCCAGTGAGATACGCTGAGATATTGGGCTTTTTCGGAAGAAGGCGTGAAGGTCTACTTTGAGAAGTTCTTCAAACAGAAGAAACACTCACATCAAGCCTATGACTTTGTGAGGAAAATGAAACCCTTTTCACCGCATGTTTCATTCCAGTCATCTGCTGGATCATTTGCACAGTTTATAGGGAGCAGTTTGATGAAGGCACAGAGATGATACAATCACTGGAGACCACCACCTCCATCTTTGTTGAATTTGTTGACACTCTGTTGAAGCACCACTGTCAGGATTTAGGTCAGTCAGCTCTTACTATCCTCCAAGGACTAGGCAAGCTGGCAGAACAGGGAATGGAAGAGCAGCAGGTGTCATTTGACCATGATAGTGTGTCACAGACAGTGTCAGATCCTTCCAAAGTCCCCTTCTTGTGTAAGTTTCTCCAAAAGAAAAGAGTAAGTCAGACCACTATGTACAGCTTCATGCACCTCAGCTTCCAGGAGTTTTTCACAGCCCTCTCATACATGTCACTGGGTGATGAGGAAGCTCAGGAGAAAGTGAGAGAGCTACTTTCCAAGGTTCGACGTGGAAAAGAAAACAGTCACCTGCTACCCATAGTTCAATTTCTCTTCGGCATCGCAAACAAGGAAGTTGCAAAACGACTGGAGGAAAAACACATCTCTTGTTCTCAAGGAATTTGGACCCAGCTCAAACATTTTATTCTGGAAGTCATTGAAAAAGGAAAGGAGGATCGAATCGTTAGACGTACAATGCAGCTTTTCACATTTCATTGTCTATATGAGCTCCATGCAGATGATTTTGTTAAAGAAGCCATGGAAACATACACAGATATTCATCTGACCGGGACTCCCATGACAAACACAGACTGTTGGGTGTTGAGGTATTGTCTTCAGCACTGCAAGTCCATTGAAAGTCTTGGTCTGAGTGGGTGCAACTTAACTGCAGAGAACATGAAAATGCTTTCACCAGGGTTGAGAAAATGTAAAGATCTTGTGTGAGTATTATTGCTTTTTCCTTTCTCACCTAATAATAATAATAATAATGTAAACTGATTTATGCTCAGTATAATGTTTCTCTTGGAACCTCATAATGTAGCCAAAATGTTTAGTTTGGACATGGATATTTATTCTAATTTAAACTAATTATTTCAGACACTTCAGTCACTCAACTGGTTGTTTTTGGGACACTGTTTGTAGGTTGCAGGTGGACGACCTAGCCGATGATGATTTAGATGGTCTGTTGACAGCGCTGGGAGAAGGAAAGAGTTTGGAGCTGGAGTAAGAATCACATGATCTTTACTGTAACATCAAACCTTATTCACCCTAAACAGTTTTCCAGTTTAATGTACTGCATCTCTACATCATCAACCTCAGACCAATTCATACCAATTATATGAATAATCATTTCTCAATAACTTTTCTACCATCAGTCTACTACTTTGAAACAACATTATTCAAACCACACTAGTCTGTTATTAGTGATGGTTCACACAAACCTTCAACAAATATCCTTCATTAAGGTTGATAATCAGATTCATATATGCGTTTGATAAATAAATATTACATTTACTATTCATGTTTCTGTTACCATATGGATGTTTTGGGGACTGTTTTTAAAATAAATTGTGTTTTCTGTGCCTCACTCCAATTTGTCTGTATTTTTCAGTCTGCATAAGACCAACTTCTCTGATGAGAAAGTACAGGACTTGCTTGTTTGTCTCACTAAACACAAAACCAGAAAAGTTCAAATTGGAGTGAAGTCCATCACCAGCAATACAGCTGACAAATTCATGTCCCTCATCAATAAGGCACATGGAGTCTTGGAAAGCATAGAGTAAGTCTAAGATCTTTCATTCATTTAAATGATATATTGTATGATATATTATCAGTTGACTGGGAGTTACATTAAAATGGAAAAGACTGCATCTGAGCAGGCAGTATAATGTCTGAAATAAAGTGTTATAATGCCCTATATGAAAAGCACCGTCATGTTTGGTGTGCAAGACAGAGTAACGTGCATTCCAGGAAGCACAGGGGAATTAGAATGTACCCCTTGATGAGCACATATAGTGCACTATTTCCTATTGACAGTTTCCTATAAGGCATTATAACACTGCTTCATAAGACATTAAACAGCCTTGGTCATATTGCTCTAGGAATGTGGTCATTCTTCGAAAGTGTATGTACACCAATGGAAAAATGTGCATATGACTTACAAGCTTCACTTACTATTACTGATATGTGAGTGTCGCAAAATCTATTAGCTGTACGTCGCCCTGGATAAGAGCTTCTGCTAAATGTCTCAAATGTAAATGAAGTGTAGTCATAGATGTCTGTGAGCAGTTGTTAGCAACTACTGTATGTCATGCATCACAATGCTTTATGCATTGATCATAAGGCATTATAAATGTGCTTAATGCATTATGAGGATATTAATGGAGATTATTTATGGGAAGTGTTACCAAAATTGAACAATACATAATTTCCACAATAATACTGTATATTAAATTGTCAAGAATATGACTTATCACTGTTTCCTCAGGCTTCATAGTTGTGGGAATGTTGCATTGAGTGTCCAGCTACAGAAAGATGGAGTGAGGTGAGTATCTTTTAATATTAATTGAAAGTAATCTCGGTTATAATCTTGCATTATTTGGTCAGATGCTTGATAGTCTGTCCACGAGAGACTAATTAGAAATGTGTATTTGAATGATGTTGCATGCTATAGTTGTGACATGAAATAAGATGAACAGTTGCAAAGAGGTTAGTTATATTTATTTGATCAGTGGATAAATAAATGTTTTTGCTTGTGAAAGTAATTTTAGTTTATTAAGGTTGATTACTTCTTGTTGATTAAGTTATTCATTTAATAATTTAAAAAATATATTCTGTGAAGAACTCCCCAAACTCATCTTAGGTTGAAAGTGTCAGAACTACGAATGATCTGTGTCTTCATCCGAGCATCTGGCTACAGTTTGAGTGATGTAGAGTAAGTATCATTTCACATCTTTAATACCAGGAATCACACATTAACCAGTGGATATCTGAATGTATTGTACATGTAATGAAGGCGGTTTAGTGAGGTACATTCAAGTGATGAGTCTGGGACCTGACTACTTGCTTTGTCTCCCCATGCTAATGCCTAGGCTTTAGCTCACCGTGCTAACCCAGTCTAGCGATGCACGGGAGACCCAGCTTCGAACCTGCATAAAAGATACACAGCTGTGATTTACCAATACTCTTTGGCCTACTTGTTGCACTCAAGTTTAACTAAAGAAGTGATACTGTATCACAGTTTAACTTCCTCCTATGAGTAATGTGTAGAAGTAAAGGTGTAGCAGTGAAGAGCGTTGGACCAGTGATCGAAAGATGGCTGGTTTGAATCCGCGGTGAAAAAGTTAATTGCTTCTGTAAGTTGCTCTGGATACGAGTATCTGCTAAATAACTAAGTAAATAAATATATTTATTTGTTCCTGATGACAGGTTGACTGTGTGCCGTGTGGCAGACCTATCAGACACTGACGTGGATGACCTGCTTGCAATCATCCACCCTGTAGATAAATTAAGGTGAGGGAGTCTTAGTGCTGTACTTCCTAATTTAGCAAATCTCAAATACCTAATGTGAGCCTTTCACTGATGAATTGCGTCACATATCCTTTAAAAAGCCTTGATATGTGACTTGCTGCCATATAGTAATTAACTTTGCTCAACATACCGGAGCCAAACAGTGAATAAACATTCATTGGTATTCAATAATGTGTACAGGATTAAAATAATGTTGTATTTGTATTGTATTTCAGGTTTACTATTGAACACAACGATTTAAATGATTGCGATAGTTGGAGTGATGTTCTACAGTTCCAGTCAGCAGTCGGAAGCATTGAATTAACCCTATCTGGCAATCCTGTATTTGACTTGAGAAGCTTCTTTCAGCTATTTCCCACTCAACAGTAAGGACTACGGGCTTCAATAAAATATCCACAGTACATTCATGTATTGTATAGTCTGCACACAAATACAAACATACTGTATGTCAAATATTTTCTTTATCATGATTTGATTACTGCCTGTTTGTGTATTTCTGTCATTTGAATGACCTCTACCAGTCCAGAGTGGGATGAGCATGTTGATGAACTGATCTCGCTGCTTCACCATGACACCTCTCTGGAGGAAATAACTCTGATGGTGAGCAGCATGACAGAGAGGTGTGCTACCAGTGTAGTCCGTCTCAGCCAGGCCTGTCCAAACCTAAGGACGATATCGTGAGTACAACATACTATATTACCAGTCTGTGTTCACATCCTTGTTTCAGTGTTACTGATCCACTCATGACTCTTCTATTCTCTTTCTCAGCGTTAATGTAATCGGTTTCTTATTGGAGGAAGGAATACAATGCTTACGTGAATCAAAGACGCGCCCAGACTGCACGTTAGTCGTCACAGGGTAAGCATGCACTTCCTGTATATTATATCGGTTATCTGAGGTTTAAATTAACCAATTTAAATCAGCTGAAGTCAATCACAAAGTGGGAAACTCATAATTGGTGTAAATCATCTCTTACCTCTGCAGGCAGAGATGCAGGAAGGCTACTGTCCAGTGTACTGACAGAAAGGACTGGATGCTCAGTTGTAATGATTTTTTTCAGTGCACTTTAGAAGGAGAAACATTCTCAGAGACAGATTGTGACGATTATCCATGTTGTAATATTCTATAGTGACCATGACAAAAGCCCTGTTTATACCTGGAGCTAACATCCTGTGTCCTGATCTTGTCCACATTCTGATTGTGTCCACATTTTCAGAAACATGTCTACACATAGATAGTATGTGTGCCTAACTACTCTGATCACAATCAGGTCACAAATAGTCTCCACCTGTCTAACAATGTGGGCACAATCAGAATGTAGACAATGTCAGGACAAAGGAAACATTTTAGAACCAGGTATAAACTGGGCTTCAGACGGTGGATGGATGACTCTGTATGGACAAAAGGTGCATTTCTCTGCCCAGGCGTTGCTGATGCATGCCAGATCTTAAAACGCCTGCATAGGTATTTTACATATCAGCTAACCACATATGTTAGGGGAGACTGGTGTTGGTTGTCACAGTACTAAGGAATTACTCCCAATTTAAATGGCGTCGGTACGGCAACTCCACAAGGCGCATCAAAGGGCGATATGCTGAACGAACTTCTGGATGCACACGGTCTGCCCTCCAAGACACCTACAACACCAGGTGTCGCAGGAAGTTCATGAAGATCATCAGCCACCCGAGCCCCATTCCCTGTTCTCCCAGCTTCAGATCATCAGCCACCCGAGCCCCATTCCCTGTTCTCCCAGCTTCAGATCATCAGCCACCCGAGCCCCATTCCCTGTTCTCCCAGCTTCTCCAGCCACCCGAGCCCCATTCCCTGATCTCCCAGCTCAGCCACCCGAGCCCCATTCCCTGTTCTCCCAGCTTCAGATCATCAGCCACCCGAGCCCCATTCCCTGTTCTCCCAGCTTCAGATCATCAGCCACCCGAGCCCCATTCCCTGTTCTCCCAGCATTCAGATTCAGATCATCAGCCACCCGAGCCCCATTCCCTGTTCTCCCAGCTTCAGATCATCAGCCACCCGAGCCCCATTCCCTGTTCTCCCAGCTTCAGATCATCAGCCACCCGAGCCCCATTCCCTGTTCTCCCAGCTTCAGATCATCAGCCACCCGAGCCCCATTCCCTGTTCTCCCAGCTTCAATCACACAGACACGGGCAGTGCAGGAGCATCATGGCAAAAACTGTCCAAAAGAAAGGCCAAGAGCTTTACCCCCAGACCATCAGTCGGTTGTATAGCCCCCTCAAAGCTCTTCACCCCCCCAATGGACATTCATCACTGCTGAAGTTGATATCAAGTATAGTAATATTATTTTTATTCCTACTGTACCATTCAATCACACCTACAACCCAGTACACATTACTATTAAACAATCTGAAATGGTTAACATTGTCAATTCATGTCAGCGTGGAATGTAGGGTTGGTTGTCACAATCCAATTGCCTGACGACACACCCTAAATTTAATTACACTGCTCTATCATTCCATACGTTCAGTCTGAATCTACCATCCTAGAAGTCATGTGTGACTTCAAAATGAGAGTCGTTGTACAAAACACATTCAACAGTGATTGGATTGTCTCTAATAAATCTAACCAATTAGAGTATCGAAGTTGATGACATCACCATCTCTGGCCAAACCCATTGGTTTCTGGAACCAATCAGAACAGTCAGTTCGGCTGGAGCTAAGTGGATGGGTAGCCAGGTAAACAATCAAACCCATTGTAACATATTGTTGTGGGACATTGCGACTGCACTGTTGGAGGTAAGAACACAAGCATTTCACTACACCCGCAATAACATCTGCTAAATATGTGTATGTGGCCAATACGATTTGATGCCACTCTCTCACACACACCTGTACAAATGCATGCATAGACACACACACACACACACACACACACGTGCTTACTCAAAATGTCATATGTTATTCGAGGCATAAAATGCTGAAATTTGTTAGAAATATCCTTGATCAAAGAACAGCATTATAAGACTGTGTATACTATATTGCTTCATTTTCTGATATAAAATAAATAAACTACAAGCAAACATGGTGCCAACCAAACCCATACTGTGTGACAACCAACCCTGGGAAGGGACTGGTTCAGAGTTCAGGCCTGGTGTAACGCTCATTCCTTCGACGATGAACACAAATTCGACCATCACCCCTTGTGAGACAAAACCGCGACTCGTCAGTGAAGAGCACTTTTTGCCAGTCCTGGTCTGGTCCAGTGACTGTGGGTTTGTGCCCATAGGCTACGCTGTTGCCAGTGATGTCTGGTGAGGACCTGCCTTTACAACTGGCCTACAATCCCTCAGTCCAGCCTCTTTCAGCCTATTGTGGACAGTCGGAGCACTGATGGAGGGATTGAGCATTCCTGTGTAACTCGGGTTGTTGTTGCCATCCTGTACCGGTGTGATGTTCGGATGTACCGATCCTGTGCAGGTGTTGTTGAACGTGGTCTGCCACTGCGAGGACGATCAGCTGTCCGTCCTGTCTCCCTGTAGTGCCGTCTTAGGCGTCTCACAGTATGGACATTGCAATTTATTGCCGTGGCCACATCTGCAGTCCTCATGCCTCCTTGCAGCGTGCCTAAAGCGTAGATGAGCAGGGACCCTGGGCATCTTTCTTTTGGTGTTTTTCAGAGTCAGTAGAAAGGTCTCTTTAGTGTCCTAAGTTTTCATAACTGTGACCTTAATTGCCTACAGTCTGTAAGCTGTTAGTGTCTTAACGACCGTTCCACAGGTTCATGTTCATTAATGGTTCATTGAACAAGCATGGGAAACAGTGTTTAAACCCTTTACAATGAAGATCTGTGAAGTTTAGATTTTTATGAATTATCTTCGAAAGACAAAGTCCTGAAAACGGGACGTTTCTTTTTTTGCTGAGTTTACTTGGCAAAAGTATACATGCCTCTTACGAGAACAAAGAGCACTACCTGCTGGGCATAAGACAAAGTCAAGGAAGTTTTAGGGCTCGATTCAAAATCAGATCCAACACTGAATCTTAATTGTATTTCTTTGATTTGTCACATCCTCTCCTTGCCTCCTTAAAGCACATTGGAGAAGGACCGAGGGGGAAAACCTCAGATCTATTTGTATGTGCTTCGAGAATGAGATGAGAGATGAGATGAGGACGTGACGAGGACGACACGAGGATGTGACGAGGACGACACGAGGATGTGACGAGGACGACACGAGGATGTGACGAGGACGACACGAGGATGTGACGAGGACGACACGAGGATGTGACGAGGACGACACGAGGATGTGACAAGGACGACACGAGGATGTGACGAGGACGACACGAGGATGTGACGAGGACGACACGAGGATGTGACGAGGACGACACGAGGATGTGACGAGGACTGATGGTTTGGTTAGCTAAACTAGCAAGTCTGTTTGGTTACCACGGCAACTACTTTAGCAATCTAGTGAACTTGCAAGCTACTGTACTTCAGTGGATGATGAACACATTTTTACCAGCAAATGAACAAATGTCTAGCGGAAAATGTGTTCAATTATAGCTGTGGGATAATCGATAAAAGGGATAATCGAATTGGGGCTCTAGAAAGTAATGCAACTCTGTGGAAGCAGTGTTGCCAACTTACCGACTTTGTCGCTGTATTTAGCGAGTTTTCAGACCCCTCTAAGCAACACATTTTCAAAAAAGGGTCCTGCGACAAATCTAGCAACTTTTTCTGGTGTTATTGGAGACTTTTGGAGACTCTGACGTGAAAGCACTTATCATTCTTACTCTTCTAAACGAGCAGCGGGTGCTGCCGTGGGCCCCAACCCTGTCCCAAAGCACTCACAGGCGGCCCAGTCCTCGCGCAGCAGTCCCTCCCAGCTGCAGTCAGAGCAGGAGATGTTCACCCCTCCGCATCCAGACTGCAAATGAATCGGGCATGCGGGTACACAAAAGAAAACAATTAACCTGAATTAGGGACAGACTAGTCACCATCATTTTCTCACATTGCCATTGACCGTTTTTTATATTGTCTCTTTTTGGTCCATTTAGATTGTTAATGTAGATTTGAATACAATTTTTTTATTTTTTATGTTATGGTTAAAAATGTTCATGTTTTACTGTGACTTGTTGTAGGCTACTACGTGGACCATGAGGTTAAAAACCAAACCAAATTAAGAAAACGAAACAAAAAAACTAAAATGAAAACGAAGTAACTCCGCCAGAGTGTCTCTTTTGGGTCAGTTTTGCCGGTCCCAAGCCAGGATAAAGGAGGAGGGTTGGAATTGGGACATAAAAAAACAAGAATCGACAGAAGAAAGTTCATTTGTAGTTCTAATCATATTTAGGGTGTTTTTTTACTCACTTTTTGTCTCTCCCACGACATTATTCCTCTCTCCTACAGCGTCCATCACAATTTCATGCACACAACCGATTATGCAAATTAGGCAATGACGTCATTTAGCAACTTCTAGCAACTTTTAGGACAGCCAATAGCTACTTTCCTTACTGAGAAGTTGGCAACACTGCGTGGAAGGTCAGTCCACTTCGCTAGCGCGTTGTCTAACACACCTTCCACGTCGTTCCCTTATTTTCCATAGAACGCATAATAGCCCCTCGTTGATTATCTCTTACTATCAGTTATTTGAGGCTTGAATAAACCAATGAATCAACTGAAGTTAATAATAGGGTGTGCCACTTCTTCAGGTGTTAATCATCCCTTACCTCTGCAGGAGGAGATGCAGGAAGCTTGCTGACCAGTGCTCTGAGGAGAAGGACAAGAGGCTCAGTTGTAATGACAACGTTTTACTCGCTCTACATGGAGAATCATTCATAGAGATTGTGTTAAGGCATGGGAAGGAAAGCGGTATTGATGACACGTGGAATGGGAACGAAATCAATATTGATGACATGTGGAATGGGAACGAAAGCAATATTGATGACACGTGGAATGGGAAAGAAAGCAATAGGCCTGGAGATTATATAAAGTGTAAAGGGTGTTGTGTTGTTGGATAGTGACTATGATGAAGACAACAGAGATGGTGTAAGAAATATAACAAGAGGACAAAGACAACAGAGATGGTGTAAGAAATATAACAAGAGGACAAAGACAACAGAGATGGTGTAAGAAATATAACAAGAGGACAAAGACAACAGAGATGGTTATAGAAATATAACAAGAGGACAAAGACAACAGAGATGGTATAACAAGAGGACAAAGACAACAGAGATGGTATAAGAAATATAACAAGAGGACAAAGACAACAGAGATGGTATAAGAAATATAACAAGAGGACAAAGACAACAGAGATGGTATAAGAATTATAACAAGAGGACAAAGACAACAGAGATGGTATAAGAAATATAACAAGAGGACAAAGACAACAGAGATGGTATAAGAAATATAATAAGAGGACAAAGACAACAGAGATTGTATAAGAATTATAAAAAGAGGACAAAGACAACAGAGATGGTATAAGAAATATAACAAGAGGACAAACACAACAGAGATGGTATAAGAATTATAACAAGAGGACAAAGACAGAGATGGTATAAGAATTATAACAAGAGGACAAAGACAGAGATGGTATAAGAATTATAACAAGAGGACAAAGACAGAGATGGTATAAGAATTATAACAAGAGGACAAAGACAGAGATGGTATAAGAATTATAACAAGAGGACAAAGACAGAGATGGTATAAGAATTATAACAAGAGGACAAAGACAACAGAGATGGTATAAAAAATATAACAAGAGGACAAAGACAACAGAGATTGTATAAGAATTATAACAAGAGGACAAAGACAGAGATGGTATAAGAATTATAACAAGAGGACAAAGACAACAGAGATGGTATAAAAAATATAACAAGAGGACAAAGACAACAGAGATTGTATAAGAATTATAACAAGAGGACAAAGACAGAGATGGTATAAGAATTATAACAAGAGGACAAAGACAACAGAGATGGTATAAAAAATATAACAAGAGGACAAAGACAACAGAGATTGTGAGAAATAAAGCATACAAGAGACAGAGGACAAAGACAAGAGTGAAGAGACATACCTTTGATCCTGATACCACTTAGATTTGGACTGATACTAACTATACTTACTGGAAATGTTTTTGGGGTGGTAATTTCAAAATGTAACTTTAGAAAGACTACAAGATTAAGCCAAATGAACTGAACTGAACAGATCTTACCTGCATTGGAGTCTTTATGGGAATGGTTCACACCATAAACAATGTAATATGCTGTATCGTTAAATATTATATGGACATTTCTGTATTATATGCACCACTAAACATGCCAATTTGAACTTTCCACTGCAGTACTTCCTTCATTGTAATATATTTTACTCCCATGCATTTTTTACCACCATACTTATGTTTCTTCTTGATATTATTATTGTCTAATTAAATACATTATTACATGTAATTGTTCATACTATATATGTTTATGTTGTGTGTATACTGTTTGTGTACATTATTATTTCTACATTCGGTCTGTTTATTGAATTGTCAGCACCATTTCACCATTTCAAATCCCTGGTACATGTAAATGTGCTTGGTGAGTAAAGGTGGTTGTGATTCTGAATCTGATTCTGTGAGTAGAAGTGCAGGAGACAAGCAGCATTTCTCTGAGCCTCTCATATTCCCTGGGTTTCCGCTTGTGTTCCTCTGTCGCTCAGTTGGTAGAGCTTGGAGCTTGCAGTGCTAGCACAGTGGGTTTGATTCCCACGACCACCCGAAAGTTAAATGTATCCGTGACTGTAAATTGCTTTGGATAAAATTGTATGCTAAATGGCATGTAGTGTTATCATTAAATGTTGGCCACAGGAGGAGGAGTCAATTCTCTCTTCTCCTCCTTTGGGCTCCCGAGTGGTGCAGTGGTCTAAGACACTGCATCTCAGTGCAAGAGTGCAGTTTGAATCCAGGGTTCATCACATCTGGTCGTGATTGGGTGGCGCACAATTAGCCCAGTGTTGTGCGGGGTAGGCTGTCGTTGTAAATAATAATTTGTTCTTAACTGAGTTTCCTAGTTATTTATTTTTTATTTTATTTGGTCTTTATGTTGGTTACGCCCCTGGCAGCATCATACCATTCCAATAGTCTTGTGAATCTGTCAGGAATATTTTGTGGATGAAAATACTTTGTTAGCTAACACACCTGGATTACCCATTAGGCCTGCAAGTACAGCTATGGAGAGTTAATCAAGCTTCCTACGGGTGCAATTTCAGACACATATGCAATCATTAATGAATTACAGAACCCATCTTTGTTACCTTTAAAGACTCTCTGTACTACACAGGATTCCATCTTCCTCTTTTAGCACTAGACACAGCCTCATCCAATTCAAGGTGGTTCGGTGTTTCCACTAGTCCGGGGCCAAACATGGAAGAATATTCTCCGATTCTGATCCTACTTGTATTTGATGTAAAACGGAATCACACTGTTTCATATGTTTTGGGACTGTCATAAACTGTCAGGTTGGAATTAACATTTAAAAGTTTCTCTGATATGGCAGTGTCATAGATCCGTCTCCCCTTACAGCCATTTTTGGAGTACTACCCATAGGCAACCATCTTTATAGCACTCTTTTAGCTAGATGGCTAATACTCCAGAACCGAAAGATGGTGGTTCCCTCATCTTATAAATAAGACATTACATTGAGTACACGTGGGAACTCCATACTGTTTTATGAAACTTAGGCTCCATACCGGTCTTACTATGAACAGTCCACCTTCTGATTGCATTCTTATTAAAACAAAATGGATATGTATTTGACTTCCCTATTGTCATGGTTCCACCTGTCACCAGAGGGCGCCAGAGACCGTCCTGGAGACATTAATGACATTCAGGTGTGTCCTATTATGAATTATGAATTGTTTACCGTGTGCATTTGCTGAGGGAGTTTTCGTGATCCTTCGGCTACCGTATCTCAGTTAAGTATTAGGTTCATCCATAACCACTGATTCCTCATCTGGTCTCTTCTCTACACCTGGGTCCAACCTCACCACATTCCACCTCTGACTTACTGGTTGTTTTTTGTGTGTGGTGGGGGTAGGCCTTGAGATTGGTGATGTGTGTCCATCAATGCTTGAAGAATGTAACTTGTGCCTCTTGCCCCATCAGATCCTAAAACGTATGCTTATTTTGCTCCCTTTCTTAAAAACACCATTGTAAACTTACATTTTGGTCCAGTTAATGGTCAGTCTTTGTGGTCATGACTGTCTGTGAATGTGAGTGGTTGCATTTCTCCACCCTCCACCAATCGGCTGATTACAGGAACAGTGACAGGGTGTTCGTTGTGTTCTTGTTTGAACTACAGATTAGCCTTTAACCTTTGTACCCTTCTGCCCTGTGTGTATATAACTTGTCTTTAAGTCTTTATACTTTAAATAAATCATTGTTGACTATATTATTTATATTTTTTTTACATTGTGTTGTTTACATTGTAATTGTGTGTGATTTGTGTGTACAACTGAATAAACAAGAGTAAAAAAAAAAGAGTTGTAGATGTATTGAATGAACGAATAATTAACCAATAAACTTTGTTTGTGGACCACCCTAATCCCAGTTATTTACGTTAAATTAACATACATTTTCTGAGAAGATAAATAACCTACTGATTCAAAACAACATGTACTACATGAGGTAAGTATCAAACGTTTTCGAAGATGCCGTTGTCTGGCTTTACGAGCTGTAGCCTGCAGTCAACGCAAAATATGGTGTACTGTTATTTTGAGAAAGCCAACATTTTCTGTCTGTTATTATTATGAGACTATATGATACGACAGGTCAAATGGATTATTTTTGTGATGTTGTCCTACATTAAATGTATTTATTAGACAGGGACAAGGTGGAGTGGCAATTCAACTGCTCAGACATGAGATGTATGTGGCAGGGACTCCAGACAATCACGGATTACAAAAACAGACACCGATGCCTCGCTCTGGACGAACTAAACACCTTCTTTGCCCGCTTCGAGGAAAACAACATCGAGCCACGGACGTTCGTGAGGACTCTGTGCTCTCGACGTGAGAAAATCATTTTAAGCGTGTTAACCCTCGCAAGGCTTCCGGCTCAGATGGCATCCCAAACTGTGACCTCAGAGCATGTGCAGACAGGCTGGCTGGAGAATTTACAGACATATTCAATCTCTCCCTATCCCAGTCTGTTACCCCACTTGCTTCAAGATGTACAATATTGTTCCTGTTCCCAAGAAAGCAAAGGTAACTGAACTAAATGACTATCACCCCATAACACTCACTTCTGTCATCATGAAGTGCAGTTATATTGCAGTGTCCTGCAGGTATACTGCACTCTGACAGCAGTTATATTGCAGTGTCCTGCAGGTATACTGCATTCTGACAGCATTTTAAGTGTTTAAGTGTTTATATTTCTTTCATTAGTCCATTGTTGATATAGTCCAACAACATTTTGCATGTCAGCAATTAAGTTATCAAGATTGTAACTTTCAAAATACAGAAATCTGGCCTGTATGATGCATATGATGCATTTAGCTTGCTAGTTAGCTAGCTAGGACACGGTGTCGCCCCTGCCTCCCGCCTGCTGTGTACTGGGAAGACTAGCTGGCTAAGCTAGCACACAGTGTCCTTACGCTCCCGCCTGACGAACACCTGCCCTCAACGTTAGAACTGTGGGAAAACAGTGCCAGATAAGCGGGGGCGAAGGACACTGTCTACCGTTGTATGGCAAGGTAGCTACAATTGTGGCCCCCGCCCCGTCTTGTGTGGGGTTTATCGGCAGCTGGCATCCAACGTTATTGTGCATTAAAGCCACGTACTGGAGCGCCCCCATCTCCTGCCTGTCCTAGCTTAAACATCGACCAATATAAGTATAAAGAGGGGTTCCTGCAGATGCAGGAATGCCCACATGCAGGAATGCCCCTCCTCGTGCAACTGGGTCATGGACTTCTGGACGGGCCAACCCCAAGTGGTGAAGTAGGCAACAACACCTCTGCCACGCTCATCCTCAACACAGGCAAACACAGCGGTACATTCTCAGCCCCCTCATGTACTCCCTTTTCACCCATGACTGCTGTTCATGCACGTATCCAACTCAATCAGCAAGTTTGCTGATGACACAACACTGGTAGGCCTGATTACCAACAACAATGATACAGCCTACAGGGGGAGGTGAGAGCACTTGCGGGGAGAAGTACCAGGAAAATAACCTCAACGTCAACAAAAGGAAGGAGCTGATAGCAGATTATGGACTAAAGGAGGAAGTAGAGAGAACACGCCCCCATCCACGTCGATGGGGCTGCAGTGGAGAGGTTCAAAAGATTAAAGTCCCTCGGCGTGCAAATCACTGACAACCTGAAATGGTCCCTTCACACAGACAGCATGGTGAAGAAGGTGCAATGGTGCCTCTTCAACCTCAGCAGGCTGAAGAAACTAGGCTTTTCCCAAGACCTGTATGAACTTGGACAGATGAAATGTTGAGAGCATCCTGTCGGCTGTATCACCGCCTGGTATGGCAATTGCACCGTTCTCAACCGCAGGGCTCTCCAGAGGGTGGTGTGATCAGCCGAACACATCACCAGGGACACACTGCCTGCTCTCCGTGACATCTATAGCACCCGGTGTCACATAAAGGCCAAGAGAAGATCATCAAGGACCTCAGCCACCGAACCTGTGAACCCTCCTACCATCTAGAAGGCGAAGACCGTACAGCTGTATCAAAGCTGGGACAGAGAGACTGAGAAACAGCTTCTATCTCCAGGCCACCAGACTGTTGAACAGTCACCACTAGCCGGCCTCCGCCCTGTACCCTGTACCCTGCCCTGTACCTTAATCACTGTTCTAGCCGGCTACCACCCGATACTCTACCCTGAACCTTAATCACTGTTCTAGCTGGCTACCACCCGATACTCTACCCTGAACCTTAGTCACTGTTCTAGCCGGCTACCACCCGATACTCTACCCTGAACCTTAATCACTGTTCTAGCTGGCTACCACCCGATACTCTACCCTGAACCTTAGTCACTGTTCTAGCCGGCTACCACCCGATACTCTACCCTCAACCTTAGTCACTGTTCTAGCCGGCTACCACCCGATACTCTACCCTCAACCTTAGTCACTGTTCTAGCCGGCTACCACCCGATACTCTACCCTCAACCTTAGTCACTGTTCTAGCCGGCTACCACCCGATACTCTACCCTGAACCTTACTCACTGTTCTAGCTGGCTACCACCCGATACTCTACCCTCAACCTTAGTCACTGTTCTAGCTGGCTACCACCCGATACTCTACCCTCAACCTTAGTCTGGCTACCACCCGATACTCTACCCTGAACCTTAGTCACTGTTCTAGCTGGCTATCACCCGATACTCTACCCTGAACCTTAGTCACTGTTCTAGTCGGCTACCACCAGATACTCTACCCTGAACCTTAGTCACTGTTCTAGCTGGCTACCACCCGATACTCTACCCTGAACCTTAGTCACTGTTCTAGCTGGCTACCACCCGATACTCTACCCTGAACCTTAGTCACTGTTCTAGCCGGCTACCACCCGATACTCTACCCTGAACCTTAGTCACTGTTCTAGCCGGCTACCACCCGATACTCTACCCTGAACCTTAGTCACTGTTCTAGTCGGCTACCACCCGATACTCTACCCTCAACCTTAGTCACTGTTCTAGCCGGCTACCACCCGATACTCTACCCTGAACCTTAGTCACTGTTCTAGCCGGCTACCACCCGATACTCTACCCTGAACCTTAATCACTGTTCTAGCTGGCTACCACCCGATACTCTACCCTCAACCTTAGTCACTGTTCTAGCCGGCTACCACCCGATACTCTACCCTGAACCTTAGTCACTGTTCTAGCCGGCTACCACCCGATACTCTACCCTGAACCTTAATCACTGTTCTAGCCGTCTACCACCCGATACTCTACCCTGAACCTTAGTCACTGTTCTAGCTGGCTACCACCCGATACTCTACCCTGAACCTTAGTCACTGTTCTAGCTGGCTACCACCCGATACTCTACCCTGAACCTTAGTCACTGTTCCAACTGGCTACCACCCGATACTCTACCCTGAACCTTAATCACTGTTCTAGCTGGCTACCACCCGATACTCTACCCTGCACATTAGAGATTGCTGCCCTATGTACATAGAGTCATTGAACACTGGTAACTTAAATAATGTTTACATACTGTTTTACCCACTTTATATGTATATACTGTATTCTGGTTCCTCAAATATACTAACTACTGCTCTACAGTACAAATCAAATAAAACGGTATTAGTCACGTGCCGAATACAACAGGTAGACCTTACACTGAAATGCTTACTTACGAGTCCCTAACCAACAATGCAGTAAAAAAATATATATATGTATAGCTAAGAATAAGAACTAAAAGTAACAAGTAATTAAAGAGCAGCAGTAAAATAACAATAGTGAGACTATATACAGGGGTACCGGTACAGAGTCAATGTGCGGGTTAGTTGAGGTAATATGTACATGTAGGTAGAGTTATTAAAGTGACTATGCATAGATGATAACAACAGAGAGTAGCAGCGGTGGATTTGTATTTATTATGGATCCCCAGTAGCTGCTGCCAAAGCAGCAACTACTCTTCCTGGGGTCCAGAAATATAAAGGCAGTTTATACAATTTTAAAACATTACAATACATTCACAGATTTCACAACAGACTGTGTGCCCTCAGGCCCCTACTAAACCACTACCATATATCTACAGTACTAAATCCATGTGTATGTATATACTGTGTATATTATCGTGTGTATATTATCGTGTGTGTGTGTGTGTGTGTGTGTGTGTGTGTGTGTGTGTGTGTGTGTGTGTGTGTGTGTATATGCATGTGTCTGTGCCAATGTTTGTGTTGCTTCACAGTCCCCACTGTTCCATAAGGTGTTTTTTTTAATCTGTTTTTTAAATCTAATTTTACTGCTTGCGTCAGTTACTTAATGTGGAATAGAGGTCCATGTAGTCATGGCTCTATGTACATTACATTTACATTTAAGTCATTTAGCAGACGCTCTTATCCAGAGCGACTTACAAATTGGTGCATACACCTTATGACAACCAGTGGAACAGCCACTTGCATCTAAATCTTGTTGGGGGAGAAGGATTACCTACCCTTACTTACCCTATCCTAGGTATTCCTTGAAGAGGTGGGGTTTCAGGTGTCTCCGGAAGGTGGTGATTGACTCCGCTGTCCTGGCGTCGTGAGGGAGTTTGTTCCACCATTGGGGGCCAGAGCAGCGAACAGTTTTGACTGGGCTGAGCGGGAACTGTACTTCCTCAGTGGTAGGGAGGCGAGCAGGCCAGAGGTGGATGAACGCAGTGCCCTTGTTTGGGTGTAGGGCCTGATCAGAGCCTGGAGGTACTGAGGTGCCGTTCCCCTCACAGCTCCGTGGCGAGCACCATGGTCTTGTAGCGGATGCGAGCTTCAACTGGAAGCCAGTGGAGAGAGCGGAGGAGCGGGGTGACGTGAGAGAACTTGGGAAGGTTGAACACCAGACGGGCTGCGGCGTTCTGGATGAGTTGTAGGGGTTTAATGGCACAGGCAGGGAGCCCAGCCAACAGCGAGTTGCAGTAATCAAGACGGGAGATGACAAGTGCCTGGATTAGGACCTGCGCCGCTTCCTGTGTGAGGCAGGGTCGTAGTACTGTGTCCCTCCCATAGTCTGTTCTGGACGTGGTGACTGTGAAGAGACCTCTTGTGACATGTCATGTGGGGTATGCATGGGCCATTGCTCATCCAAATATTTGTATGTACATATTCTTATTCATTCCTTTACACTTGTGTGTATAAGGTAGTTGTTGTGAAATTGTTAGATTACTTGCATGGTCGGGAACTCGAAGCACAAGCATTTCGCTACACTCACATTAGCATCTGCTAACCTTGTCTATGTGACCAATAACATTTGATTTGATTTGAAGGCGAGGTCAGTACTGGTAAAGCTGGGACTGAGAGACTGAAAAATAGCTTCCATCTCAAGGCCATCAGACTGTTAAATAGCCACCACTAGGCGGCTTCCACCCGGTTACGTAACCCTGCACCTTAGAGGCTGCTGCACCATATACATAGACATGGAATCACTGGCCACTTTAATAATGGAACACTAGTCACTTTAATAATGGTTACATATTTTTACTATACCCTTCTCATATGTAGAGTTGAAGTCGAAAGTTTACATACACTTAGGTTGGAGTCATTAAATCTAGTTTTTCAACCACTCCCCAAATTTATTGTTAAAAACTATAGTTTTGGCCAGTCGGTTAGGGCATCTACTTTGCATGACACAAGTCATTTTTCCAACAATTGATTACAAACAGATTATTTCACTTATCATTCACTGTATCACAATTCCAGTGGGTCAGAAGTGTACATACACTGTGCTTTTAAACAGAAAGTTGACTGTGCCTTTAAACAGCTTGGAAAATTCCAAAAATGATGTCATTGCTTTAGAAGCTTCTGACAGGCTAATTGACATAATTTGAGTCAATTGGAGGTGTACCTGTGGATGTGTTTCATGCCCTACCTTAAAACTCAGTGCCTCTTTGCTTGACATCGAGGGAAAATCAAAAGAAATCAGCCAAGACCTCAGAAAAAAATTGTAGACCTCCACAAGTCTGGTTCATACTTGGGAGCAATTTCCAAACGCCTGAAGGTACCATGTTCATCTGTACAAACAATAGTACGTAAGAAAAACACCATGGGACCACGCAGCCATCATACCGCTCAGGAAGGAGACGCGTTCTGTCTCCTAGAGATGAACGTACTTTGGTGCAAATCATTCCCAGAACAACAGCAAATGACGTTGTGAAGATGCTGGAGGAAAAAGGTACAAAAGCATCTATATCCACAGTAAAACGAGTCTTATATCAACATAACCTGAAAGGCCGCTCAGCAAGGATGAAGCCTCTGCTCCAAAACCGCCATAAAAAAGCCAGACTACGGTTTGCAACTGCACATGGGGACAAATATCGTACTTTTTGGAGAAATGTCAAAAATAGAACTGTTTGGCCATAATGACCATCATTATGTTTGGAGGAAAAAGGGGGAGGCTTGCAAGCCGAAGAACACCATCCCAACCGTGAAACACAGGGGTGGCAGCATCATGTTGTGGGGGTGCTTTGCTGCAGTAGGGACTGGTGCACTTCACAAAATAGATGGCATCATGAGCACAGAAAAATATGTGAATAAATTAAAGCAACATCTCAAGACATCAGACAGGAAGTTAAAGCTTGGTCGCAAATGGGTCTTCCAAATGGACAATGACCCCAAGCATACTTCCAAAATGGCTTAAGGCAAAATGGCTTGATAAGGACAACAAAGTCAAGGTATTGGAGTAGCCATCACAAAGCCCTGAACTCAGTCCTATAGAACATTTGTGGGCAGAACTGAAAAAGTGTGTGTGAGCAAGGAGGCCTACAAACCTGACTCAGTTACACCAGCTCTGTCAGGAGGAATGGGCCAAAATTCAACCAACTTATTGTGGGAAGCTTGTGGAAGGCTACCCGAAATGTTTGACCCAAGTTAAACAATTTAAAGGCAATCCTACCAAATACTAATTGAGTGTATCTAAACTTCTGACCCACTGGGAATGTGATGAAAGAAATAAAAGCTGAAATAAATCATTATTCATTACTATTATTCTGACATTTCACATTCTTAAAATAAAGTGGTGATCCTAGCTGACGTTAGACAGGGAATTTTGACTTGGATTAAATGTCAGGAATTGTGAAAAACTGAGTTTAAATGTATTTGGCTAAGGTGTATGTAAACTTCCGACCAACTGTATTCTATTCTACTGTATTTTAGTCTATTCCATTTCGACATTGCTCTTCCTAATATTTATGTACTTAAATATTGTACTTTTAGGTTTGTGTGTATTGTGTGTATTGTGAATATTTTGATATTACTACACTGTTGGAGCTAGAAACACAAGCATTTCGCTACACCCGCAATAACATCTGCTACATATGTGTATGTGACCAATACAATTGGATTTGATTTGATATATGTTGGTTACTTTCTAAATGTAATCTGTTAGTTACTAGTTACTTGTCCAAAATTGTAATCAGTAACGTAACTTTTGGATTACCCAAACTCAGTAACGTAATCTGATTACATTCAGTTACTTTTGTAACGTAATCTGATTACATTCAGTTACTTTTAGACAACTTCCCCCTTAATAGACATTAGAAGAAGACAAAAAGGTATGTTACCAATTGAACGACATCTTTCGTAGGATGAATCAATGTTAAAGTTTACATAGCTGGCCATATATGGATGTTAAATTTTACTTTGTAGGTTGGTTATGTAGGCTTCTTCTAACCCATCGCTTTCTACTACACATAATAATACGATTAAATTACTTCTTTACATTAAAAACCAAACTCTATCAGAAATCTAGTCATTCCAATAAATGTTATACCCCCTTGATCTTCAAGAATAGGACTTATGGAAGTATAGATCAACCAAATTATTTGACCTGAAGCCCTACTCTGTTGTTAATGATTTTGTTGACATGGAGAGCTGATTGGGCTCATTGATATATTGATATATGTATATATTCAAATGTTTGGACACACGGGCCTCCTGAGTGGCACAGCAGTCTAAGGCACTTCATCTCAGTGCTAGCTGTGTCAATACATATCCTAGTTCGATCCCATGCTCAGGCCGCAACCGGGAGACTGTCACGACTTCCGCGAAGTCGGTTCCTCCCCTTGTTCGGTCAACGTCACTGGTTTTCTAGCCATCGCTGATCCACCTTTCATTTTTCCATTTGTCTTGTTTTGTTTTCCTTCACACGTGGTTTAAATTCCCTCGGTATTAGACGTGTATATAACCCTCTGTTCCCCCCATGTCTATGTGTGGAATTGTTTGTTGTTTCGTGTATGTGCACGCTACACTGGTTTGCGCTGGGTTATGTTACCCGTATTGTGTTTAGTGTTCTTAGTGCCGTGTGTTTTTGTTTGCCTAAATAAAAGGTTCTGTTTGCTACCCAAATTCTGCTCTCCTGCGCCTGACTTCCTTACAGCCAGTTACGCATACCTAACAGAGACCCATTAGGCGGCACACAATTGGCCCAGCATCGTCCAGGTTAGGGGAGGATTGATCTCTGCCTGTGTGGTTCCCACAGTGAAGCATGGAGGAGGAGGTGATGGTGCTTTTCTGGTGACACAGTCTGATTTATTTAGAATTCAAAGCACACTTAACCAGCATAGCTACCACAGCATTCTGCAGCGATACGCCATCCCATCTGGTTTGTGCTTAGTGGGACTATCATTTGTTTTTCAACAGGACAGTGACCCAACACAGCTCCTTGGCATTCTTTCAACAAGCCTCACGAGGAATGCTTTTCCAACAGTCTTGAAGGAGTTCCCACATATGCTGAGCACTTGTTAGCTGCTTTTCCTTCACTCTGCGGTCCAACTCCTCACAAACCATCTCAATTGGGTTGAGGTTGGGTGATTATGGAGGCCAGGTCATCTGATGCGGAACTCCATCACTCTCCTTGGTCAAATAGCCCTGACACAGCCTAGAGGTGTGTTTTGGGTACTTGTCCTGTTGAAACACAAATTATAGTCCCACTAAACGCAAACCAGATGGGATGAGTAGGTGTTTCCAAACTTTTGACTGGTACTGTAAATATAATTTACAAGTCCAAAATTGATGTATCAACTACAGCTTGCCCCTTTAAGTCTATCAAAAGTGTACGAGTTTGAGCATGTGTACATTAAGCCTATGTACGTAAGCGGTACCGGTGCGCCAAGTCTAGGTCCAAAAGGCTTCTGAACAGCTTCAACCCCCAAGCCATGACACTGCTGAACAGCTAATCAAATGGCCACCCGGACTATTTGCGTTGCCCCCTTGTTTTACGCTGCTGCTACTCACTGTTTATTATATAGTATCTATGCATGGTCACTTTACCCCTACCTACGTGTACATATTACCTCAATTACCTCGACTAACCTGTACCTCCGCACATTGACTCGGTACCGGTACCCCTGTATATAGCCTCATTATAGTTTTTTTTTATTGTTGCTCTTTTATTATCATTAACTTTATTTTATTTAGTAAATCTTTTTTCTTAACTTAAAACTGCTTTGTTGGTTACAATTAAAATTTCCCATTACCTTACATAATCATTTGTGGTGCTTTCGCCGTAAAGCCTATTTGAAATTGGACACTGTGGTGGGATTAACATGAAGTGTATCTTTAAAATGGTGTGGAATACTTGTATGTCTGAGGAATTTTAATTATGAGATTTCTGTTGTTTTGAATTTGGCGCCCTGCACTTTCACTGGCTGTTGTCATATCGATCCCGTTAGCGGGATCTCAGCCATAAGAAGTTTTAAGTGAGTTTTTGAGAAGTTCAATCAGGATTTCTTGTGTCTCCTGATGGTTTCGGATTTCTAAAACTTGAAATATTGTTCATCATCGGTTATACTAGAGACATGAGGGGTGCCATAGTCTAGGGTCTACACCAGACGTTAATGGTTATCATGAGTTCCAGGAAGTATAAAACCTGCCAACGTACTTGAAGAACAGAGTGGTCTACAGTATATCAGGCAGCAGGAAAGTACACCTCTATCTCCCCGTCGCTCTGCCTGGGGACTCCATGGACAAGTACACTCTGGCTAAGCTATAAACAGACACCTCAGTTCAGTACATATTGTCTAAGCTATAGACAGATACCTTGGTTCAGTCAAATCTGGGCATCTACTCAATGAAAAATATCCAAGTAAGAAGACATATGATCATAAAACATGTCTTTTCTACAAGAGGCATATTCGCACAACCAATGAATTAGAGCCATTACAAAGGAATCAGACGCATCTAGACTACCATCTAGTGTCATGTTGGATCAGATATGGACGTCACATAGCTGACGACAACCTATCCTTGGATGCCCTCATCACGATGGCCATCCGTCTGGATAACCTGCTTCGGGAGCGTCAGTACCCCCATCGCCTCTCTCCCTCCTCCGTTGATCATTCTGAGTCTGAACCCATGGGCTCTCCCATGGGCACTCTCCGCGGCTCAACGATGCAGTCATAGACAGTTGGGCCTCTGTCCTTGCGGACAGGAGGGGCACCAGCTTCAACGGCGTCTGGTACATTCTAACTTGGGGTCCACGTGAGCAGAGGGACAGCCACGTGATTATCCGTCTCCTGGGTTAAGCGTGAGTATTCTATCATCATCACTTTCCCGACGAACCTTTCCCAGTAACGATTTCACTGGCTGACTGACCTTCATGTTTTGTTTCTACAGCTCTAGTGGACTCCAATGCCTTAACATCACCACATACCCACTCTCCCCCCCCTTGTCCTGTTCAAGCTCTGGATAGTCAAGCACAAGGATCCAGGACAATAACACACATCACAGCACCACTCACCCTCACCTTGGAATCCATGATTAAAGAAAGCCTTCCCTTCCTCATCATCAGTGCACCCGTACACAAGATCATCCTCTGCCTCCCATGGCTTCATACCGAGAGCGTTATCACCCAGTCGTCCAGAACAGCTGGTGCTCTCGTGCATGCTTCAGTGTTGCTTGCCTTGAAGTGAGGATAAAGGCATTTAGCTCGTCTGGTAGGCTCGCATCCCTGTGCAGCTCGCGCCTGGGATTCCCTTTGCTGTTCAGCAACGCTCCCCATCCAACCTGACATAACTTGAGAGGATCTGCAGAGAAGACTAGGGGAAACTCCCCAAATACAGGTTTGCCAAACTTGTAGCGTCCAACAAAAGAAGACTCAAGGCTGTAATAACTGCCAAAGGTGCTTCAACAAAGTACTGAGTCTAAATTGTAATGTAAAGGGATATTTCTGTTTTAAATGTTTAATAGATTTGCAAAAATTCTAAAAACCTGTATTTGCTTTGTCATTATGGGGTATTGTGTGTAGATTGATGAGGAGAAAAATGTTTAAATTTGAGAAGAAGGCTGTAACGTATCAAAATGTGGAAAAAGTCAAGGTTTCTGAATACTTTCCTGAACAAACTGTGTAACTCTACCAGTGAATGTAATGCATGTACAGTATTATTGGCTAGGGCACATAATAATACAACACTGTCTACTGTAACACTTGTCTTTCTGTCTTCTAACAAATTGATTCATGTTTACCAACACCAATATGGTTTTACACCATTACAAAATGTTGTGAACATAACTTTATTATCAAATGAGGCAGACGGTCCTCTTATTTTCACAATATGGACAGGTTTTCATCGGGTCTAATCAGTTTGGTCTGTGACTGAGATCTCCTAACCCCTTTTCCACAACCTTACTGAACGGGTTAAAACAGGAATGTTGCCTGTGAAGGTAGACCACTCCTTGCCTGGCAATAATTGACTTGCGCACAAAACACTACATTCATAAAGATCAGAAAACGACATTTTCACACCGCACCTTCAACTGTGTTTATGAGGGGTGAGTAGCCTACTAGAAATGTACATGTTTAAAAATGTGTTGGATGTACAAGAATTACACACCAACTCATTTTATTGTGATGTTACAATCTGATTACAATTCAAATACATGTTAAAATAGCTTTCACAACACATGCACAAGCAAGCTGGGAGTAAATTTAGTTTAGTATAGTTTTTAAAAAATTACTACAGTTAAAATGTATCGGAAACAGGTTGCAAACGGAATGTGTGATTTTTCAGGGTAAAGTCCAATAAGCCCTTAAGGTGCGCCTCCTGTAGAAAACTGGGACAAAAGAAACTGGACTGACATTGAGCATTTGTGGGCCACAAAGAGTCAAAGAAAACAGACATTTCAACCTGAAGTAAGTGAACTAGTTTTAATATCTTGTTGAAAAGAAGAAGGTAAGGAAGTGCTGCTATGATACAGTAGATCTTTGTAAATAGAAGGTGTCTTTGGTTAATTGGTCGTCTAATAACATACTTCATATAATTAAAACGCTTTTATTGTTACAGCTTGTTAAATGGAACAAACATTTAAAAAAACTGCTTGCGTGGGAAATAAACATGAACTGAATATGCTTTAACAATGAATTTAAATAGCATTTTAATTTTATTAAGAGTACCTTGGTCATCTTTGTTTTGTTTTTAAAGTCTTAACTGTCAAATACTCCAAATATACGTGTTATCTATTTCATGGGCATATAATTGCAGAACCTTACGGATTGTTTCCCTAGTAGACAACCAGTGAAGAGACAGATGACTTCGTGCTGAGGTGTGACCTTTCCTGAGAGCAAAATGGAGTCGTCTGATTACAGTAAGTTAGACTTGGATATGGTGAGACTATACAGAACTATACTAATACACTACCAAAGCTACAGTCAATCCTGAGGTTATATGTAGTTTATAACAGAGTTTCGGAAGAGAGCTTTAAGCTTCCCTGCAAACAACAATGAGTTTTTAGGACGTCCCGGGACATCACAAAATGGCTTCCTAAAGTCGTCTCGGCGTTGTGTTATGGTCTCCTAGAAGATTTGTCTAGTTCCCGGTTGGTCCCGGGGCGTCCGCGAGACATCACAAAATGGTCTCCTAAAGTCGTCAGGACGTTGTGTTAAGATCTCCTTGAAGATTTGTCTAGTTCCCGGTTGGTCTCGGGACGTCCGCGAACATCACAAAATGGTCTCCTAAAGTCGTCAGGACGTTGTGTTATGGTCTCCTAGAAGATTTGTAGGACTTTCTTGGAGTATTGTGTCATGGTCCCCTGGAGGTTTTGTCTAGTTCCCACTTTGTCCCTGGGACATCCTCTGGGAAGTTTTTAGGACATTCTTGGGATGTTGTGTCATGGTTGGGACGTTGTGTCATGGTTGGGATGTTGTGTCATGGTTGGGACGTTGTGTCATCGTCCCCTGGACCCAAGAAGGTCCTGAAACCAGGAATTACACAAAGGTCCCCGAGAGAATGTTCCCTTGGGACAATCACGTGACGACTTCAGGACTAGTTAAAAGGAAAGTCATGAGAACGTCGTAGAATAGGTCCTGACATAGTCCTCAGTGACGTCCTGGGAGCGTATACATCCTAGGGCCAGCTAAACCTTGGTTCACTACCAGAGGCTGCCCCCACCAGC
>NC_068443.1:8806886-8816886 GCF_023373465.1 Oncorhynchus keta | reverse complement strand
ACACACACACCTGTTCCCCATCATTAATTTTATTTATTTATGTCACCTTTATTTAACCAGGTAGGCAAGTTCTCATTTACAATTGCGACCTGGCCAAGATAAAGCAAAGCAGTTCGACAGATACAACGACACAGAGTTACACATGTAGTAAAACAAACATACAGTCAATAATACAGTAGAAACAAGTCTATATACGATGTGAGCAAATTAGGTGAGAAGGGAGGTAAAGGCAAAAAAGGCCACGGTGGCAAAGTAAATACAATATAGCAAGTAAAACACTGGAATGGTAGTTTTGCAATGGAAGAAAGTGCAAAGTAGAAATAAAAATAATGGGGTGCAAAGGAGCAAAATAAATAAATAAATTAAATACAGTTGGGAAAGAGGTAGTTGTTTGGGCTAAATTATAGGTGGGCTATGTACAGGTACAGTAATCTGTAAGATGCTCTGACAGTTGGTGCTTAAAGCACACCTGTTCCCCATCATTAAGCACACCTGTTCCCCATCATTAAGCACACCTGTTCCCCATCATTAAGCACACCTGTACCTCATTTCCTCCGTGATTACTCCCCTTTTATTTATCCCTCAGATCACAGTCAATCATTAGGTAGTATTATTTTCTCTCATGTTCGTTCATCGGCATAGTTTCTTTATTAAATTCACCTTCTGCACCTGCTTCCTGACTCCCAGCGTATCTGTTACATCAATAGCACCTGCTTCCTGACTCCCAGCGTATGTTACATCAATAGCACCTGCTTCCTGACTCCCAGCGTACTGTTACATCAATAGCACCTGCTTCCTGACTCCCAGCGTATGTTACATCAATAGCACCTGCTTCCTGACTCCCAGCGTATCTGTTACATCATATAGCACCTGCTTCCTGACTCCCAGCGTTATCTGTTACATCAATAGCACCTGCTTCCTGACTCCCAGCGTATGTTACATCAATAGCACCTGCTTCCTGACTCCCAGCGTATGTTACATCAATAGCACCTGCTTCCTGACTCCCAGCGTATGTTACATCAATAGCACCTGCTTCCTGACTCCCAGCGTATGTTACATCAATAGCCAGGGAGCGTAAAGTAATGATGGTAGAGAAATCACATCAATGACATTAGGGCCTGTAGGTATCAACCATCTCAGAGTAGGAGTGCTGATCCAGGATCATGTCTTCCCTGTCGTTATTCATTGTGATCTAAAATGTCAAACTGATCCTAGATCAGCATTCTGAGATGCATTATGCATAGAGCCCCTGGTCTCTCTCTTATTGGCCAACTGATCCTAGATCAGCACTGAGATGCATGATACAAACAGCCCCTGGTCAACTCTTATTCGAGTTGCTGTGCGTTTTGTTGCCAACCTATTTTGCTACCTGACAACTTTACGGTTTTCACTTTTTAATTACCGTTCATATATTTATTTATTTTTTCCTCAACTTTTCACTCCGGACGCTTTATCTGGACACGATTCGTCAGGACCTCCAACAGCCGAAGCTAAGTAGTAACATTAACATGATGCCTTCTAATTGCAGTAGCCTTACGGCGAGGATAGCGGTCATTTCAGTGTAGGAAAGGATGAAACAGCGTCTGTACCACCAGTAAGTACAGATAGTAGTATAAATCCTTGCACAGTCCCCTGAGCCGGACAACGTTCTCGGTTTCTGGAAGGAAATGCTGTAGGAAAGCTCAACCGGTGTCGCTCATTCAGCCGACAGAAAATTTCAACCGGTTTTCCCCATTAAGCAGCGGGTCGGAGTCAGAGGCCGAGTCTTCTCTGGTCTCTACTCCTCCCGTTACAGGGTCTGAGACGCCGAAGCTTCCCCGTTGCGCAGCAACTCACTGCCTTCCTGAAGACAAATAATGTATACGAAATGCTTCAGTCTGGTTTTAGACCCCATCATAGCACTGAGACGGCACTTGTGAAGGTGGTAAATGACATTTTAATGGCATCGGACCGAGGCTCTGCATCTGTCCTCGTGCTCCTAGACCTTAGTGCTGCTTTTGATACCATCGATCACCACATTCTTTTGGAGAGATTGGAAACCCAAATTGGTCTACACGGACAAGTTCTGGCCTGGTTTAGATCTTATCTGTCGGAAAGATATCAGTTTGTCTCTGAGAATGGTTTGTCCTCTGACAAATCAACTGTAAATTTCGGTGTTCCTCAAGGTTCCGTTTAGGACCACTATTGTTTTCACTATATATTTTACCTCTTGGGGATGTTATTCGAAAACATAATGTTAACATTCACTGCTGTGCGGATGACACACAGCTGTACATTTCAATGAAACATGGTGAAGCCCCAAAATTGCCCTGGCTAGAAGCATGTGTTTCAGACATAAGGAAGTGGATGGCTGCAAACTTTCTACTATTAAACTCGGACAAAACAGAGATGCTTGTTCTAGGTCCCAAGAAACAAAGATCTTTTGTTGAATCTGACAATTAATCTTGATGGTACTCTGGACCCTGATCTCTCTTTTGAAGAACATATCAAGACCATTTCGAGGACAGCTTTTTTCCATCTACGTAATATTGCAAAAATCAGAAACTTTCTGTCCAAAAATGATGCAGAAAAATGAATCCATGCTTTTGTCACTTCTAGGTTAGACTACTGCAATGCTCTACTTTCCGGCTACCCGGATAAAGCACTAAATAAACTTCAGTTAGTGCTAAATACGGCTGCTAGAATCCTGACTAGAACCAAAAAATGTGATTATATTACTCCAGTGCTAGCCTCTCTACACTGGCTTCCTGTCAAAGCAAGGGCTGATCTTTGTGGGCTATACTCAGCCTTGTCTCAGGATGGTAAGTTGGTGGTTGAAGATATCCCTCTAGTGGTGTGGGGGCTGTGCTTTGGCAAAGTGGGTGGGGTTATATCCTTCCTGTTTGGCCCTGTCCGGGGTGTCCTCGGATGGGGCCACAGTGTCTCCTGACCCCTCCTGTCTCAGCCTCCAGTATTTATGCTGCAGTAGTTTGTGTCGGGGGCTAGGGTCAGTTTGTTATATCTGGAGTACTTCTCCTGTCCTATTCGGTGTCCTGTGTGAATCTAAGTGTGCGTTCTCTAATTCTCTCCTTCTTTCTTTCTCTCTCTCGGAGGACCTGAGCCCTAGGACCATGCCCCAGGACTACCTGACATGATGACTCCTTGCTGTCCCCAGTCCACCTGGCCATGCTGCTGCTCCAGTTTCAACTGTTCTGCCTTACTATTATTCGACCATGCTGGTCATTTATGAACATTTGAACATCTTGGCCATGTTCTGTTATAATCTCCACCCGGCACAGCCAGAAGAGGACTGGCCACCCCACATATGCTCGCTCTAATTCTCTTTCTTTCTCTTTCTCGGAGGACCTGAGCCCTAGGACCGTGCCCCAGGACTACCTGACATGATGACTCCTTGCTGTCCCCAGTCCACCTGACTATGCTGCTGCTCCAGTTTCAACTGTTCTGCCTTATTATTATTCAACCATACTGGTCATTTATGAACATTTGAACATCTTGGCCATGTTCTGTTATAATCTCCACCCGGCACAGCCAGAAGAGGACTGGCCACCCCACATAGCCTGGTTCCTCTCTAGGTTTCTTCCTAGGTTTTGGCCTTTCTAGGGAGTTTTTCCTAGCCACCGTGCTTCTACACCTGCATTGCTTGCTGTTTGGGGTTTTAGGCTGGGTTTCTGTACAGCACTTTGAGATATCAGCTGATGTACGAAGGGCTATATAAATACATTTGATTTGTCCTCAGTGTGTGTGCTCTGTGTGTGTGTTGAATTCTGTAAATAGAGAAACACACGGAGGGAGATGGCCTCTCTTGTTGAATGGTGGAGAGAGAGAGAGAAGTGCTTTTAAGAAATTGAGATTCTCCATTGAAAGTGCTTTTACTCCAGGACCAGGCCTAACGGTCTGGGAAACCAGCTCATTAAACCTGAAATCAAGGTATCCTATTCTCACAGAGTGTGTTAGAACTGAATGATCATTGATCAGGGGTGTGGTCTCACCTCAAAGTCCTGGTCTGATAGGTAGAGCTCCAGGCGGAGGGGGTCGACGCCTTCAGGAAGTGGGCGTGCCAATAGCTCAGCCAGGGGATAGGTGTTCTGGCACAGCCTGGCCAGCACATCTTCCACCAGGATGATCTGGTTACACACCTCCACCTCCTGACACAAACACACAAAAATCAACCCAAAAAGTAGGATAAGAGTACTGTATATTTCAACCGGTCGTGTGTGTGTGTGTGTGTGTGTGTGTGTAGCTGTGTGGGTTAATAAATCAAATTTTAATTGGTCACATACAGTATATCACAAGTGAGTACACCCCTCACATTTGTGTAAATATTTGCATATATCTTTTCATGTGTCAACACTGAAGAAATGACACTTTGCTACAATGACAAGTAGTGAGTGTACAGCTTGTATAACAGTGTAAATTTGCTGTCCCCTCAAAATAATTCAACACACAGACATTAATGTCTAAACCGCTGGCAACAAAAGTGAGTACACCCCAAAGTGAAAATGTCCAAATTGGGCCCAAAATGTAAATATTTTGTGTGGCCACCATCATTTTCCAGGAGGAAAACCTCCTGCTCCTGAACCAGCCCCGTCTCCCCATCCCCCTGAACCAGCCCCGTCTCCCCATCCCCCTGAACCAGCCCCGTCTCCCCATCCCCCTGAACCAGCCCCGTCTCCCCATCCCCCTGAACCAGCCCCGTCTCCCCATCCCCCTGAACCAGCCCCGTCTCCCCATCCCCCTGAACCAGCCCCGTCTCCCCATCCCCCTGAACCAGCCCCGTCTCCCCATCCCCCTGAACCAGCCCCGTCTCCCCATCCCCCTGAACCAGCCCCGTCTCCCCATACCCATGAACCAGCCCCGTCTCCCCATACCCATGAACCAGCCCCGTCTCCCCATACCCAAGAACCTGCCCCGTCTCCCCATACCCATGAACCAGCCCCGTCTCCCCATACCCCTTGAACCAGCCCCGTCTCCCCATACCCATGAACCAGCCCCGTCTCCCCATACCCATGAACCAGCCCCGTCTCCCCATACCCATGAACCAGCCCCGTCTCCCCATACCCAAGAACCAGCCCCGTCTCCCCATACCCAAGAACCAGCCCCGTCTCCCCATACCCCTGAACCAGCCCCGTCTCCCCATACCCCTTGAACCAGCCCAGTCTCCCCCATACCCCTTGAACCAGCCCCGTCCCCCATGCCCCTTGAACCAGCCCCGTCTCCCCATACACCTGAACCAGCCCCGTCTCCCCATACACCTGAACCAGCCCCGTCTCCCCATACACCTGAACCAGCCCAGTCTCCCCATACCCTGAACCAGCCCCATACCCCTAAATCATAAGTGACCTGGACACTAGGTTCCAGAACAGTGATTTACTGCTATGGATGACATCATAAGTGACCTGGACACTAGGTTCCAGAACAGTGTTTTTACTGCTATGGATGACATCATAAGTGACCTGGACACTAGGTTCCAGAACAGTGTTTTTACTGCTATGGATGACATCATAAGTGACCTGGACACTAGGTTCCAGAACAGTGTTTTTACTGCTATGGATGACATCATAAGTGACCTGGACACTAGGTTCCAGAACAGTGTTTTTACTGCTATGGATGACATCATAAGTGACCTGGACACTAGGTTCCAGAACAGTGTTTTTACTGCTATGGATGACATCATAAGTGACCTGGACACTAGGTTCCACACCACTGCAAAAGTTGTAGAATAGTTTTCTGCTGTTCTGAAAGTTGGTCAGATTAGTGAGGATAAAGACCTTCTGTGTGCCAACCACTGATCATGAAGTATTCATTGATACATTGAAAGTCAGTTAGCTAGAAAGCTGGACTTCAAAGACTTGATCGGTGACTTTGCTAGCAAGAAGGCTCAGCGCTGGGCTCTTGGTGAGTAAGACTCAGCAAGGGCCAGTGATAACTGTTAAATGGCATCACTATGGATATTGGATCACTACACACGATGCTCACCGGCTGAGAACAAGACTGAGAACAAGATATATCTCAAAGTAATGGCTGGATTGACCATAACATTTGTTGTGCACAATCAAGACCCCAAGTGGAAGAAACCTATTGATTTGGTGACCTCTTGACCTTTACTCTAGCGCCACCATCAGGCCTTTTCATTTCAATTTCTACAGCTGCTTATTGTCTAGTTGGTGTGTATACCAAGTTCAAAAATCTGCTGCTGATTTGATTATTTTGTTTGTTATATCATTCTATAGATGATCATGTTAATTTAATTGAACAGCTTAATGTATACTTAAGTTATATTTATTTTAAGTTAATCATTAATGTTAAGAGAATTTTCCATTAAAGAATGTACCATTAAAATGACATTTAGAGACTGTAAAAGATGGCCTATAGCACATTTCTTATAGAGGGTATCAGTCTTGCATTGAATAGTGAATTCCACTGTATGCAGAATGCATGTCTGCACAGGGTTATATTTTCACAGCTCACTGTCAGTAAATGTCAGACAGTAAATATTGGCTACAAGAGAATTGCAAGCCTGCAAAGGTAGAGTTATTTAAAGCTTTGAATGGGTCGATTGGGTTCTGGAGGTGTGGTTACAATAATTGCACAGGTTTGGTATGGTCTGTGGTGGTGGGGCCCAATGTGATATCTATTCATGGGGCCCAAAATCCCTGGTGGCGCCCCTGTCTGTGGCATTGTGTTGTGTGACAAAACTGTACGTTTTAGAGGGACGTTTTATTGTTCCCAGCACAAGGTGCACCTGTGTAATGATCCTGCTGTTTAATCATCTTCTTGATTATGCCTCAGCTGTCAGGTGGATGGATTATGTTGGCAAAGGAGAAATGCTCACTAACAGGGATGTAAACACATTTGTGCACAAAATTTGAGAGAAATAAGCTTAATTTCTGGGATCTTTATCTCAGCTCATGAAACCAACACTTTAGATGTCGGGTTTATATTTTTGTTCAGTATAGATATCGTTGTTAGAAAGAATGCTATGTTTCCCTTGACGTAGTGGTGCTGGATGTAAAAATGTCTCAACTTATCCAACTCTCCCTTATGGTCAGTGTGTGTTTGTGTATAAGGGTTGGCAGGTCAGTGTAGTGAATAACTCACCCTCTCAGTGATCTCTGCAATGTCTCTCTGTGCTCCCAGCTTGGGAACACGTTGGTGAAGGTGAGAGGCTCTAGACCAGCATGGATCAGATACGACTTCCGAGACTTCTTCTCATTATTCTCTGCGGGAGGAAGTCGGCACGTTTAGCAACACATCCTAACTAGAGACATGCCCTTAGTGAAAAGGTCTGCGGGTGCAAGGTTCAAACATCAAGCACCTTATGTTAACAGAGAGGCCAGAGATGATAACATCATCAGGTATCCTACCCATGCAGTACTGCAGCACTGTTTCCATGGCACATTTCCTGTCCATGTCCCATCTTATCCTGGTGGAGCTGGGGTTCTCGCTGTCCTGGGGCCACCAGCCCTGCCACAGGTACACCTCATGGAAGTTATCCACCAGGAACAGAGCTATACAGGAAGAAGAAGTTATGTCCGAGCAGCCATTTTGTACACCAACATTCCAACAGACGCCTCTCGGGTGGCGCAGTGGTTAAGGGCGCTGTACTGCAGCGCCAGCTGTGCCACCAGAGACTCTGGGTTCGCGCCCAGGCTCTGTCGTAACCGGCCGCGACCGGGAGGTCCGTGGGGCGACGCACAATTGGCCTAGCGTCGTCCGGGTTAGGCTGATAGGGATATACTCGTCTCATCGCGCACCAGCGAGTCCTGTGGCGGGTCGGGCGCAGTGCGTGCTAATCAAGGTTGCCAAGTGCACGGCGTTTCCTCCGACACATTGGTGCGGCTGGCTTCCGGGTTGGATGCGCGCTGTATTAAGAAGCAGTGCGGCTTGGTTGGGTTGTGTATCGGAGAACGCATTACTTTCAACCTTCGTCTCTCCCGAGCCCGTACGGGAGTTGTAGCGATGAGACAAGATAGTAGCTACTAAACAATTGGATACCATGAAATTGGGGAGAAAAAGGGGTAAAATTCACACATATATATTTTTTTAAATCAAAAAATCAAAACATTCCAACAGACAGGACATCTCCTTAATGCTGAGTGCCAAGCAGAGGCGCTTATATACTCACCAGGCTGGGAGGCTCAGTACAGGTGTAATGTATTACTATGGTATAATAGCACTCAGCAGGCTGGGAGGCTCAGTACAGGTGTAATGTATTACTATGGTATAATGGGACTCACCAGGCTGGGAGGCTCAGTACAGGTGTAATGTATTACTATGGTATAATGGGACTCACCAGGCTGGGAGGCTCAGTACAGGTGTAATGTATTACTATGGTATAATGGGACTCACCAGGCTGGGAGGCTCAGTACAGGTGTAATGTATTACTATGGTATAATGGGCACTCACCAGGCTGGGAGGCTCAGTACAGGTGTAATGTATTACTATGGTATAATGGGACTCACCAGGCTGGGAGGCTCAGTACAGGTGTAATGTATTACTATGGTATAATGGGACTCACCAGGCTGGGAGGCTCAGTACAGGTGTAATGTATTACTATGGTATAATGGGACTCACCAGGCTGGGAGGCTCAGTACAGGTGTAATGTATTACTATGGTATAATAGCACTCACCAGGCTGGGAGGCTCAGTACAGGTGTAATGTATTACTATGGTATAATAGCACTCACCAGGCTGGGAGGCTCAGTACAGGTGTAATGTATTACTATGGTATAATGGGACTCACCAGGCTGGGAGGCTCAGTACAGGTGTAATGTATTACTATGGTATAATAGCACTCACCAGGCTGGGAGGCTCAGTACAGGTGTAATGTATTACTATGGTATAATAGCACTCACCAGGCTGGGAGGCTCAGTACAGGTGTAATGTATTACTATGGTATAATAGCACTCACCAGGCTGGGAGGCTCAGTACAGGTGTAATGTATTACTATGGTATAATGGGACTCACCAGGCTGGGAGGCTCAGTACAGGTGTAATGTATTACTATGGTATAATGGGACTCACCAGGCTGGGAGGCTCAGTACAGGTGTAATGTATTACTATGGTATAATAGCACTCACCAGGCTGGGAGGCTCAGTACAGGTGTAATGTATTACTAGTGGTATAATAGCACTCACCAGGCTGGGAGGCTCAGTACAGGTGTAATGTATTACTATGGTATAATGGGACTCACCAGGCTGGGAGGCTCAGTACAGGTGTAATGTATTACTATGGTATAATGGCACTCACCAGGCTGGGAGGCTCAGTACAGGTGTAATGTATTACTATGGTATAATGGGACTCACCAGGCTGGGAGGCTCAGTACAGGTGTAATGTATTACTATGGTATAATAGCACTCACCAGGCTGGGAGGCTCAGTACAGGTGTAATGTATTACTATGGTATAATGGGACTCACCAGGCTGGGAGGCTCAGTACAGGTGTAATGTATTACTATGGTATAATAGCACTCACCAGGCTGGGAGGCTCAGTACAGGTGTAATGTATTACTATGGTATAATGGGACTCACCAGGCTGGGAGGCTCAGTACAGGTGTAATGTATTACTATGGTATAATAGCACTCACCAGGCTGGGAGGCTCAGTACAGGTGTAATGTATTACTATGGTATAATGGCACGCACCGAGGCTGGGAGGCTCAGCTACAGGTGTAATGTGTATTACTATGGTATAATGGCACTCACCAGGCTGGGAGGCTCAGTACAGGTGTAATGTATTACTATGGTATAATGGGCACTCACCAGGCTGGGAGGCTCAGTACAGGTGTAATGTATTACTACATGGTATAATAGCACTCACCAGGCTGGGAGGCTCAGTACAGGTGTAATGTATTACTATGGTATAATGGGACTCACCAGGCTGGGAGGCTCAGTACAGGTGTAATGTATTACTATGGTATAATAGCACTCACCAGGCTGGGAGGCTCAGTACAGGTGTAATGTATTACTATGGTATAATAGCACTCACCAGGCTGGGAGGCTCAGT
>NC_068443.1:8786393-8806786 GCF_023373465.1 Oncorhynchus keta | reverse complement strand
TTTTGACTCATCAGTCCAGAGCATCTGCTGCCATTTTTCTACACCCCAGTTCCTGCGTTTCCGTGCATAGTTGAGTCGTTTGGCCTTGCTTCCACGTCGGATGTATGGCTTTTTGGCCGCAAATTTTCCATGAAGGCTTCTGACCAGACTTCTCCAGACAGTAGATGGGGTGTACCAGGGTCCCACTGTTTTCTGCCAATTCTGAGCTGATGGCACATGTCTGCCTAGAGAGACCTTACTGATGCAGTCTTGTTGCTGTGCTCAGTATTGCCATGGTGTATGACATTTGACAGGGCCCTAACCTAACCCTCACCCTAACCTCACCCTCACTCCTAACCTCACCCTAACCCTAACCTCACCCTCACCCTAACCCTCACCCTAACCCTCACCCTAACCCTCACCCTAACCCTCACCCAGTTGCATTCCTCATTCACAGCTGTTTCTGTTAATGATTGTGTTTCAACCTACATATTGAATTGATGATTATTAGCACCTGTTTGGTATAATTGTTTAATCATACACCTGACTAAATGCCTACAAAATCCCTGACTGTGTAAGTGTACCTAGAAGAATTGATGCTGTTTTGAAGTCAGTGTGGTCACACCAAATATGGATTTGATGTAGATTGTTCTTCTGTTCACTCACTTTGCATTTAGTTAATTGTAAATATAAACTATTAACATGTCTAATTTTGATAGTATTCTTACTTTACAGCATGTTTTCACACCCGTCTAAAACGTTTGCACAGTACTGTATGTATGTGTGTAAACTACATGTTAACTATCCACGCCATGATACTCTTTCTCTTTCGAACTCTAATCCATTTCCTCCTCCATCCCTCCCAGAGACACCCTCTTATCTGATGGATAAATGACGTCAGAGGAAAAACCTCTGATGTGATGCAACATTCTACCTCAATGTACGCAGTAAGGTAAGCCTGGTCACAACCAGAATGGAGCCCGTCTCCTGTTTCTATAGTAACGCAGCTTGACGTGAAAGTGTCCACCTCTAGTTGTCAGGCTGACTGGACGCAGACACTTACCAGGGATGGAACCCCCAACCTTCAATCTCAGGGCACACGCTAACAACAAGGCCCTGATTTGGTCCAATGACAGAGTCCTCCAGAAATAACAGAACCTGTTCTCATTCAGGAAACCTAGGGAATATGTTCACTCTAAAGATTTCACTATGACGTTGAGCAACCTCAATGTCAACATCCTGATTTTGAACTGATAGCTTGCCCCAAAACAAAAGTTGGTTAGACGTTTTAAAGTGGACCTCAACAATGTTGATTAGTACATATCCATGCTATCTATATACACCTCTTTGTCAAATGAATGGGAAAGATACTATAGACACATACAGTAACTTTCACAAAATTCCCAGGTTTTCCAGAAATCCTGGAAGATTCAATGGAATAAGATCTTTCAACCATTTCTGCAAATGTTATAACCTTACTATAGGCAGAAGGAAGTAGCACAGAAGGAATCTCACCTTTGACCTGAATCAACATGAGGTTCTTGTAGGGCACAGCGCTGTTGTTAGACATCTGCTCGGAGATGCTGACGCTCCTCAGACTCACGTTGTTTGAGTTCTCCTTACTGGACAGCCCAGCCAGGGCCGCATCGGAGTACATCTGAGTACTAGTATTCACTAAAACGCACAGGAGGAGGACTCTTATTCACTAAAGCACACAGGAGGAGGACTCTTATTCACTAAAGCACACAGGAGGAGGAGTGAGCAGTGTGTGCAAATATTAGGGTGCACACACATATTCTGTGCTTAGGTAAAACCTCCTAAATATAAATGCACTCTTACGCTCCTATGACAGAAGCATAAGATTTCCATATAAAGCCTTCTGATGGCATGTAGCTAAACCTTTGAAATGGTCTCTAATACATGTAACACACATACATGTAACATACACACACACTCACACTTCTCATCCCTCATCCTCTTGCTCTCTATGAGGCCGATGTTGAGTCTCTGCTCAGTGTACTCGTGTCTGATGTCCTCCCTGGCCGCCAGCATCTTCAGAGGGTTCTTAGACGACTGGACGTTCCTAGACGGTCTCACAGCCCGTTTGTGCTGCGCTAAGGCAGAGGTCAACCTGGACAGGGAAAGAGGCGAAAGAGCCGGGGCGAGGGACAGAAGGTGGAAGAGAGAGAGAGCGGGACAAAGAGAGCCCGAAACAAAAAGATAAGAAAAATTACAAATCCTTGAATCAGCAGTCAAAGACTATCAGAATCCTGTGGATACCCCAATTATTGGAAAGTTATTATTGGAAAAACTATGCACTCTCCAAACCAAAAAGGCCTGTGGTGCTGATGGTATTTTAAATGAAATTATCAAATATACAGACCACAAATTCAAATTGGCTATACTCAAACTCTTCAACATTATCCTCACTGCAGGTATTTTCCCTGATATTAGGAACCAGGGATTGATCACACCAATCTACAAAAATGGAGGAAAATTTGACCCAAATAAGAGGAATTTGCGTTAACAGCAACTTGGGGAAAATTCTCTGCATTATTATAAATAGCAGACTACATCATTTCCTTGACGAACACAATGTCCTGAGCAGAAGCGAGATTGGATTTCTACAAAATTATCATACAACAGACCACATTTACACCCTACACACTAACTGACAAACAAGTCAACCAAAACCATGGCAACATCTACTCGTGTTGTAGATTTCAAGAAAGCATTTGATTCAATTTGGCACGGGTCTTTTTATAAACTAATAGAAAGTGGTATTGGAGGGAAAACGTACGATGTTATTAAATCAATGTACACTAAAAACAAATATGCAGATAAAGCAAAGACTTCTTCTCTCAGGGAAGGAGAGTGAAACAGGGCTGCCCAATAAGTCCAACACTATTTAACATCTACATTAATGAATTGGCAAAAACATTAGAAGAATCAGCAGTACCTGGTATCACCCTACACAACACTGAAATCAAGTGTCTGCTGTACGCAGATGACCTGGTGCTGCTGTCTCCCACTAAGGAGGGGTTACAGCAGCACCTAGATAGTCTTCACAGGTTCTGTCAGACTTGGGCTCTGACCGTTAACCACAGGTTCTGTCAGACCTGGGCTCTGACCGTTAACCACAGGTTCTGTCAGACCTGGGCTCTGACCGCAACCACAGGTTCTGTCAGACCTGGGCTCTGACCGTTAACCACAGGTTCTGTCAGACCTGGGCTCTGACCGTTAACCACAGGTTCTGTCAGACCTGGGCTCTGACCGTTAACCACAGGTTCTGTCAGACCTGGGCTCTGACCGTTAACCACAGGTTCTGTCAGACCTGGGCTCTGACCGTTAACCACAGGTTCTGTCAGACCTGGGCTCTGACCGTTAACCACAGGTTCTGTCAGACCTGGGCTCTGACCGTTAACCACAGGTTCTGTCAGACCTGGGCTCTGACCGTTAACCACAGGTTCTGTCAGACCTGGGCTCTGACCGTTAACCACAGGTTCTGTCAGACCTGGGCTCTGACCGTTAACCACAGGTTCTGTCAGACTTGGGCACTGACCGTTAACCACAGGTTCTGTCAGACTTGGGCACTGACCGTTAACCTAAAAAAACAAATATAATGATATTCCAAAAAAGGTCTGGAAATCAGGATGACAAATATAAATTCTATTTGGACAAGGTTCTATTAGAACACACCAAAACTACACATATCTAGGACTAAATATCAGCAACACAGGTAGCTTTCACATGGCTGTGAATGAGCTCAGAGACAAAGCAAGAAGAGCATTCTATGCCATTAAAAGGAACATTAAAATCGAAATTCCAATTAGAATCTGGCTCAAAATTTTCCAAATGGTTATAGAACCAATTACTCTATATGGCAGTGAAGTATGGGGTCCACTCTCTCTCAAACAATGAATCTACCAAATGGGACAAACGTCCAATTGAAATATTTTATGCATAAGTTTGTATTGCAAGTGCAAAGAAAAACTCCAAATAAAGAAAGTAGAGCAGAATTGGGCCGATACCCCTCATTCAAATAGAAGAAAGAGCCATCACATTTTACAACCATCTAAAAACAAGTGACCCCAAAAACATTCCATCACACAGCTCTACAATGTCAAGAGATGAAACAAGAGAAGAGTCCCTCAGCCAGCTGGTTCTGAGGCTCAGTTCACTAACCCGAGCCTCAGGACAGCACTCAGAAAATCTGGCCCAACCAAATCATCACAAAACAAAAAGAAAAATATATCACCTATTGGAAAGACACCACAAAAAAATGTTTAAGTAAACTTCAATGCTATTTGGCTCTAAACAAACAGTACATGGTGGCAGACTATCTGACCACTGTGACTGATAGAAAACTGAGGAAAACACTGACTAGGTACAGACTCAGTGAGCACAGTCTGGCCCAGAGAGGACAGATTGTGCTCACTCTGCTCCAGGTAGAGACAGAGCTGCATTTCCTATTACACTGACAAATACTCAGACCTAAGAGAACATTTCTTTCCAAAAATTATAAATCAATACAAAGAATAATATGTGTCCTCCAGTCACAACCTGAGGGACAGACAATGAAAAGTGCAATGTAATGTCGATAATATTTCAAATCTCGTTTTGTCTGGTCTTTCATACCGTGGCATGTGTCTTCTCAGTCATGTTGACACTGATTTACTACCATTGTATTAATGTATTGTGGTTCTCATTAATATAGTTGTTGTAGTTGTTGTTAATGGTAATCCCATATCCACTACTACTATTATTATTGCTGTTGGTCCCATCATTTATATATATATTATTTTTTAAATATTTTTTGTTGTTGTCCTATATGTATACTTTGACTATAAGTAATAATGAACTTGCCATGTCAATAAATTCAATTGAATTGAATTGAGAGAGGGACAGAGACAGAGACAGGGACAGAGAGAGAGACAGCGAGAGACAGAGACAGGGACAGAGACAGAGACAGCGAGAGACAGAGACAGGGACAGAGACAGACAGCGAGAGACAGAGACAGAGACAGGGACAGAGACAGAGACAGCGAGAGACAGAGACAGGGACAGAGACAGAGACAGCGAGAGACAGAGACAGGGACAGAGACAGGGACAGCGAGAGACAGAGACAGCGAGAGACAGAGACAGCGAGAGAGAGAGACAGCGAGAGAGAGAGACAGCGAGAGAGAGAGACAGCGAGAGAGAGAGACAGCGAGAGAGAGAGACAGCGAGAGAGAGAGACAGCGAGAGAGAGAGACAGCGAGAGAGAGACAGCGAGAGAGAGAGACAGCGACAGCGAGAGAGAGAGACAGCGAGAGAGAGAGACAGCGAGAGAGAGAGAGACAGAGAGAGACAGCGAGAGCGAGAGACAGCGAGAGAGAGACAGCGAGAGACAGCGAGAGACGAGCGAGACAGCGAGAGACAGCGAGAGCGAGAGAGACAGCGGAGCGAGAGACAGCGAGAGCGAGAGACAGCGAGAGCGAGAGACAGCGAGAGCGAGAGACAGCGAGAGCGAGAGACAGCGAGAGCGAGAGACAGCGAGAGCGAGAGACAGCGAGAGCGAGAGACAGCGAGAGCGAGAGACAGCGAGAGCGAGAGACAGCGAGAGCGAGACAGCGAGAGCGAGACAGCGAGAGCGAGACAGCGAGAGCGAGACAGCGAGAGCGAGACAGCGAGAGCGAGACAGCGAGAGCGAGACAGCGAGAGCGAGAGCAGCGAGACAGAGACAGCGACAGCGAGAGCGAGACAGAGACAGACAGCGAGAGCGAGAGACAGCGAGACAGAGACAGCGAGAGAGAGACAGAGACAGCGAGCGAGAGAGAGACAGACAGGACAGCGAGAGAGAGACAGCGACAGCGAGAGAGAGAGACAGAGACAGCGAGAGAGAGACAGCGACAGCGAGAGAGAGACAGAGACAGCGAGAGAGAGACAGCGACAGCGAGAGAGAGACAGAGACAGCGAGAGAGAGACAGCGACAGCGAGAGAGAGACAGAGACAGCGAGAGAGAGACAGCGACAGCGAGAGAGAGAGACAGCGACAGCGAGAGAGAGACAGCGAGAGAGAGAGACAGCGACAGCGAGAGAGAGAGACAGAGAGAGAGACAGCGACAGCGAGAGAGAGACAGCGAGAGAGAGACAGCGAGAGAGAGACAGCGAGGAGAGACAGCGAGAGAGAGACAGCGAGAGAGAGACAGCGAGAGAGAGACAGCGAGAGAGAGACAGCGAGAGAGAGACAGCGAGAGAGAGACAGCGAGAGAGACAGCGAGACAGCGAGAGAGAGACAGCGAGACAGAGGAGAGAGAGACAGCGAGACAGCGAGAGAGAGACAGCGAGACAGCGAGAGAGAGACAGCGAGACAGCGAGAGAGAGACAGCGAGACAGCGAGAGAGAGACAGCTGCGAGACAGCGAGAGAGAGACAGCGAGACAGCGAGAGAGAGACAGCGAGACAGCGAGAGAGAGACAGCGAGACAGCGAGAGAGAGAGACAGCAGCGAGACAGCGAGACAGCGAGACAGCGACAGAGAGAGAGACAGCGAGGAGCGAGCGAGAGAGAGACAGCGAGCGAGAGAGAGAGAGAGAGAGACAGCGAGAGCGAGAGAGAGACAGCGAGCGAGAGAGAGAGAGAGAGACAGCGAGAGAGAGAGAGAGACAGCGAGAGAGAGAGAGAGACAGCGAGAGAGAGAGAGAGACAGCGAGAGAGAGACAGCGAGAGAGAGACAGAGACAGCGAGAGAGAGACAGCGAGAGAGAGACAGCGAGAGAGAGACAGAGACAGCGAGCGAGAGACAGAGACAGCGAGAGAGAGACAGAGAGAGAGACGAGAGAGAGAGACAGCGAGAGAGAGACAGAGAGAGAGAGACAGCGAGAGACAGAGAGACAGCGAGAGAGAGACAGAGACAGAGACAGCGAGAGAGAGACAGAGACAGCGAGAGAGAGACAGAGACAGCGAGAGAGAGACAGAGACAGCGAGAGAGAGACAGAGACAGCGAGAGAGAGACAGAGACAGCGAGAGAGAGACAGAGACAGCGAGAGAGAGACAGAGACAGCGAGAGAGAGACAGAGACAGAGAGAGAGACAGAGACAGAGAGAGAGACAGAGACAGCGAGAGAGAGACAGAGACAGCGAGAGAGAGACGAGAGACAGCGAGAGAGAGACGCGAGAGACAGCGAGAGAGAGACGCGAGAGACAGCGAGAGAGAGACGCGAGAGACAGCGAGAGAGAGACGCGAGAGACAGCGAGAGAGAGACGCGAGAGACAGCGAGAGACGCAGTAAAAGTCCATGCAGTGTAACTACACCGAATGTCATATGACATCTCTGACCAAAGGTTTACCTGATTCCAGAAATATTCTAACCAGAATTTTGCAAATACTTCATTATTTGGTGAAATTGTTGTTTACTTTGGTGCCTGACTGCCAAAGATGGCATCAAAGTCATCGTCGATCTCGATCCTGCTGGGCATGCGTGGGAAATCAGCCACGTGACTGAAGAACTTGGAGAAGAGCTCATCGTCCATCCTCATCACCTCCTTCACAGCCTTCTCGGTCACTGTCAGAGTGGTCTCCTGAAGATCTGCCACTGACAGAAACACAAAGGTCAAATTCCTACTGGAACAACAGTATAGCTTCCTTCCTCACAAGCTAAGCTGGTATTCCATATTTGATCTCATTGTCTCCAAAACACACTCTTGAAAAACCCTTAGCCGGAGACGCCACTGAAAAGCTAGCAACTCGATGGCGTGGGTAAAGACAACTGAAAAATGTCAGCACCAACCTCTACTGTCCAGACGTCCCCAAAAGGTCTCCAATTTATCCAGCTTCTTATCCGACTCCAAGTTCCTCTCTGGTCTGGTTTCGATTTCTGGTGGATTAGACAGAGTTGAATTCATGATAGATACAATGAGGCCATGTTGTGATTGTACGTTTCAAATAAATGGGATGCAAAGTTCTGGTCACTTTCCCAAAATCTCAGTTGGAAGATTCCTCGAGTCAGGATGGAAAACGCAGGAAATCCATGAATCCTCCAACCAAGATTTCTGGAAAACCTGGGACTTTTGCAATTCTACACTGCATCCTTTGTGGACTGTATGACTGACCCTCCTGAGGTTTGTACCCAGTCACACTGCTCTTGAGTTTGGTGGAGACGGGAGACAGGATAGGGCTGATGGCTGAGGAAGAGGCTGTCAGACCTGCAAACACAAACACACACAAACTGAGAGGACAGAATAACCTAACTGGGTAGCCTTCTTTTAACACCACACAGCTAACAGTGATATGTTCAAGCAGTAAGGCACGAGGGGGTGTGGTATAGTGCCAATATACCATGGCTAAGGGCTGTTCTTACACACGATGCAAAGCGGAGTGCCTGGATACAGACCTTAGCTGTGTTATATTGACCATATACCACACCCCCTCGTGCCTTATTGATTAAATAGATCAATGTTAGCTGTGATATATTTTCCAACGTAATTAGAGCAGTCAAAAATAAATATTTTGTCATACCCATGGTATACGGTCTGATATACCATGGCTGTCAGCCAATCAGCATTCAGGGCTCAAACCCCCCAGTTTATAAAGAATATAAAGGAGAATCTGTCTCCTCACCACGGCTCTGTTCTAGGCCCTCTCCTATTCTCGCTATACACCAAGTCACTTGGCTCTGTCATAACCTCACATGGTCTCTCCTATCATTGCTATGCAGACGACACACAATTAATCTTCTCCTTTCCCCCTTCTGATGACCAGGTGGCGAATCGCATCTCTGCATGTCTGGCAGACATATCAGTGTGGATGACGGATCACCACCTCAAGCTGAACCTCGGCAAGACGGAGCTGCTCTTCCTCCCGGGAAGGACTGCCCGTTCCATGATCTCGCCATCACGGTTGACAACTCCATTGTGTCCTCCTCCCAGAGCGCTAAGAACCTTGGCGTGATCCTGGACAACACCCTGTCGTTCTCAACTAACATCAAGGCGGTGGCCCGTTCCTGTAGGTTCATGCTCTACAACATCCGCAGAGTACGACCCTGCCTCACACAGGAAGCGGCGCAGGTCCTAATCCAGGCACTTGTCATCTCCCGTCTGGATTACTGCAACTCGCTGTTGGCTGGGCTCCCTGCCTGTGCCATTAAACCCCTACAACTCATCCAGAATGCCACAGCCCGTCTGGTGTTCAACCTTCCCAAGTTCTCTCACGTCACCCCGCTCCTCCGTTCTCTCCACTGGCTTCCAGTTGAAGCTCGCATCTGCTACAAGACCATGGTGCTTGCCTACGGAGCTGTGAGGGGAACGGCACCTCAGTACCTCAGGCTCTGATCAGGCCCTACACCCAAACAAGGGCACTGCGTTCATCCACCTCTGGCCTGCTCGCCTCCCTACCACTGAGGAAGTACAGTTCCCGCTCAGCCCAGTCAAAACTGTTCGCTGCTCTGGCTCCCCAATGGTGGAACACACTCCCCTCACGACGCCAGGACAGCGGAGTCAATCACCACCTTCCGGAGACACCTGAAACCCCACCTCTTTAAGGAATACCTAGGATAGGATAAAGTAATCCTTCTCACCCCCCTTAAAAGATTTAGATGCACTATTGTAAAGTGGCTGTTCCACTGGATGTCATAAGGTGAATGCACCAATTTGTAAGTCGCTCTGGATAAGAGCGTCTGCTAAAATGACTTAAATGTAAATGTAAATGTATAATATGCTTCAATAACTAGTAAGCCAATTCAAATCATACATTCAGAGATCAACAAATTCACCAGTTATTATTTGCTAATGAAATTAGAGAACCCCCAAGCTCACAGGGTCAACCAGTCAACATTCTCATCAAATACACAAGGAAGGCCTCCCGAGTGGTGCAGTGGTCTAAGGCATGACATCGCAGTGCCAGCTGTGCCACTAGAGATTCTGGGTTCAAGTCCAGGCTCTGTCACGGCCAGCCGTGACCGGGAGACTCATGGGTCGGCGCACAATGCACGCTGACACGGGCACAATGCACGCTGACACGGGCACGCTGACACGGTCGTCAGGTGTACAACGCTTCCTCCGACACATTGGTGCGGCTGGCTTCCGGGTTAAGCGGGCGTTGTGTCAAGAAGTAGCACGGCTTGGCTGGGTTGTGTTTCGGAGGACGCACGGCTCTCGAACTTCGCCTCGACCGAGTCCATACGAGAGTTGCAGCGATGAGGCTTGACTGTAAATACCAATTGGAAACCACGAAGTTGGGGAGGAAAAAAGGATAAATAATAAAATAAATAAAGTGAGTGGACAGTTAATGATCAGACAAATGGACCATCCGTGTTCTAACCTTTCTTGACCATGTGTTCCGTCACAGTGTACTGGGTAGAGTTGTTGGCCACGCCCTTTCCTGTCGACTCCCAGGCCTCGTCCCTTGAAGAGATCTGCTTCCTCTCCTCTATGGACATCTGAGCCTGGATCTCCATCTCCTTTCCCATCCTCTGAACACACACAGTTATATACACTGTTACATATACTGTCACACACAGTTACATACACTACCGTTTGGGGTCACTTAGAAATGTCCTTGTTTTCCAGTCTGAGATATGGCTTTTTCTTTGCAACTCTGCCTAGAAGGCCAGCATCTCAGAGTTGCCACTTCACTGTTGACGTTGAGACTGGTGTTTTGCGGGTACTATTTAATGAAGCTGCCAGTTGAGGACTTGTGAGGCGTCTGTTACTCAAACTAGACACTAATGTACTTGTCCTCTTGCTCAGTTGTGCACCGGGGCCTCCCACTCCTCTTTCTATTCTGGTTAGGGCCAGTTTGCGCTGTTATGTGAATGGAGTAGTACACAGCGTTGTACGAGATCTTCAGTTTCTTGGCAATTTCTCACATGGAATAGCCTTGATTTCTCAGAATGATGAGTATCAGAAGTTTTGTTTCTAGCCATTTTGAGCCCTTAATCGAACCCACAAATGCTGATGCTCCAGATACTCAACTAGTAAAGAAGGCCAGATTTATTGCTTCTTTAAATCAGCAATTCAGCTGTGCTAAACTAATTGCAATAGGGTTTTCTAATGATCAATTAGCCTTTTAAAATTAGAAACTTGGATTAGCTAACACAACGTGCCATTGAAACACAGGAGTGATGGTTGCTGATAATGGGCCTTTGTACGCCTACGTAGATATTCCATAAAAATCTGCCGTTTCCAGCTACAATAGTCATTTACAACATTAAATGTCTACACAGTATTTCTGATCAACTTGATGTTATTTTAATGGACAAAAAAAATAGAAATGTACTTGTTCTTGAAAGAAAAGCTAAATGACCCCAAACCTTTGAACGGTAGTGTACACTGTTACACAATTCCTGTTACACCCACAGTTTTACACATTTCCTGTTACACATACTGTTAAGTACACTTTTAAGTATATTGTTACACATCCTGTTACACATCCTGTTACAGGATGGCGGCAGGGTAGCCTAGCGGTTAGAGCATTGGACTAGCAACCGAAAGGTTGCAAGTTCAAATCCCCGACAAGGTACAAATCTGCCGTTCTGCCCCTGAACAGGCAGTTAACCCATTGTTCCTAGGCCGTCATTGAAAATAAGAATTTGTTCTTAACTGACTTGCCTAGTAAAATAAAGGTTAAATATAATTTTTTAAAACAGTTATCTATCCTGTTACAGAATTACACATCCTGTTACATATACTGTGTCATGACGTTGGTCTGGGGATAGGTTTATGACAGCCATAAATGCCTCTTTCCCCCTCTCTACCCTACTGATGTTTAAGCCCTGGTTAACATAGAGATTCTGGGAACATCAGAACATCAGAAGCTGGGGGGAAATGAACTATATTCTCGTAATCCGACCAATGGAACATATGCGGTGGTACTTAATGAATATGATGTCAGTTCGGTTGTCATCTGAGACATTCTCATCAATGATAAGATGACAAACGCTACAGTGGAAAGTCTACACATCAGAGTTAGACTTACATGGAATTGTTGTTCAATTTAAATGTTTGAATATGAAATTATTCGTGATGGGATGAAATGTGATTTTAGCTTCTAAAATGTGAGATTTGGGTTTTCATAAGATGGGGCTCTGCTCAATCAGTGGCCGCCCCTGTGAAAAGACACGGGCTATAAAACTTTTCAAACACGCCCTCCTATCCCTTCCTATATAAGCCCTTGACGACAATATAACCTCCTTTTCCAAGGACGTGAGGGACGACGGCCCGATGTCGGAATGGTTCAGATAATAACTACAGAACGAAGCCAACATCAGCGTGAGCTTTGGTTGAGAATGGTATGAACTTTGAACTCTTATTCACGACAGAAGTGATACCTCCTAGCTTTTGAGTTAGCAACAGCCGCTGCAAACGAGGGTTAGGAAGGAACAGACAGAGTATCCCGTCTACCACACAACGATGTTACTACAACGTATTCAATTTACCAGCAGAGACATTCTTCAAGGGACAAAGGACTCGGTTGGTGAACACAGCCTTCCATCTACCACCAACCTACTGAAGTGCAGCTCAGAGTAAATATTTATTGCATTTTCCTTTTCCAAATGGGCGGTAATTTAGAATGCATAAGATACTGCATTTACGATAGCACAGCTTTGCCCTTTGTTCCTCAGTCTTCCCGCTCTTTCATTCAAACCCAGCCCCTTTTCTTTTGTGTAAACAGCTGTCTGTCATATCTGTTCCGCCCGCTAGGGACGTTTTCCTTTATGACGTAATTTGTAATCAAGGTATAATTCATTCTGTGTATATGTAATTCTGTGTGATTAGTTAGGTATTTAGTAAATACACAATTAAACCCAATTTTGCATTGCTGATTCAACTTGTTAGCCAGGGTTTTCAGATGAGACTGAATTAAGGTGACGATTAATATTGACTGCTATGGATGTAAAATATTACTAGGTCTTTAAGAGTTTATTCGGAAGATAACAGCTCTATAAATATTATTTTGTGGTGCCCGACTAGTTAATTACATTTACATGATTAGCTCAATCAGGTAACATTAATTACAGATAAATTATTTTATAGAATAGCATGTCATATCACTTAAACCAGCATAGCCAAAGACACGACAACTGTTACAGATTTACATACTGTATGTAACAGTGTATGTAACTGTGTACCAGTCAAAAGTTTAGACACACCTACTCATTCAAGGGTTTTTCTTCATTTTTACTATTTTCTACATTGTAGAATAGTGAAGACATCAAAACTATGAAATAACACATGTTATAACCAACAAAAAGTGTTAAACAAATCTAAATATATTTTAGATTTTTCAAAGTAGCCAACATTTGCCTTGATGGCAGCTTTGCACACTCTTGGCATTCACTCAACCAGCATCACCTGGAAGGCTTTTCCAACAGTTTTGAAGGAGTTCCCACATATGCTAAGCACTTTTTTTCTGCTTTTCCTTCACTCTGCAGTCCAACTCATCCCAAACCATCTCAATTGGGTTGAGGTTGGGTGATTGTGGAGGCCAGGTCATCTGATGCAGCAATCCATCACTCTCCTTCTTGGCCAAATAGCCCTCATACAGCCTGGAGGGGTGTTGTGCTGTTGAAAAACAAATGATTGTGGGACAAAGGGCAAACCAGATGGGATGGCGTATCGCTGCAGAATGCTGTGGTAGCCATGCTGGTTAAGTGTGCCTTGAATTGTAAAAAAAAAAAAATCCTACACTGTCACCAGTAAAGCACCCCCACACCACCACCTCCATGCTTCACGGAGGGAACCACACATGCATAGATCATCCATTCACCTACTCTGCGTCTCAAAGACAAGGCGGTTGGAACCAAAAATCTCAAATTTGGACTCCAGACCAAAGGACAGATTCAGGTTTCCATTGCCCATTGTTCGTGTTTCTTGACCCAAGCAAGTCCTTCATATTGGTGTCCTTCAGTAGTGGTTTCTTTGCAGAAAATCGACCATGAAGGCTTGATTCACGCAGGCTCCTCTGAACAATTGTTGTTGAAATGTATCTGTTACTTGAACTCTGAAGCCTTTATTTGGGCTGAAATCTGAGGTGCAGTTAACTCTAATGAACTTATCCTCTGCAGCAGAGGTAACTTTGGTTATTCCTTTCCTGTGGCGGTCCTCATGAGAGCCAGTTTCATCATAGCGCTTGATGGTTTTTTGCGAGTGCACTTGAAGAAACTTTCAAAGTCCTTGAAATTTTCCGGATTGACTGACCTTCATGTCTTAAAGTAATGATGGGCTGTCGTTTTCTTTGCTTATTTGAACTGTTCATGTCATAATATGGACTTGGTCTTTTACTAAATAAGGCTTCTGTACCACCCCTACTTTGTCACAACACAACTGATTGGCTCAAACGTATTAAGAAGGAAAGAAATTACACAAATTAACAAGGCACACCTGTTAATTAAAATGCATTCAGATGACTACCTCATGAGAGAATGCCAAGAGTGTGCAAAGCATCAAGGCAAAGTGTGGCTACTCAAATATAAAATATATTTTGATTTGTTTTAACACTTTTGGTTACTACATGATTCCATATGTGTTGTTTCATAGTTTTGATGTCTTCACTATTATTCTACAATGTAGAAAATGAAAACCCTTGAATGAGTAGGTATGTCCAAACTTTTGACTGGTACCGTTACACACACCGTCACACACACCGTTACACATTACAAATACTATTACACGCTGTTACACATGTTACAAATACTATTACACGCTGTTACACATGTTACAAATACTATTACACGCTGTTACACATGTTACAAATACTATTACACGCTGTTACACATGTTACAAATACTATTACACGCTGTTACACATGTTACAAATACTATTACACGCTGTTACAAATACTATTACACGCTGTTACAAATACTATTACACACTGTTACAAATACTATTACACGCTGTTACAAATACTATTACACTGTTACACACACCGTTACACACTTACAAATACTATTACACGCTGTTACACATGTTACAAATACTATTACACACTGTTACAAATACTATTACACGCTGTTACACACACCGTTACACACTTACAAATACTATTACACACTGTTACAAGTACTATTACACGCTGTTACACATGTTACAAATACTATTACACGCTGTTACAAATACTATTACACACTTACAAATACTATTACACACTGTTACAAGTACTATTACACGCTGTTACACATGTTACAAATACTATTACACGCTGTTACAAATACTATTACACACTGTTACACGCTGTTACAAATACTATTACACGCTGTTACACGCTGTTACAAATACTATTACACGCTGTTACAAATACTATTACACGCTGTTACACGCTGTTACACACTATTACACGCTGTTACACACTATTACACGCTGTTACGCTGTTACACACACTATTACACGCTGTTACACGCTGTTACACACACTATTACACGCTGTTACACACACTATTACACGCTGTTACACACACTATTACACGCTGTTACACACACTATTACACGCTGTTACACACACTATACACGCTGTTACAAATACTATTACACGCTGTTACACACACTATTACACGCTGTTACACACACTATTACACGCTGTTACACACACTATTACACGCTGTTACAAATACTATTACACGCTGTTACAAATACTATTACACGCTGTTACAAATGCTATTACACTGTTACATACGTTACAAATACTATTACACGCTATTACACGCCGTTACAAATACTATTACACGCTGTTACACGCCGTTACAAATACTATTACACTGTTACACATGTTACAAATACTATTACACGCTGTTACACACTATTACACGCTTACAAATACTATTACACACTGTTACAAGTACTATTACACGCTGTTACACATGTTACAAATACTATTACACGCTGTTACACATGTTACAAATACTATTACACGCTGTTACAAATACTATTACACGCTGTTACACTATTACACGCTTACAAACAAATACTATTACACGCTGTTACACACACTGTTACACTATTACATGCTGTTACACACACTATTACACGCTGTTACACACTATTACACGCTGTTACTATTACACGCTGTTACACACACTATATTACATGCTGTACACACACTATTACACGCTGTTACACACACTATTACACGCTGTTACACACACACTATTACACGCTGTTACAAACACTATTACACGCTGTTACACACACTGTTACACGCTGTTACACACACTATTACACGCTGTTACAAACACTATTACACGCTGTTACAAACACTATTACACGCTGTTACAAACACACACGCTGTTACACGCTGTTACACACACTATTACACGCTGTTACACAAATACTGTTACACATGTTACAAATACTATTACACGCTGTTACAAATACTATTACACGCTGTTACAAATACTATTACACGCTGTTACAAATACTATTACACGCTGTTACACACACTATTACACGCTGTTACACACACTATTACACGCTGTTACACACACTATTACACGCTGTTTACACACTATTACACGCTGTTACACGCTGTTACACACACTATTACACGCTGTTACAAATACTTTACACGCTGTTACAAACTATTACACGCTGTTACAAACACTATTACACGCTGTTACAAACACTATTACACGCTGTTACACACACTATTACACGCTGTTACAAACACTATTACACGCTGTTACAAACACTATTACACGCTGTTACAAACACTATTACACGCTGTTACAAACACTATTACACGCTGTTACAAACACTATTACACGCTGTTACAAATACTATTACACGCTGTTACAAATACTATTACACGCTGTTACAAAACTATTACACGCTGTTACACATGTTACAAATACTATTACACGCTGTTACACACTATTACACGCTGTTACAAACACTATTACACGCTGTTACAAACACTATTACACGCTGTTACAAATACTATTACACGCTGTTACAAATACTATTACACGCCGTTACAAATACTATTACACGCCGTTACAAATACTATTACACGCCGTTACAAATACTATTACACGCCGTTACAAATACTATTACACGCCGTTACAAATACTATTACACGCCGTTACAAATACTATTACACGCCCCGTTACAAATACTATTACACGCCGTTACAAATACTATTACACGCCGTTACAAATACTATTACACGCCGTTACAAATACTATTACACGCCGTTACAAATACTATTACACGCCGTTACAAATACTATTACACGCCGTTACAAATACTATTACACGCTGTTACAAATACTATTACACGCTGTTACAAATACTATTACACGCTGTTACATATGTTACACGCTGTTACATATTTACACACACTATTACACGCTGTTACACACTATTACACGCTGTTACACACACTATTACACGCTGTTACAAATACTATTACACGCTGTTACACACACTATTACACGCTGTTACAAACTATTACTATTTACACGCTGTTACAAATACTATTACACGCTGTTACACATGTTACAAATACTATTACTACACGCTGTTACAAATACTATTACACGCTGTTACAAATACTATTACACGCTGTTACACATGTTACACATACTATTACACGCTGTTACACACACTATTACACGCTGTTACAAATACTATTACACGCTGTTACACACACTATTACACGCTGTTACAAATACTATTACACGCTGTTACAAATACTATTACACGCTGTTACAAATACTATTACACGCTGTTACAAATACTATTACACGCTGTTACAAATACTATTACACGCTGTTACAAATACTATTACACGCTATTACACACACTATTACACGCTGTTACAAATACTATTACACGCTGTCACAAATACTATTACACGCTGTTACAAATACTATTACACGCTGTCACAAATACTATTACACGCTGTCACAAATACTATTACACGCTGTTACAAATACTATTACACGCTGTTACAAATACTATTACATATACTGTTATAACAGTCTCTTACTGTGAGATACTATTACAGTACACACATTATTTCCCATCCCATCCTCTGAACACACCCCGACACACATTAGGTTCAGATGCTGTACAGCAAGGACCATCTGTAACAGGCTACTGTTGTCGTCTCCCAAATGGCCTGTTCCACTTGATCAAAACCACAAAAAAAACTTGGAAATGAAAGCAACACAGTAGAGTAGCTTCATCTTTGTAGAATAAGTATTCATTCTGACCAATACTTCTCATTCACACTAAAACCAAGGGGTAGGTCAGAAAGAGGTCGAGGAATAGGATGAGTAGGAATAGGGGAGGTGATCATGTGTACACAAGACACGTATAACCAGTCCTTATCAGTGACAGGCATGACGGGATAATGAAAGACCACATTTTGCTTTCTAAATGGCACCCTATTCACTTTATAGTGCACTACTTTAGACCGGGACCCTTTGCAAAGGTAGTGCACTACATAGGGAATAGGGTGCCATTTAAGACACAGCCCAAGTACCAGGCAGAACAGTGAAACATGTATGGCAGGTCAGGTGCATGTTCTTACCCGACTGCGAGGGTCAATAACTTGGCACTTATGGCCAAGAGAGATGGGAGGAGAATATGTGGAGGAAAAGACAGGTTCCTAAGGACAGAGGCGATTGAACAAGACAGGTTCCTAAGGACAGAGGTGATTGGATAAGACAGGTTCCCAAGGACAGGGCGATTGGATAAGACGGGTTCCCAAGGACAGGCGATTGGATAAGACGGGTTCCCAAGGACAGGGCGATTGGATAAGACGGGTTCCCAAGGACAGAGGCGATTGGATAAGACGGGGTCCCAAGGACAGAGGCGATTGAACAAGACGGGTTCCCAAGGACAGAGGCGATTGGATAAGACGGGTTCCCAAGGACAGAGGCGATTGAACAAGACGGGTTCCCAAGGACAGAGGCGATTGGATTGGGTCCAGAAGGACGAGGCGATTGAACAAGACGGGTTCCCAAGGACAGAGGGCGATTGAACAAGACGGGTTCCCAGGAAAGAGGGGATTGGATAAGACAGCTTCCCAAGGACAGAGGTGATTGGATAAGACAGGTTCCCAAGGACAGAGGTGATTGGATAAGACAGGTTCCCAAGGACAGAGGTGATTGGATAAGACAGGTTCCCATGGACAGAGGTGATTGGATAAGACGGGTTCCCAAGGACAGAGGTGATTGGATAAGACAGGTTCCCAAGGACAGAGGTGATTGGATAAGACAGGTTCCCAAGGACAGAGGTGATTGGATAAGACAGGTTCCCAAGGACAGAGGTGATTGGATAAGACGGGTTCCCAAGGACAGAGGTGATTGGATAAGACAGGTTCCCAAGGACAGAGGTGATTGGATAAGACAGGTTCCCAAGGACAGAGGTGATTGGATAAGACAGGTTCCCAAGGACAGAGGTGATTGGATAAGACAGGTTCCCAAGGACAGAGGTGATTGGATAAGGCAGGTTCCCAAGGACAGAGGCGATTGGATAAGACAGGTTCTTAAGGACAGAGGCGATTGGATAAGACAGGTTCCTAAGGACAGAGCGATTGGATAAGACAGGTTCCTAAGGACAGGCGATTGGATAAGACAGGTTCCTAAGGACAGAGGCGATTGGATAAGACAGGTTCTAAGGACAGAGCGATTGGATAAGACAGGTTCCTAAGGACAGGCGATTGGATAAGACATTTATTAGGACAGGGCGATTGGATAAGACATTTATTAGGACAGAGGCGATTGGATAAGACATTTATTAGGACAGAGGCGATTGGATAAGACAGGTTCCCAAAGGACAGAGGTGATTGGATAAGTGCATAAGAGAAGAGAGATGTCGATCAATGGTGTCTTGTCACTTTAGAGATTAGAGGGACAGGCTCATACCAATAGTAAATGGCTGGAATGGAATGTATCAAACACATGGTTTTCATTCCATTCCAACCATTACTATGAGCTAAATCCTCAGCCACCACTGACGTGGAAAATAGTTCTATCTCAAGGCCATCAGACTGTTAAACAGCCACCACTAACATTGAGTGGCTGCTGCTGCAACACACTGACTCAACTCAGCCACTTTATTAATGGGAATTGATGTAAAATATATCACTAGCCACTTTAAACAATGCTACTTAATATAATGTTTACATACCCTACATTATTCATCTCATATGTATACATTATATACTGTACTCTATATCATCTACTGCATCTTTATGTATTGTACATTTATCATATTCACTTTAAACTATGCTGTAATATAATGTTTACATACCCTACATTACTCATCTCATATGTATATACTATTTTCGATGCATCTACTGCATCTTGCTTATGCCGCTCTGTACCATCACTCATTCATATATCTTTATGTACATATTCTTTATCCCTTTACACTTGTGTGTATAAGGTAGTAGTTTTTAATTGTTAGGTTAGGTTACTCGTTGGTTAGCAATACGTAAG
>NC_068443.1:8783254-8786293 GCF_023373465.1 Oncorhynchus keta | reverse complement strand
GCAGAGAGGAGGGAGAGGGAGAGGTGTGTTTATGTTGAGAAGAAGAGAATGTGAGGGAAGGAGGGAGGGAGAAGTGTGTGCATAAGAAAGAAGAGGGAGAGAGAGAGAGAGGAGGGAGAGAGAGAGAGAGGAGGGAGAGAGAGGGTGTGTGTATGTTTGAGAAGAAGAGAGTGGGAGGGAGAAGACTTATGGAATGTAAGACAGAAAAGATGAAAGGGGTGAATGTACTGCATGTATTTACTGTATGTACTGTATGTATTTACTGTCTTTTACGTAAGTACTGTATGTATTTACAATATGTACTGTATGAATTTACTGTATGTACTGTATTGACTGTATTGACTGTATTTACTGTATTAATTGTATTTACTTTATGTACTGTATGTATTGACTGTATTTACTGTATATATTTACTGTATATATTTACTGTATGTATTTACTGTATTTACTGTATATATTTACTGTATTTACTGTATATATTTACTGTATGTATTTACTGTATTTACTGTATATATTTACTGTATTTACTGTATATATTTACTGTATTTACTGTATATATTTACTGTATGTATTTACTGTATTTACTGTATATATTTACTGTATTTACTGTATATATTTACTGTATTTACTGTATATATTTACTGTATTTACTGTATGTATTTACTGTCGTTATGTATTTATGTACTGTATGTATTTACTGTATTTACTGTATATATTTACTGTATTTACTGTATATATTTACTGTATGTATTTACTGTATTTACTGTATATATTTACTGTATTTACTGTATATATTTACTGTATTTACTGTATGTATTTACTGTATTTACTGTATATATTTACTGTATTTACTGTATATATTTACTGTATATATTTACTGTATTTACTGTAAATATTTACTGTATTTACTGTATATATTTACTGTATTTACTGTATATATTTACTGTATTTACTGTATGTATTTACTGTCTTTATGTATTTATGTACTGTATATACACTACCATTCAAAAGTTTGGGGTCACTTAGAAATGTCCTTGTTTTCCATGAAAACATATATGAAATGAGATGCAAAGGAATAGGAAATATAGTCAAGACAGTGACAAGGTTATAAATAATGTTTAATTGAAACAATAATTTTGTCCTTCAAACTTTTTTTTCATCATAGAATTCTCCATTTGCAGCAATTACAGCCTTGCGGACCTTTGGCATTCTAGTTGTCAATTGGTTGAGGTTATCTGAAGAGATTTCAACCCCATGCTTCCTGAAGCACCTCCCACAAGTTGGATTAGCTTGATGGGCACTTCTTACGTACCATACAGTCAAGCTGCTCCCACAACAGTTCAATAGGGTTGAGATCCGGTGACTGTGCTGGCCACTCCATTATAGACAGAATACCAGCTGACTGCTTCTTCCTAAATAGTTCTTGCATAGTTTGGAGCTGTGCTTTGGGTCATTGTCCTGTTGTAGGAGGAAATTGGCTCCAATTAGGCCAATTTCCTCCAGCATCTTTTCATTTTTCTGCGTCTCACGAATGTTCTTCTTTGGTATCTGAACACCTCAAACTTAGATTCGTCTGTCCATAACACTTTTTTCCAATCTTCCTCTGTCCAGTGTCTGTGTTCTTTTGCCCATCTTAATCTCTTCTTTTTATTGACCAGTCTGAGATATGGCTTTTTCTTTGCAACTCTGCCTAGAAGGCCAGCATCCTGGAGTCGCCTCTTCACTGTTGATGTTGGGACTGGTGTTTTGCGGGTACTATTTAATGAAGCTGCCAGTTGAGGACTTATGAGGCGTCTGTTTCTCAAACTAGACACTATAATGTACGTGTCCTCTTGCTCAGTTGTGCACCGCTCCCACTCTTCTTTCTATTCTGGTTAGAACCAGTTTGCTCTGTTTTGTGAAGGGAGTTGTACACAGCATTGTACAAGATCTTCAGTTTCTTGCCATTTTCTCACATGGAATAGCTTTCATTTCTCAGAACAAGAATAGACTGATGAGTTTCAGAAGAAAGTTCTTTGTTTCTGTTCATTTTGAGCCTGTAATCGAACCCACAAATGCTGATGCTCCAGATAGTCAACTCGTCTAAAGAAGACCCGTTTTATTGCTTCTTAAAGCAGAACAACAGTTTTCAGCTGTGCTAACATGATTGCAAAAAGGGTTTTCTAATGATCAATTAGCCTTTTAAAATGATAAACTTGGATTAGCTAACACAATGTGCCATTGGAACACAGGAGTGATGGTTGCTGATAATGGGCCTCTGTACGCCTACGTAGATATTCCATTAAAAATCAGCCGTTTCCAGCTACAATAGTAATTTACAACATTGACAATGTCTACACTGTATTTCTGATCATTTTGATGTTATTTTAATGGATTAAAAAATGTGCTTTTCTTTCAAAAACAAGGACATTTCTAAGTGACGGTAGTTTATGTACTGTATGTATGTACTGACTGTATGTACTGACTGTATGTACTGGCTGTATGTACTGTATGTACTGACTGTATGTACTGTGTGTGCTGACTGTATGTACTGTATGTACTGTATGTTTTTACTGTATGTACTGACTGTATGTACTGTATGTACTGTATGCACTCTGTATATACAGTATTTACTGTATGTACTGTGTGTATATACTGTATTTACAGTATTTACTGTATGTACTGTGTGTATATACTGTATGTACTGTGTGTATATACTGTATGTACTGTATGTACTGTGTGTATATACTGTATTTACTGTATGTACTGTGTGTATATACTGTATTTACTGTATGTACTGTATGTACTGTGTGTATATACTGTATGTACTGTATGTACTGTGTGTATATACTGTATTTACTATATGTACTGTGTGTATATACTGTATTTACTGTATGTACTGTATGTACTGTGTGTATATCCTGTATTTACAGTATTTACTGTATGTACTGTGTGTATATACTGCATTTACTATATTTACTGTATGTACTGTATGTACTGTGTGTATTTACTGTATGTACTGTGTGTATTTACTGTACGTACTGTGTGTATATACTGTAT
>NC_068443.1:8755754-8778254 GCF_023373465.1 Oncorhynchus keta | reverse complement strand
AGGACTGTATGTATATTTCCTTGTCTGGGTGTTGGCAGCATACAGTATCTATATGTGTATTCAATCTGCATTGAATTAGTGTGTATGTCTGCAGGTATTGCAGAATATTGCATGCTGTCTGTTGTTTGTATAACCTTCTTGAGTGCCATTCCATGTGTTGTGTTGTGTGTGTATGTCTGTGTGTATGTATGTGTGTGTGTGTGTGTGTGTGTGTGTGTGTGTGTGTGTGTGTGTGTGTGTGTGTGTGTGTGTGTGTGTGCGTGCGTGCGTGCGTGCGTGCGTGCGTGCGTGCGTGCGTGCGTGCGTGCGTGCGTGCGTGCGTGCGTGCGTGCGTGCGTGCGTGCGTGCGTGCGTGTGTGAGAGAGCGAGCGAGCGAGAGAGAGAGAGAGAGAGACACAGAGAGAGACACAGAGAGAGAGAGAGAGAGAGAGAGACACAGAGAGAGAGAGACAGAGAGAGATGGTGCCTTTCCACCAGATGTTGGAACATTGCTGCAGGGACTTGCTACCATTCAGCCACAAGAGCATTAGTGAGGTCTGGCACTGATGTTGGGCGTTTAGGCCTGGCTCACAGTCGGCGTTCCCAATTCATGCCAAAGGTGTTTGATGGGGTTGAAGTCAGGGCTCTTTGCAGGCCAGTCAAGTTCTTCCACACCAATCTCGAACGTGGAAGAACAAATGTCAATGTCTCTCTCTCTCTCTCTCTCTCTCTCTCTCTCTCTCTCTCTCTCTCTCTCTCTCTCTTCTCTCTCTCTCTCTCTCTCTCTCTCTCCCCCCCAGGGGTCCCTGATAAGCCCCAGATCTCTGGCTATGAAGACACTGTCCAGGAGGGGGGTAAGGTCACCCTCACCTGCACCAGCTCCGGGAGCAAGCCCCCCGCCAAACTACGCTGGTACAGGAACCAGGAGGAACTTACAGGTAAGGGTGGAGGGGGAGAGGAGGGGAAGGATGGATGGAGTGAAGGGTTAGGGAGGGAGAAGGAGAGAGAGAGAGGGCAGATGGAAGAGGGTGTATATGGGAGAGAGAGGGGGGGTAGATTGGAGAGAGAGACAGAGGGGTAGACAGAGAGCCTCCCCCTGGTGTTGGAGTCTTTATGAGAGGAGAGCCTCCCCCTGGTGTTGGAGTCTTTATGAGAGGAGAGCCTCTCCCTGGTGTTGGAGTCTTTATGAGAGGAGAGCCTCTCCCTGGTGTTGGAGTCTTTATGGGAGGAGAGCCTCCCCCTGGTGTTGGAGTCTTTATGAGAGGAGAGCCTCTCCCTGGTGTTGGAGTCTTTATGAGAGGAGAGCCTCTCCCTGGTGTTGGAGTCTTTATGAGAGGAGAGCCTCTCCCTGGTGTTGGAGTCTTTATGAGAGGAGAGCCTCCCCCTGGTGTTGGAGTCTTTATGAGAGGAGAGCCTCTCCCTGGTGTTGGAGTCTTTATGAGAGGAGAGCCTCTCCCTGGTGTTGGAGTCTTTATGAGAGGAGAGCCTCCCCTGGTGTTGGAGTCTTTATGAGAGGAGAGCCTCTCCCTGGTGTTGGAGTCTTTATGAGAGGAGAGCCTCTCCCTGGTGTTGGAGTCTTTATGAGAGGAGAGCCTCTCCCTGGTGTTGGAGTCTTTATGAGAGGAGAGCCTCCCCTGGTGTTGGAGTCTTTATGAGAGGAGAGCCTCTCCCTGGTGTTGGAGTCTTTATGAGAGGAGAGCCTCCCACTGGTGTTGGAGTCTTTATGAGAGGAGAGCCTCCCCTGGTGTTGGAGTCTTTATGAGAGGAGAGCCTCTCCCTGGTGTTGGAGTCTTTATGAGAGGAGAGCCTCTCCCTGGTGTTGGAGTCTTTATGAGAGGAGAGCCTCTCCCTGGTGTTGGAGTCTTTATGAGAGGAGAGCCCTCCCTGGTGTTAGAGTCTTTATGAGAGGAGAGCCTCTCCCTGGTGTTGGAGTCTTTATGAGAGGAGAGCCTCTCCCTGGTGTTGGAGTCTTTATGAGAGGAGAGCCTCTCCCTGGTGTTGGAATCTTTATGAGAGGAGAGCCTCCCCTGGTGTTGGAGTCTTTATGAGAGGAGAGCCTCTCCCTGGTGTTGGAGTCTTTATGAGAGGAGAGCCTCTCCCTGGTGTTGGAGTCTTTATGAGAGGAGAGCCTCTCCCTGGTGTTGGAGTCTTTATGAGAGGAGAGCCTCCCCTGGTGTTGGAGTCCTTATGAGAGGAGAGCCTCTCCCTGGTGTTGGAGTCTTTATGAGAGGAGAGCCTCTCCCTGGTGTTGGAGTCTTTATGAGAGGAGAGCCTCTCCCTGGTGTTGGAGTCTTTATGAGAGGAGAGCCTCTCCCTGGTGTTGGAGTCTTTATGAGAGGAGAGCCTCTCCCTGGTGTTGGAGTCTTTATGAGAGGAGAGCCTCCCCCTGGTGTTGGAGTCTTTATGGGAGGAGAGCCTCTCCCTGGTGTTGGAGTCTTTATGAGAGGAGAGCCTCTCCCTGGTGTTGGAGTCTTTATGAGAGGAGAGCCTCTCCCTGGTGTTGGAGTCTTTATGAGAGGAGAGCCTCTCCCTGGTGTTGGAGTCTTTATGAGAGGAGAGCCTCTCCCTGGTGTTGGAGTCTTTATGAGAGGAGAGCCTCTCCCTGGTGTTGGAGTCTTTATGAGAGGAGAGCCTCTCCCTGGTGTTGGAGTCTTTATGAGAGGAGAGCCTCTCCCTGGTGTTGGAGTCTTTATGAGAGGAGAGCCTCTCCCTGGTGTTGGAGTCTTTATGAGAGGAGAGCCTCTCACTGGTGTTGGAGTCTTTATGAGAGGAGAGCCTCTCCCTGGTGTTGGAGTCTTTATGAGCTCAACCCTGTGTGACAGTTAATGTGTGTGCTGCTGTGTCCCTGCTACACACCCACTGGGCTCTTCAGACCGTCTTACGGCTGAAGAAAGGGACCGAGGAGAGGCTGCGGAGAGGAGCATCATGGGTCAATGTGTTATTATGACACCCTCTCATGCAACGTTTGTATCCCAAATAGCACCCTATTACCTATGTAGGGCACTACTTTTGGCCAGGTCCTATAAGGCCATTTGGGCCACAGGAATTGAGCAATGTGCTGTAAGAAGCTAACTGAGAGAAACGAGCACATAGATCGCCACTCACTGCTGCTCCTTTGACAGGCTTACAGAGATTAAAGAGGCTCAGAGGGGAGGAAGAGGGGGAGAGAGAGAAGGATGGAGGGAGGGAGGGAAAGGGGAAGAGAGGCGGGAGAGAGGGGGAGGCAGAGAGAGGGGGAGAGAGAGGGATGGAGGGAGGGAGGGAAAGGGGAAGAGAGGCGGGAGAGAGGGGAGAGAGAGGGATGGAGGGAGGGAGGGAGGGAGGGAGGGAGGGAGGGAGGGAGGGAGGGAGGGAGGGAGGGAAGGAAAGAGGGGGGCAAAGAAGAGAGGGGGAGAGAAGGGGGAGGCAGAGAGAGAGGCAGAGAGGGTGGAGAGAGAGGGATGGAGGGAGGGAGGGAAAGGGGGGAAGAGAGGTGGGAGAGAGGGGGGAGGCAGAGAGAGGGGGAGAGGGAGAGGGATGGAGGGGAGATAGGGAAAGGGGAAGAGAGGCGGGAAAGAGGGGGAGGCAGAGCGGGAGGCGTGGAGAGAGAGGGATGGAGGGAGGGGGAGGGAGAGGAGGAAAGGGGAAGAGAGGTGGGAGAGAGGGGGAGGCAGAGAGAGGGAGAGAGAGAGGGATGGAGGGATGGAGGGAGGGAAAGGGGAAGAGAGGCGGGAGAGAGGGGGAGGCAGAGAGAGGGAGAGAGAGGGATGGAGGGAGGGAGGGAGGGCCTGTATTAGGAGAGGGAGGGAAAGGGGAAGAGAGGGGCGGGGAGAGAGGGGAGGCAGAGAGAGGGGGGTGAGAGAGAGGGATGGAGAGAGGGAGGGAAAGGGGAAAAGAGGCAGGAGAAGAGAGGGGGAGGCAGAGAGGAGAGGGGAAGAGGAGGGATGGAGGAGGAAGAGGGAAAGGGGGAAGAGAGGACAGGGAGAGAGGGGAGGCAGAGAGGGAGGGGGAGAGAGAGGGATGGAGGGAGGGAGGGAGGGAGGGTAAGAGGAAGGAGAGGGAGGGAGGTAGGGAGAGACAGGAGGGGAGGGGCAGAGAGAGAGGGAGAGAGAGGGATGGAGGGAGGGAGGGAAAGGAGAGGGGAAGAGAGAGGGGGTAGGGGAGAGACAGGAGGGAGGCTGTATTAGGAGAGAGAGGAGGAGAGATTAGGAGAGAGACAGGAGAGGGAGGGGCTGATTACAGGAGGGGTGACAGGAGAAGGAGGGGCCGTATTAGGAGAGAGACAGGAGAGGGAGGGTCATATTAGGAGAGAAGACAGGAGAGGGAGGGGCTGTATTAGGAGACAGGAAGACAGGAGAGGGAGAGGGGCTGTATTAGGAGAGACAAGAGGGGCTGTATTAGGAGAGAGGAGAGGGAGGGGCTGTATTAGGAGGAGACAGGAGAGGGAGGGTCATATTAGGAGAGAAGACAGGAGAGGGAGGGGCTGTATTAGGAGAGAAGACAGGAGAGGGAGGGGCTGTATTAGGAGAGAGACAGGAGAGGGAGGGGTCATATTAGGAGAGAAGACAGGAGAGGGAGGGGCTGTATTAGGAGAGAAGACAGGAGAGGGAGGGGCTATATTAGGAGAGAAGACAGGAGAGGGAGGGCCTGTATTAGGAGAGAGACAGGAGAGGGAGGGGCTGTATTAGGAGAGAGACAGGAGAGGGAGGGGCTGTATTAGGAGAGAGACAGGAGAGGGGGGCTGTATTAGAGAGAGAGACAGGAGAGGGAGGGGCTGTATTAGGAGAGAAGACAGGAGAGGGAGCTGTATTAGGAGACAGGAGAGGGAGGGGGGCTGTATTAGGAGAGACAGACAGGAGAGGGAGGGGCTGTATTAGGAGAGAGACAGGAGAGGGGAGGGGCTGTATTAGGAGGAGAGAGAGGGAGGAGAGGGAGGGGCTGTATTAGGAGAGAGAGAGAGACAGGAGAGGGAGGGGCTGTATTAGGAGAGAGACAGGGGCTGTATTAGGAGAGGGAGACAGGAGAGGGAGGGGCTGTATTAGGGAGAGAGACAGGAGAGGGAGGGGCTGTATTAGGACAGAGAGACATGAGAGGAGAGGGGGGCTGTATTAGGAGAGAGACAGGAGAGGGAGGGGCTGTATTAGAGAGAGAGACAGGAGAGGGAGGGGCTGTATTAGGACAGGAGAGGGAGACAGAGAGAGGGAGGGGGGCTGTATTAGGAGAGAGACAGGAGAGGGAGGGGCTGTATTAGGAGAGAGACAGGAGAGGGGGGGCTGTATTAGGAGACAGGAAGGGACAGGACAGGAGGGAGGGGCTGTATTAGGAGAGAAGACAGGAGAGGGAGGGGGGCTGTATTAGGAGAGAGACAGAGGGACAGGAGAGGGAGGGGCTGTATTAGGAGAGAGACAGGAGAGGGAGGGGCTGTATTAGAGAGAGAGACAGGAGAGGGAGGGGCTGTATTAGGAGAGAGACAGGAGAGGGAGGGGCTGTATTAGGAGAGAAGACGAGGAGAGGGAGGAGGGAGGGGCTGTATTAGGAGAGAAGACAGGAGAGGGAGGGGCTGTATTAGGAGAGAGACAGGAGAGGGAGGGGCTGTATTAGGAGAGAGACAGGAGAGGGAGGGGCTGTATTAGAGGGAGAGAGACAGGAGAGGGAGGGGCTGTATTAGAAGAGAGAGACAGGAGGAGGGAGGGGCTGTATTAGGACAGAGAGACAGGAGAGGGAGGGAGGGCTGTATTAGGAGAGAAGACAGGAGAGGGAGGGGCTGTATTAGGAGAGAGACAGGAGAGGGAGGGGCTGAATTCGGAGAGAGAGGAGAGACAGGAGAGAGGGAGGGGGGGCTGTATTAGGAGAGAGACAGGAGAGGGAGGGGCTGGAGAGAGACAGGAGAGGGAGGGGCTGTATTAGGAGGAGACAGAGAGGGAGGGGCAGGAGAGAGACAGGAGAGGGAGGGGCTGTATTAGGAGAGAGACAGGAGAGGGAGGGGCTGTATTAGGAGAGAGACAGGAGAGGGAGGGGCTGTATTAGGAGAGAGACAGGAGAGGGAGGGGCTGTATTAGGAGAGAGACAGAGAGAGGGAGAGGGGGCTGTATTAGGAGAGAGACAGGAGAGGGAGGGGCTGTATTAGGAGAGAGACAGAGAGAGGGGCTGTATTAGGAGAGACAGGAGAGGGGCTGTATTAGGAGAGAGACAGGAGAGAGGGAGGGGGGCTGTATTAGGAGAGAGACAGGAGAGGGAGGGGCTGTATTAGGAGAGAGACAGGAGAGGGAGGGGCTGTATTAGGAGAGAGACAGGAGAGGGAGGGGCTGTATTAGGAGAGAGACAGGGAGTATTAGGGGAGGGGCTGTATTAGGAGGAGAGAGACAGGAGAGACAGGAGAGGGGCTGTATTAGGAGACAGGAAGACAGGAGAGGAGGGGGGCTGTATTAGAGAGAAGACAGGGGCTGTATTAGGAGAGAGGGAGGGAGGGGCTGTATTAGGAGGAGACAGGAGAGACAGGAGAGGGAGGGGCTGTATTAGGGAGAGAGACAGGAGAGGGAGGGGCTGTATAGGAGAGAGACAGGAGAGGGAGGGGCTGTATTAGGAGAGAGACAGGAGAGGGAGGGCTGTATTAGGAGAGAGACAGGAGAGGAGGGGCTGTATTAGGAGAGAGAGAGGAGAGACAGGAGAGGGAGGGGCTGTATTAGGAGAGAGACAGGAGAGGGAGGGGCTGTATTAGAGTAGAGAAGACAGGAGAGGGAGGGGCTGTATTAGGAGAGAGACAGGAGAGGGAGGGGCTGTAGGAGAGAGACAGGAGAGGGATAGGAGAAGACAGGAGGAGAGAAGACAGGAGAGGGAGGGGCTGTATTAGGAGAGAGACAGGAGAGGGAGGGGCTGTATTAGGAGAGAGACAGGAGAGGGAGGGGCTGTATTAGGAGAGAGACAGGAGAGGGAGGGGCTGTATTAGGAGAGAGACAGGAGAGGGAGGGGCTGTATTAGGAGAGAAGACAGGAGAGGGAGGGGCTGTATTAGGAGAGAGACAGGAGAGGGAGGGGCTGTATTAGGAGAGAGACAGGAGAGGGAGGGGCTGTATTAGGAGAGAGACAGGAGAGGGAGGGGCTGTATTAGGAGAGAGACAGGAGAGGGGAGGGGCTGTATTAGGAGAGAGACAGGAGAGGGAGGGGCTGTATTAGGAGAGAAGACAGGAGAGGGGAGGGGGCTGTATTAGGAGAGAGACAGGAGAGGGAGGGGAGGAGAGACAGGAGAGGACTGTATTAGTATTAGGAGAGAAGACAGGAGAGGGAGGGGCTGTATTAGGAGAGAGACAGGAGAGGGAGGGGCTGTAGAGAGACAGAGAGAGAGAGAGACAGGAGAGGGAGGGGCTGTATTAGGGAGAGAGACAGGAGAGGGAGGGGCTGTATTAGGAGAGAGACAGGACAGAGGGAGGGGCTGTATTAGGAGAGAAGAGAGAGGGAGGGGCTGTATTAGGAGAGGGAGAGGGGCTGTATTAGGAGAGAGACAGGAGAGGGAGGGGCTGTATTAGGAGAGAGACAGGAGGGAGAGAGACAGGAGAGGGAGGGGCTGTATTAGGAGAGAAGACAGGAGAGAGAGGGAGGGGGGCTGTATTAGGAGAGAGACAGGAGAGGGAGGGGCTGTATTAGGAGAGAAGACAGGAGAGGGAGGGGCTGTATTAGGAGAGAAGACAGAGAGAGGGGCTGTATTAGGAGAGAGACAGGAGGGGAGGGGCTGTATTAGGAGAGAGACAGAGAGGGAGGGGCTGTATTAGGAGGAGAGGAGAGGGGACAGGAGAGGGAGGGGGCTGTATTAGGAGAGAAGACAGGAGAGGGAGGGGCTGTATTAGGAGAGAGACAGGAGAGGGAGGGGCTGTATTAGTAGAGAGAAGACATTAGGAGGAGGAGAGGGGAGGGGCTGTATTTAGGAGAGAGACAGGAGAGGGAGGGGCTGTATTAGGAGAGAGAGGGAGACAGGAGAGGGAGGGGCTGTATTAGAGAGAAGACAGGAGAGGGAGGGGCTGTATTAGGAGAGAGACAGGGCTGAGAGGGAGGGAGGGGCTGTATTTAGAGAGACAGGAGAGGGAGGGGCTGACAGGAGAGGGAGGGGCTGTATTAGGAGAGAGACATGAGAGGGGAGGGGGGCTGTAGTTCAGTTCAATCCACAGGGCTCTGGTCAGAAGTAGTGAACTACATAGGCAACAGAGTGACATTTGGAACGCAGTGAGAGAGACAATACAGGCTATGAGGGAGAAGTAGGAAGGATAAAGCAAAAAATAAGGATGATGGTTGGGAGATTCAGGAACTGTATCTGAAGAGGGTTTAATTGAATGAATGGAAGGGGCTAAGAGCTGTGAAGAGGCTTTAAATATGAATGCTCTTGTTCTCTATGTAAGGGTAAGAGCTATTGATCAGCTGAATGGATTAATATGTCTGGATTCAATTTGATGTAGGTTGCATCCCAAATGGATCTCTATTCCCTGTTTAGTGCACAACTTTTGACCAAAGTCCTATGGACTCTAGTCAAAAGTAGTGCACTCTATAGAGAATAGGGTGTCATTTGGAACGCTGACATAATCAACATTTATGGTATCATTATGGTGCATCCCCAGATTTGAACTGTAGCCAGACCCTAAGTGTGTGTGTGTGTGTGTGTGTGTGTGTGTGTGTGTGTGTGTGTGTGTGTGTGTGTGTGTGTGTGTGTGTGTGTGTGTGTGTGTGTGTGTGTGTGTGTGTGTGTGTGTGTGTGTGTGTGTGTTTGTGCGTGTGCGTGTGTGTGTGTGCATTTGTGTGTGTGTGCTCTGGTGCTTGGGTGCATGAATGAGAAAGAGAGAGAGAGAGACAGAGTAAAGGAGAAAGAGAAATATCATCCATGTCATATTAGTGAAATATTACTCAGTCAGTCAGTGGTATTTCTGTATCTTGAATGTATACCAATGTGACAAGCAGCTTTTCAGACAGTGATAGTATTATATCATATAGTTGTAGTGCTATATCATACAGTAGTAGTATTATATCATATTGTGATAGTATTATATCAAACAGTAGTAGTATTATACCACACAGTGATGTTATTATATCATACAGTAGTAGTATTATATCATATTGTGGTAGTACTATATCATTCAGTAGTAGTATTATACCACACAGTGATGTTATTATATCATACAGTAGTAGTATTATATCATATTGTGGTAGTGCTATATCATACAGTAGTAGTATTATACCACACAGTGATGTTATTATATCATACAGTAGTAGTATTATATCATATTGTGGTAGTACTATATCATACAGTAGTAGTATTATACCACACAGTGATGTTATTATATCATACAGTAGTAGTATTATATCATATTGTGGTAGTACTATATCATACAGTAGTAGTATTATACCATACAGTGATGTTATTATATCATACAGTAGTAGTATTATATCATATTGTGGTAGTACTATATCATACAGTAGTAGTATTATACCATACAGTGATGTTATTATATCATACAGTAGTAGTATTATATCATATTGTGGTAGTACTATATCATACAGTAGTAGTATTATATCATATTGTGGTAGTACTATATCATACAGTAGTAGTATTATATCATATTGTGGTAGTACTATATCATACAGTAGTAGTATTATACCATACAGTGATGTTATTATATCATACAGTAGTAGTATTATATCATATTGTGGTAGTACTATATCATACAGTAGTAGTATTATATCATATTGTGGTAGTACTATATCATACAGTAGTAGTATTATACCATACAGTAATAGTATTATACAACACAGTGATGTTATTATATCATACAGTAGTAGTATTATATCATACAGTGGTAGTATTATATCATACAGTAGTAGTATTATATCATACAGTAGTAGTATTATACCATACAGTAGTAGTATTATATCATATTGTGGTAGTACTATACCATACAGTAATAGTATTATACCACACAGTGATGTTATTATATCATACAGTAGTAGTATTATATCATACAGTAGTAGTATTATATCATACAGTGGTAGTATTATATCATACAGTAGTAGTATTATATCATACAGTGGTAGTATTATATCATATAGTGGTAGTATTATATCATAGTAGTATTATATCATATAGTGGTAGTATTATATCATAGTAGTATTATATCATACAGTAGTAGTATTATATCATACAATGGTAATATTATATCATACAGTAGTAGTATATCATAGTAGTGTTATATCATTCAGTGATAGTATTATGTCATACAGTGATAGTATTATATCATATAGTGGTAGTATTATATCATAGTAGTATTATATTATACAGTGGTAGTATTAAATTATATTAGTATTATATCATACAGTTATAGTATTATATCATTTAGTAGTAGTATTATATCATATAGTGGTAGTATTATATCATAGTAGTATTATATCATACAGTGATAATATTATATCATATAGTGGTAGTATTATATCATAGTAGTATTATATCATACAGTGATAGTATTATATCATATAGTGGTAGTATTATATCATACAGTGATAGTATTATATTCTCATTTTATACAACGACAGTTAAAAGGAGGACCCATGGTGACAATTTGTGTGTATGTGTGTGTGTCTCTGTGTATGTGTGTGTCTCTGTGTATGTGTGTCTCTGTATATGTGTGTCTCTGTGTATGTGTGTCTCTGTGTATGTGTGTCTCTGTGTATGTGTGTGTCTCTGTGTATGTGTGTCTTTGTGTATATGTGTGTCTCTGTGTATGTGTGTCTCTGTGTATGTGTGTGTCTCTGTGTATGTGTGTGTCTCTGTGTATGTGTGTGTCTCTGTGTATGTGTGTGTCTTTGTGTATGTGTGTGTGTCTCTGTGTATGTGTGTGTCTCTGTGTATGTGTGTGTCTCTGTGTATGTGTGTGTCTCTGTGTATGTGTCTCTGTGTATGTGTGTGTCTCTGTGTATGTGTGTGTCTCTGTGTATGTGTGTCTGTGTATGTGTCTCTGTGTATGTGTCTCTGTGTATGTGTGTGTCTCTGTGTATGTGTGTGTCTCTGTGTATGTGTCTCTGTGTATGTGTGTGTCTCTGTGTATGTGTGTGTCTCTGTGTATGTGTCTCTATGTATGTGTGTCTCTGTGTATGTGTGTCTCTGTGTATGTGTGTGTCTCTGTGTATGTGTGTGTCTCTGTGTATCTGTGTCTCTGTGTATGTGTGTGTCTCTGTGTGTGTGTGTGTCTCTGTGTATGTGTGTGTCTCTGTGTATGTGTGTCTCTGTGTATGTGTCTCTGTGTATGTGTCTCTGTGTATGTGTCTCTGTGTATGTGTGTGTCTCTGTGTATGTGTGTGTCTCTGTGTATGTGTGTCTCTGTGTATGTGTGTGTCTCTGTGTATGTGTGTCTCTGTGTATGTGTGTGTCTCTGTGTATGTGTCTCTGTGTATGTGTGTGTCTCTGTGTATGTGTGTGTCTCTGTGTATGTGTGTCTGTGTATGTGTGTGTCTCTGTGTATGCACGTCCAGGTCGTCCTGACGTGGTGGAGACTAATCCAGACGAGGCCACCTACACAGTGATCAGTGAGCTGACTCTGACGGTGGGTCGTAGCGACGACAACACCCTGATCGGCTGTGCTGTTGACCACCCTTCTCTGTCCCCGGGTGAGAAGTGGACCGAACAGCCCATCAGAGTCCTGTGTAAGTGCTGCCCCCACTGGCCAAGCCCTGCCACTGCAACCTCGTGTATATCATCACCATACTGTACGGTAGCCCAGGCTATGGCCCTTTCACTGATACCTTGCGTCCTTTCATCACATCCTCTCATCGCCTCCTTTTGAAAATGACAGAGGAAAGCGAGGTGAGGAAATGTGGAACCAGGATCCAAGGAGATGTGCTTCTAAGAAATGTGACTCTCCTTATACAGTTATGCTTCTGCCTCTCAGTACTGCTGCTACGGCTGGTCACGTGTATACTGCCACCTGCAGGGGACTCGTATGTTTACCACTCTGTCAGTGCTACAGCTGGGTCAATCAATCACGTTCATTATAAAAAATAACTTTTTACATCTGCAGTCAATACGCAGCCTAAAACCCCAGAGAGCAAGCAATGCAGATGCAGAAGCACGAAGAAGAAGCTAGGTTAGGCTATTATGTTAGTTTGCGCATACCTGTGTGTAGCAGTGTGTGTGTGTGTATCTTCTCCAGTGTATGTAATGTTACTGTATGTTGGGTCTTTTCTCCAGTCACCCCAGATGTCACTATCCAGCCTCAGAATGATCTGCCCAGAGAGGGAGAGAAGTTCATTATACAATGCATAGGCAATGGAAACCCAAAGTAAGAAAACATACACACACACACACACACACACACACACACACACACACACACACACACACACACACACACACACACACACACACACACACACACACACACACACACACACACACACTCATGAACAACACTACTAGATCTGCTCTTCTCTCTCCCTCTGTCTCCCCCTTCTCACCCTCTGCCTCCCCCTCTCCCACTCTGTCTCCCCCTTCTCACCCTCTGTCTCCCATCTCTCCCACTCTGTCTCCCCCTCTCCCACTCTGTCTCCCGCTCTCCCACTCTGTCTCCCCCTCTCCCACTCTGTCTCTCCCTTCTCACCCTCTGTCTCCCATCTCTCCCACTCTGTCTCCCCCTCTCCCACTCTGTCTCCCCCTCTCCCACTCTGTCTCCCCCTCTCCCACTCTGTCTCCCCCTCTCCCACTCTGTCTCCCATCTCTCCCACTCTGTCTCCCCCTCTCCCACTCTGTCTCCCCCTCTCCCACTCTGTCTCCCCCTTCTCACCCTCTGTCTCCCATCTCTCCCACTCTGTCTCCCCTCTCCCACTCTGTCTCCCCTCTCCCACTCTGTCTCCCCCTCCCACTCTGTCTCCCCCTCTCCCACTCTGTCTCCCCCTCTCCCACTCTGTCTCCCCCTTCTCTCCCTCTGTCTCCCCCTTCTCACCCTCTTTCTCCCTCCTCTCCCACTCTGTCTCCCCCTCTCCCACTCTGTCTCCCCCTCTCCCACTCTGTCTCCCCCTTCTCACCCTCTGTCTCCCCCTTCTCACCCTCTGGCTCCCCCTACTCACCCTCTTTCTCTCTCCTCTCCCACTCTGTCTCCCCCTCTCCCACTCTGTCTCCCCCTCTCCCACTCTGTCTCCCCCTCTCCCACTCTGTCTCCCACTCTCCCACTCTGTCTCCCCCTTCTCACCCTCTGTCTCCCCCTTCTCACCCTCTTTCTCCCTCCTCTCCCACTCTGTCTCCCCCTCTCCCACTCTGTCTCCCCCTCTCCCACTCTGTCTCCCCCTCTCCCACTCTGTCTCCCCCTCTCCCACTCTGTCTCCCCCTCTCCCACTCTGTCTCCCCCTCTCCCACTCTGTCTCCCCCTCTCCCACTCTGTCTCCCCCTTCTCACCCTCTGTATACCCCTTCTCACCCTCTTTCTCCCTCCTCTCCCACTCTGTCTCCCATCGCTCCCTCTCTGTCTCCCCCTTCTCAACCTCTGTCTCACTGACTATCTCTCTCACCCCATCACTGACTATATCTATCACCATGTCACTGACTATCTCTCTCACCATGTCACTGAGTATATCTCTCTCACCCCATCACTGACTATATCTATCACCATGTCAGTTCTACAGCTATATGCTTTATATTACAATAACATTCCTGTACAGTTCTACTTCTTCTAGTTCTACAGCATGCACTGTATGTTACACATATTCTATTTTGAAATCAAGTATCTTTTCTCTTCACATTCTTGTTCTTTTTCTATTTTTGTGTGTCTGTGTGTGTGTCTGTCTCTCAGGCCCACCTCGTACGTGTGGCATAAGAAGGATGGAGAGCTCCCTCTGATGGCCAAGGTGGATGGTAGTTTCCTGCTCTTTGAGATGCTCAACAAATCAGACAACGGGGTGTACCTCTGTCAGGCTGACAACGGAATCGGGAAGATGCAGGGAGAGTACACGCTGCTGGTGCAAGGTACTGACCAGAGAGAGAGGGAGAGAGAGAGAGAGAGCGCTAGAGAGAGAGCACGAGAGAGCGCGAGAGAGAGAGCGCGAGAGAGAGAGCGAGAGAGAGAGCGAGAGAGAGAGAGAGAGAGAGAGAGAGAGAGAGAGAGAGAGAGAGAGAGAGAGAGAGGTGGTTGACAGCAGCTTGTCCAGGGCAGGATGTATATGTTTCTTCTGTCTGCTTCATCATTGTTTATTTCTGTTGTTGTGTATTTTATTACTACAACTTTTACTTTCTTTTCTGATTTTCTTCACATTTCTTTTCTGTTTATTTCTCTTTATCACCAACACCATCCACCTCATGCTACACATCCTGTATGCCGCTGTGTCGCTGTCTTTCTTCCTGTCTACTCCTCTGCTCTTACTACCTCTCCATATTCCTTCACGTCTTCTCCTTTATCCAAGACCTGACAGATGATTCAAACAACCTCTTCCCTACCTCTTTCTATCTACCCTCCTCTTCTCCAACCTCTGACTCCCCCTCTTCCTCTCTCTCTCCTGATTCTTTCCCCACTCTTATGTCAACAACGTCTGGGTCTGGCTCGTCTGCCTCCGGGTCCCTACCTGCCAGCTCTCCTCCCACTATTTTCTCCTTCTCTGTCCCTTACCCGTCTGATCTCACCTTTCCCCCTTCTTCTTCCTCTTCTTCATCCCTCTCTACCTCTTCTCTCTCTCCCTCTCCTCCTCCTGTCAATGTTCTATCCACCTCTCTTTCCAACTCTCTCTTCCCTGACCTTTCCATGTCTCCCGAACGCCATCCCCCCTCCTCTGACTCCTTCTCCCCCTCTTCTTCCTCCTCTTTTTCCTCTCCTCCTGCCAGCGTTACTCCTCCCTCTGTCGCTCCTCCCTCCTCCGACTCCCTCACTCCCTCCTCAGTTACCATACGGCTGAATGGAGTTTACAGTTTTACAGGTAAATTATCTGTTTACGTACATACACAGTTGTACCCACACGAACAAACACATTCAGACCCTAATTATATAATACATACCATTCAACAGAAGCTTTTAACCAAAGCGACTTACATGATACGCGTGGGTAGCTCCGGGAATTGAACCAACAATTCTGGCATCACAAGCGCCATGCTCTACGGGTACAGGTAGAGAGTCAATGTGCAGGGGCACCGGTTAGTTGAGGTAATGTGTACATGAAGGTAGAGTTATTAAAGTGACTATGTATAGATGATAACACAGAGAGTAGCAGCAGTGTAATAGAGGGGGGTAATGCAAATAGTCTGGGTAGCCATTTGTTTAGATGTTCAGGAGTCTTATGGCTTGAGGGTAGAAGCTGTTTAGAAGCCTCTTGGACCTAGTACCGCTTGCCATGCAATCTATGATTAGTGTCGCTGGAGTCTTTGACCATTTTTAGGGCCTTCCTCTCACACCGCCTGGTATAGAGGTCCTGGATGGCAGGAAGCTTGGCCACAGTGATGTACTGGGCCATGCGCACTACCCTCTGTAGTGCCTTGCGGTCTGAGGCCGAGCAGTTTCCATACCAGGCAGTGATGCAACTGGTCAGGATGCTCTTGATGGTGCAACTGTAGAACCTTTTGAGGATCTGAGGACCCATGCAAATCTTTTCAGTCTCCTGAGGGGGAATAGGTTTTGTCGTTCCTTCTTCACGACTGTCTTGGTGTGTTTGGACCATTCTAGTTTGTTGGTGATGTGAACACCGAGGAACTTGAAGCTCTCAACCTGCTCCACTGCAGCCCCATCGATGAGAACAGGGCTTGCTCGGTCCTCCTTTTCCTGTACTCCACAATCATCTCCTTTGCCTTGATCACGTTGAGGGAGAGGTTATTGTCCTGGCACCACATGGCCAGGTCTCTGACCTCCTCCCTATAGGCTGTCTCGTCGTTATCGGTGATCAGGCCGACCACTGTTGTGTCGTTGGAAAACTTAATGATGGTGTGGGAGTTGTGCCTGGCCCGTGCAGTCATGAGTGAACAGGTTGTACAAGAGGGGGCTGAGCATGCACCCCTGAGGGGCCCCTGTGTTTAGGATCAGCGTGGCGGATCCTACCCTTACCACCTGGGGCGTGTTGTTACCTACCATTACCACCTGGGGGGCGTCCCATCAGGAAGTCCAGGATCCAGGTGCAGAGGGAGGTGTTTAGTCACAGGGTCCTTAGCTTATTGATGAGCTTTGAAGGCACTATGGTGTTTAACGCTGAGCTGTAGTCAATGAACAGCATTCTCACATAGGTGTTCCTTTTGTCCAGGTGGGAAAGGGCCGTGTGGAGTGCAATAGAGATTGCATCATCTGTGGATCTGTTGGGACGGTATGCAAATTGGAGTAGATCTAGGGTTTCTGGGATGATGGTGTTGATGTGAGCCAATACCAGCCCTTCAAAGCACTTCATGGCTACAGACGTGAGTGCTACAGGTCGGTAGTCATTTAGGCAGGTCACCTTAGTGTTCTTGGGCAGGGACTATGGTGATCTATTTTAAACATGTTGGTATTACAGACTCGGACAGGGAGAGTTTGAAAATGTCAGTGAAGACACTTGGCAGTTGGTTAGCACATGCTCGCACTACACGCCCTGCCAATCCGTCTGGCCCTGCGGTCTTGTGAATCTTGACCTGTTTAAAGGTCTTACTCACAACGGCTGCGGAGAGCGTGATCACACAGTCGGCCGGAACAGCTGGTGCTCTCATGCATGTTTCAGTGTTATTTGCCTCGAAGAGAGCATAGAAGTAATTTAGCTCTTCTGGTAGGCTCGTGTCACTGGGCAGCTCTCGGCTGTGCTACCCTTTATAGTCTGTAATGGTTTGCAAGCCCTGCCACATCCGATAAGCGTCAGAGCCAGTGTATGATTCGATCTTAGTCCTGTATTGATACTTTGCCTGTTTGATGGTTTGTCGGAGGGCATAGCGTGATTTCTTATAAGCTTCCGGGTTAGAGTCCCGCTCCTTGAAAGCGGCAGCTCTAGCCTTTAGCTCATTGCGGATGTTGCCTGTAATCCATTGCTTCTGGTTGGGGTACATACGTACAGTCACTGTGGGAACGACGTCCTCGATGCACTTATTGATAAAGCCAGTGTCTGATGTGGTGTACTCCTCAATGCCATCGGAGGAATCCCAGAACATGTTCCAGTCTGTGATAGCAAAACAGTCCTGTAGTTTAGCATCTGCTTCATCTGACCACTTTTTTTATTGATCTAATCACTGGTGCTTCCTGCTCTCATTTTTGCTTGTAAGCAGGAATCAGGAGGATATAATTATGGTTGGATTTGCCAAATGGGAGGGAGAGGGAGAGCTTTGTGCGCGTCTCTCTGTGTGTGGAGTAAAGATGGTCCAGCTACTTGGAGCGCCTCCTCTGGGTGAACGGTTTCTTGTTTTCTTATGGCGGAATACAATGCTGTCTTAGTGTCAGCCTCTGACTGTGGTGGTGTGTAAACAGCTACGAAAAATACAGATGAAATCTCTCAAGGTAGATAGTGTGGTCTACAGCTTATCATGAGATACTCTACCTCCGGTGAGCAATAGCTTGAGACTTCCTTAGATATCGTGCACCAGCTGTTATTTACAAAAATACATAGTCCGCCGCACCTTGTCTTATCAGACGCCGCTGTTCTATCCTGCCGGTACAGCGTATAACCAGCTGTATGTTGATAGTGTCCCAGCCTGCCGGTACATCATATAACCAGCTGTATGTTGATAGTGTCCCAGCCTGCCAGTACATCATATAACCAGCTGTATGTTGATAGTGTCCCAGCCTGCCGGTGCATCATATAACCAGCTGTATGTTGATAGTGTCCCAGCCTGCCGGTACATCATATAACCAGCTGTATGTTGATAGTGTCCCAGCCTGCCAGTACATCACATAACCAGCGGTATGTTGATAGTGTCGTCGTTCAGCCACGACTCCGTGAAGCATAAGATATTCCAGTTTGTAATGTCCTGTTGGTAGTTTAATATTCCGCGTAGATCATCTATTTTACTGTCCAAAGTTTGCTAGCAGAATGGAAGGAATTCGGCGTGTATTCGATCACCTACGAATTCTCAGAGGGCAGCCCGCCCTCCGGCCCCTTTTTCTCCTCTTCCTCATCACGGGGATTTGGGCCTGCTCCCGGGAAAGCAGTATATTGTTCGCGTTGGGCTCGTCAGACTCGTTAAAGGATAAAAAGGATTCTGCCAGTTCGCGGTGAGTAATCGCAGTCCTGATGTCCAGAAGTTATTTTCGGTCGTAAGAGACGGTAACGGCAACATTATGTACAAAATCATTTAAAAAATAAGTTACAAACAACGCAAATAAACAAACAAATAAACACAATCGGTTGGGGGCACGTAGAACGTCTGCCTACTCCGGTGCTTTTTAGAGACACTGATCTTGGGTCAGTTTTGCATTCACTTTGAGGTTAGGTTTGGGGAGGGGAAGCTGATCCTAGATATCTACCCAAGGGAAACTTCACCCTGGAAGGGGCATTTAATTCTCAACAACAACCATTTAGCAGACACTCTTATCCAGAGCGACTTAAAGAAGCAATTAGGGTTCATCTGAAACAGGAGTCATGTAATTCTGAGGCGTGGTCCTAGGTCCTGAGACGTGGTCCTAGGTCCTGAGACGTGGTCCTAGGTCCTGAGGCATGGTCCTAGGTCCTGAGGCGTGGTCCTAGGTCCTAAGGCATGGTCCTAGGTCCTGAGGCATGGTCCTAGGTCCTGAGGCGTGGTCCTAGGTCCTGAGGCATGGTCCTAGGTCCTGAGACGTGGTCCTAGGTCCTGAGGCGTGGTCCTAGGTCCTGAGGCGTGGTCCTAGGTCCTGAGACGTGGTCCTAGGTCCTGAGGCGTGGTCCTAGGTCCTGAGGCGTGGTCCTAGGTCCTGAGGCATGGTCCTAGGTCCTGAGGCGTGGTCCTAGGTCCTGAGGCGTGGTCCTAGGTCCTGAGGCATGGTCCTAGGTCCTGAGGCGTGGTCCTAGGTCCTGAGGCGTGGTCCTAGGTCCTGAGATGTGGTCCTAGGTCCTGAGGCGTGGTCCTAGGTCCTGAGACGTGGTCCTAGGTCCTGAGGCGTGGTCCTAGGTCCTGAGACGTGGTCCTAGGTCCTGAGGCGTGGTCCTAGGTCCTGAGGCGTGGTCCTAGGTCCTGAGGCGTGGTCCTAGGTCCTGAGACGTGGTCCTAGGTCCTGAGGCGTGGTCCTAGGTCCTGAGGCGTGGTCCTAGGTCCTGAGGCGTGGTCCTAGGTCCTGAGGCGTGGTCCTAGGTCCTGAGGCGTGGTCCTAGGTCCTGAGGCGTGGTCCTAGGCCCTGAGACGTGGTCCTAGGTCCTGAGGTGTGGTCCTAGGTCCTGAGGCGTGGTCCTAGGTCCTGAGGCGTGGTCCTAGGTCCTGAGACGTGGTCCTAGGTCCTGAGGCGTGGTCCTAGGTCCTGAGGCGTGGTCCTAGGTCCTGAGGCGTGGTCCTAGGTCCTGAGGTGTGGTCCTAGGTCCTGAGGCGTGGTCCTAGGTCCTGAGGCGTGGTCCTAGGTCCTGAGACGTGGTCCTAGGTCCTGAGACGTGGTCCTAGGTCCTGAGGCGTGGTCCTAGGTCCTGAGGCGTGGTCCTAGGGATCAGGTCCTCTGGGAGGAGAGGTAGAGAGAGAGAGAGAATTAGAATGAGCATAGTTCAATTCACACAGGACACCAGATAGGACAGGAGAAATACACGGGATGTTCACCCAGTCCTCTTCACTGGTATCATGTTTTCTCTTTTTTCCTTTCCTTTTTGATCCACTTCTTCATTCTGACTCCCTTACACTCGTCTATCCATCCATCCATCCATCCATCCATCCATCCATCCATCCATCCTCTTGAGAAGATGGTCCAGACAACATTGCAGGTATTTTTTTTCAGAGACACCTGTCTGTCTGTATACCTGTCTGTCTGTCTGTCTCAATCAGTCTCTCTGTCTGTCTCAATCTGTCTCTCTGTCTGTCTCAATCTGTCTGTTACAATCTGTCTGTCTGTCTGTCTCAATCTGTCTCTCTGTCTGTCTCAATCTGTCTGTTACAATCTGTCTGTCTGTCTGTCTCAATCTGTCTGTCTGTTTGTCTCAATCTGTTTCTGTCTGTCTATCTGTCTGTCTCAATCTGTCTATCTGTCTATCCATTTTTCTTTGCCTGAAATAGAGAAACTAGTAGCCTGGGGACAGTGTGAACTGTGAAATAGAGGAACTAGTAGCCTGGGGACAGTGTGAACTGTGAAATAGAGAAACTAGTAGCCTGGGGACAGTGTGAACTGAACTGTCATGCATGCTTTCATACTCTACAGTCTCTCCCTCACAAATATATTGTTCTTACTTTCTCTGACCTGCACACACACACACACACACACACACACACACACACACACACACACACACACACACACACACACACACACACACACACACACACACACACACACACACACACACACACACACACACACACAGTGGTGTAAAGTACTTCAGTAGAAATACCCCAAAGTAGTACTTTCAAGTATTTTTACTTATATTATTTATAGTTTTACAAGATTTACTTCACTACATTCCTGGAGAAAATAATGTACTTTTTACTCCATACATTTTACCTGACACCCAAAAGTATGTGTTACATTTGGAATGCTTAGCAGGACAGGAACATGATCTAATTCACACTTATCAAGAGAACATCCCTGGTCATCCCTACTGCCTCTGATCTGGTGGACTCACTAAACAGAGAACATCCCTGGTCATCCCTACAGCCTCTGATCTGACGGACTCACTTAACAGAGAACATCCCTGGTCATCCCTACTGCCTCTGATCTGGTGGACTCACTTAACAGAGAACATCCCTGGTCATCCCTACTGCCTCTGATCTGGTGGACTCACTAAACAGAGAACATCCCTGGTCATCCCTACTGCCTCTGATCTGGTGGACTCACTTAACAGAGAACATCCCTGGTCATCTCTACTGCCTCTGATCTGGTGGACTCACTTAACAGAGAACATCCCTGGTCATCCCTACTGCCTCTGATCTGGTGGACTCACTAAACAGAGAACATCCCTGGTCATCCCTACTGCCTCTGATCTGGTGGACTCACTTAACAGAGAACATCCCTGGTCATCTCTACTGCCTCTGATCTGGCGGAATCAATAAACAGAGAACATCCCTGGTCATCCCTACTGCCTCTGATCTGGTGGACTCACTAAACAGAGAACATCCCTGGGGTCATCCCTACTGCCTCTGAACTGGCGGACTCACTTAACAGAGAACATCCCTGGTCCTCCCTACTGCCTCTGATCTGGTGGACTCACTAAACAGAGAACATCCCTGGTCATCCCTACTGCCTCTGATCTGGTGGACTCACTAAACAGAGAACATCCCTGGTCATCCCTACTGCCTCTAATCTGGTGGACTCACTTAACAGAGAACATCCCTGGTCATCCCTACTGCCTCTGAACTGGAGGACTCACTTAACAGAGAACATCCCTGGTCATCCCTACTGCCTCTGATCTGGAGGACTCACTAAACAGAGAACATCCCTGGTCCTCCCTACTGCCTCTGATCTGGTGGACTCACTAAACAGAGAACATCCCTGGTCATCCCTACTGCCTCTGAACTGGTGGACTCACTAAACAGAGAACATCCCTGGTCATCCCTACTGCCTCTGAACTGGTGGACTCACTAAACAGAGAACATCCCTGGTCATCCCTACTGCCTCTGATCTGGAGGACTCACTAAACAGAGAACATCCCTGGTCCTCCCTACTGCCTCTGATCTGGTGGACTCACTAAACAGAGGACATCCCTGGTCATCCCTACTGCCTCTGAACTGGTGGACTCACTAAACAGAGAACATCCCTGGTCATCCCTACTGCCTCTGAACTGGTGGACTCACTAAACAGAGAACATCCCTGGTCATCCCTATTGAACGGTGGCCCGTTCCTGTAGGTTCATGCTCTACAACATCCGCAGAGTACGACCCTGCCTCACACAGGAAGCGGCGCAGGTCCTAATCCAGGCACTTGTCATCTCCCGTCTGGATTACTGCAACTCGCTGTTGGCTGGGCTCCCTGCCTGTGCCATTAAACCCCTACAACTCATCCAGAACGCCGCAGCCCGTCTGGTGTTCAACCTTCCCAAGTTCTCTCACGTCACCCCGCTCCTCCGCTCTCTCCACTGGCTTCCAGTTGAAGCTCGCATCCGCTACAAGACCATGGTGCTTGCCTACGGAGCTGTGAGGGGAACGGCACCTCAGTACCTCCAGGCTCTGATCAGGCCCTACACCCAAACAAGGGCACTGCGTTCATCCACCTCTGGCCTGCTCGCCTCCCTACCACTGAGGAAGTACAGTTCCCGCTCAGCCCAGTCAAAACTGTTCGCTGCTCTGGCCCCCAATGGTGGAACAAACTCCCTCACGACGCCAGGACAGCGGAGTCAATCACCACCTTCCGGAGACACCTGAAACCCCACCTCTTTAAGGAATACCTAGGATAGGATAAAGTAATCCTTCTCCCCCCCCCCCCCCCCTTAAAAGATTTAGATGCACTATTGTAAAGTGGCTGTTCCACTGGATGTCATAAGGTGAATGCACCAATTTG
>NC_068443.1:8725754-8748254 GCF_023373465.1 Oncorhynchus keta | reverse complement strand
TACAATACAATACATTACATTATAATACATTACAATACAATACATTACAATACAATACATTACATTACAATACAGTACATTACAATACAATACATTACATTATAATACATTACAATACAGTACATTACAATACAATACATTACATTATAATACATTACAATACAATATGTTACAATACAATACATTACAATACAATACATTACAATACAGTACATTACAATACATTACAATACATTACAATACATTACAATACAGTACATTACAATACAATACATTACATTATAATACATTACAATACAATACATTACATTATAATACATTACAATACAATATGTTACAATACAATACATTACAATACAGTACATTACAATACAATACATTACATTATAATACATTACAATAGAGTACATTACAATACATTATAATACATTACAATACAATATGTTACAATACAATACAGTACATTACAATACAATACATTACAATACATTATAACACATTACAATACATTATAACACATTACAATACAGTACATTACAATACATTATAACACATTACAATACAGTACATTACAATACAATACATTACATTATAATACATTACAATACAATATGTTACAATACAATACATTATAACACATTACAATACAGTACATTACAATACAATACATTACATTATAATACATTACATTATAACACATTACAATACAGTACATTACAATACAATACATTACATTATAATACATTACAATACAATATGTTACAATACAATACATTACAATACAATACATTACAATACAGTACATTACAATACAATACAATACATTACAATACAATACATTACAATACAATACATTACAATACATTATAATACATTACAATACAGTACATTACAATACATTACAATACATTACATTACAATACATTACAATACAATACATTACAATACATTATAACACATTACAATACAGTACATTACAATACAGTACATTACAATACATTACAATACATTATAACACATTACAATACAATACATTACAATACAGTACATTACAATACATTACAATACATTATAACACATTACAATACATTACAATACAATACATTACAATACATTATAACACATTACAATACAGTACATTACAAAACATTATAACACATTACAATACAGTACATTACAATACATTACAATACAATACATTACAATACATTATAACACATTACAATACAGTACATTACAATACATTATAACACATTACAATACAGTACATTATACAATACATTACAATACATTATAACACATTACAATACAGTACATTACAATACATTACAATACATTATAACACATTACAATACAATACTTACAATACATTATAACACATTACAATACAGTACATTACAATACATTACAATACATTATAACACATTACAATACAGTACATTACAATACATTACAATACATTATAACACATTACAATACAATACTTACAATACAATACATTACAAGACAATACAATACTTACAATACATTACAATGTATTACAATATAATACATTACAATACAACTCACTAGAGTCCACCACAGTAGCATACAACACACCCATGCAAAAACAGCATCCCTGTGCGGTCACAGTGCGGGATTTCAATATAAATATATAAATATATATATATATAATTATATAACATTCTTTTTACTCAGAAAACAGAAAATGTTTGATGTGCTGTAAATACACTATCATTTCCCCACTCTCTCTCTTCTTTCTCTCTCTCTCTCTCTTTCTCTCTCCCCCTCTCTCTCTCTCTCTTTCTCCCCTCCCTCTCTCCCCCTATATCCCTATTGGTGTGCTACTAACTCCAGTACAGTATAGAATCTAAATCAGAATCTAGAAACCTGCCTGTTTTTACTACATTTAAATGCTGAGTGTAAAATATCAATATAAACAATTATGTTACAATGAAATGAAAGCATAATATTTGTTTGAATTCTGTTTTAATCTTCTGTTTAGATGAATTTGTTCTGATGTTTACTTCCTGTCAGTGTTAACAGTTTACAGTGTATGTTGGTCAGTACAGGAGTTCCTGTTGTTATGATTGACTGATTTCCTCTGGCTTTATTTAGTTTATCACTGAGTGGTACTATAATAAGTCTGATGAATAGAATTATACCACATCCCTTCCATCCTGCTGCCTGCATTCCCGGAATGCTCTCTGGCCAACCACAGGCCAGTAAACTAATTCTCCAATGACATCACTTACTGTAAAATTGCTAATATAGTCACTGCACCTTTAGAAATGACATCATTCTCTGAAATCTAATAAAAGAGGCATGACTGCTTGGCTAGCTGCAGTTAACCAGGGTACAGCTCAGAGAGCAGGCCACTCTCTCTTTCTGCTTCAGGCATACATACTGACACTGAACATCATCTCTCTCTCTGTTTCTCTGTCTCTGTGTCTTCTCCCCTCTTTCTGTACCCCTCTGTCTGTCCCTTCACCCCGATCCCCCTCCCTCCCTCCCTCCCTCCCTCCCTCCCTCCCTCCCTCCCTCCCTCCCTCCCTCCCTCCCTCCCTCCCTCCCTCCCTCCCTCCCTCCCTCCCTCCCTCCCCCCTCCCTCCCTCCCTCCCTCCCTCCCTCCTCTCCCTCCCTCCCTCCCTCCCTCCCTCCCCTCCTCCCTCCCTCCCTCCCCCTCCCTCCCTCCCTCCCTCCCTCCATCTCTGTGACCTTTCTCTTCCACCTCCTTACCCGTCTCCCTCACACTCAGCAAGACAACACATTTAGATAACGTTATAGCTGACTAGAGCATTACTAGATTTGCTCACACATTGAGCTATTGTCCGATGTGGACGGTCAGCACACTAGCCCAGCGTTTGGACTGGAGACTGAGGGTCCGTTGCTTCTGCTGTAGCATTGTCGTATCAGGGATATGCGGGGAATGATCAGGGATTGCTTCTATCTCATCCTCCATTGCCATTTTGCCACCTGGCTGTTGTGAATGGGAATAGCCATAGAAATAGGTAGAGAGCCCACCTCCTATCTATAGCCATGGCTTCTTCTGTGATAGCATGGCCAGTGCCATTGCCACTCTATCCAACTAAGTGGGATCTCTATGGGGAAAAGCCAGTCGAGTGACTTTTGTCATAATAAGCTACAGTGGAGGGAGGGAGGGAGGGAGGGAGGGAGGGAGGGATGGGGGAGGGAGGGAGGGAGGGAGGGAGGAGAGAGAGGAGAGAGAGAGAGAGAGAGAGAGAGAGAGAGAGAGAGAGAGAGAGAGAGAGAGAGAGAGAGAGAGAGAGAGAGAGAGAGAGAGAGAGAGAGAGAGAGAGAGAGAGAGATGTCTGCTGACCGGACATATAGGTGTGTCTGTCACAGTGGAAGCTGCTGAGGGGAGGATTGCTCATGATAATGGCTGGATAGGAGTGAGTGGAAGGGCATCAAACACATGGAAACCATGGAAACCATGTATTTGGTGTTAGTGATACCGTTCCACTGATTCCACTCCAGCCACTCCCACAAGCCTGTTCTCCCCAATTAAGATGCCACCAACCTCCTGTGGTCTGTCACAAAATGAGGTGTGTTGGTGTCAGTCAGTCACAAGGCATTCATATGGCTCACTCACTTGTTTCAGGGAGGAGTTTCCATTTCCTAGGTAATCCCAATCTTTACATAACCTTTGACCTTTCAACGGATGAGTTGGAACCAGGAATGTCTGTCTGCTCCACAGATCCTCACCCAGTGATAAGAAGTGGTCTTAAAGACATATTTTCAAGCACTCTTCTTCACTGGGGAGGATGTAGTTCTCACTGTAAGTTTACAACTGGTCCTGTATTTACTTCTATCTATCTATCACCCTGTCCAAGCTGTATAAATTGTGTGATCGCATGAAAAGGCTGCATGAGTTATATAGAAGGTGGAATATACTATAGCTTTGACCAACCATGAGAACTGTTGTTGACTAGCCCCTATATGAGACATCCAACAGACTGATGGAGGTGTTTGATGGCTTGTCCTACTCTCTTTGTCTACAGAAATCTATTATATTTTAGAACACAACGCACTAGAACTCGTTGCATCTGTGTGCAGTTACAGCGTGCTGCCACCTGATGGCAGTGACGAGCCACTCTGTTCTACTTGCTTTGGACGACCCTGGCCCTGTCTGAATACCCATTCTAGTGTACGTACTTAAACTGCGTAATATGTACTCATCGTCGCGTACCAGTGATAGAAAAAGTATTTAATTGTCATACTTGAGTAAAACTATCAGGTACCTTAATAGAAAATGTGAAAGTCACTCAGTAAAATACTACTTTTGTAAAAATCTAAAAGTATTTGGTTTTAAATATACTTAAGTACAAAAAGTAAATGTAATTGCTTAAAATATAGTAAGTATGAAAAGTAAAAGTATAAATCATTTCAAATTCCTTACATTAAGCAAACCAGACGACACCATTTAATGTATTTATTTACAGATAGTCAGGGGCACACTGACTGAGTGTAGGTGGATTTTTCCAAATTGAACAGACATGCACGACATTAACCAACCTGATAATAGCTCATTTACGATTTGAGTAAATGTTCTATACTCTGAATAGAATAGGAATGGAGTCAGGCTGGTTACAGACAGACTATCACATTCCACGTAATCTAAGTACAGCCCATCTGTCCTATTTAAACAGGACTGAAGACAGAAACACATTATTTCTTCAATTTCAACATATTTCTAGTGAAACCAAAGTGCTGTAACATAAATCAATTCTATCAAATAGCCCCGTACACACACCAATACTTTTAAAATGTTCAAATTAAAAAGGCTACTGCACAGAAACACGTGGACAAAAGGGAACTTTCTCTCCTGTACCAGTAGTGGAGGGAACTCTCTCCTGTACCAGTAGTGGAGGGAACTTTCTCTCCTGTACCAGTAGTGGAGGGAACTCTCTCCTGTAACAGTAGTGGAGGGAACTCTCTCCTGTACCAGTAGTGGGGGTACTCTCTCTCCTGTACCAGTAGTGGAGGGAACTCTCTCCTCTACCAGTAGTGGAGGGAACTCTCTCCTCTACCAGTAGTGGAGGGAACTCTCTCCTGTACCAGTAGTGGAGGGAACTCTCTCCTGTACCAGTAGTGGGGGTACTCTCTCTCATGTACCAGTAGTGGGGGGAACTCTCTCCTGTACCAGTAGTGGGGGTACTCTCTCTCCTGTACCAGTAGTGGGGGTACTCTCTCTCCTGTACCAGTAGTGGGGGTACTCTCTCTCCTGTACCAGTAGTGGAGGGAACTCTCTCCGGTACCAGTAGTGGGGGTACTCTCTCTCCTGTACCAGTAGTGGAGGGAACTTTCTCTCATGTACCAGTAGTGGAGGGAACTTTCTCTCCTGTACCAGTAGTGGAGGGAACTCTCTCCTGTAACAGTAGTGGAGGGAACTCTCTCCTGTAACAGTAGTGGAGGGAACTCTCTCTCCTGTACCAGTAGTGGGGGGAACTTTCTCTCCTGTACCAGTAGTGGGGGGAACTCTCTCCTGTACCAGTAGTGGAGGGAACTCTCTCCTGTACCAGTAGTGAGGTAACTCTCTCCTGTAACAGTAGTGGGGGGAACTCTCTCCTGTAACAGTAGTGGAGGGAACTCTCTCTTGTACCAGTAGTGAGGGAACTCTCTCCTGTACCAGTAGTGAGGGAACTCTCTCCTGTACCAGTAGTGAGGGAACTCTCTCCTGTAACAGTAGTGGAGGGAACTCTCTCCTGTAACAGTAGTGGTGGGAACTCTCTCTTGTACCAGTAGTGGTGGGAACTCTCTCCTGTAACAGTAGTGAGGGAACTCTCTCCTGTAACAGTAGTGAGGGAACTCTCTCCTGTAACAGTAGTGGGGGGAACTCTCTCTTGTACCAGTAGTGGTGGGAACTCTCTCTTGTACCAGTAGTGGAGGGAACTCTCTCTTGTACCAGTAGTGAGGGAACACTCTCCTGTAACAGTAGTGGGGGGAACTCTCTCTCCCCTCCTCTCTCTTCTTCTTTTGTAGAATGTTAAGGAATATATTTTTATGTTTATGTTTTTTTAAGGAAGGTGTGCATACTTCTAAGTGTATAGGGTTTCCTGAATAGATATTCAACACTGAAAGGTTAAAGGGGAGCTATGGCTTATTGTTTTGACAGTCTGACATGTTTATATAATTTCATGTAGGCTATATAGTGTTGCCTTTACCTGTTATTCTTACAAGGACACTGATACACACACACACACACACACACACACACACACACACACACACACACACACACACACACACACACACACACACACACACACACACACACACACACACACACACACACACACACACACACACACACACACACACACACACACACACACATATGCATGGGGTACATGTGGTCTGTGACTACAGTGTGGTTGCGTGTGTGTGTGTATGAGTGTAAGGTATGTATAATGATAGACCCAAACAGACTCTGGAGACACTAGACGCGTCCCAAAAGGAACCCTAGTCACTATATAGCGCCCTACGTTTGACCTGGACCCATAATACTTCCTAGTGCACTATGTAGCAAATAGGGTTCCTTTTAGGGATGTGGACACTATCTGTGTTATTTTCCACCAATGTTATTGTTTTAATGAGGAGTCTGTTTTCTTAGTGTTCTTTTCGGATGATAAGTCTTCCTTTTGAATAACTATCCATATCGCATGGGAACAGTGCTGTGATGGACGTTACCTAATGTGTACTACAGCTAATGATGTCATCAAGGCCTGACTGCACTATGGTGATGATGTCATAATGCTGAGTTCCGTCTCCGTTGGCTGTTCTAATCTGTTCATACAGTATTAGCTTTTTTTGTTACTATACCGATTCAGTTGTTGACTTCAAATAAACATGCATTTGGGTTAACTTCCTGTTGTTGTTGTTATCATTATTATCTACTATACCTCCTCTCACACTTGTTGTTATAGTAACCACTGGCTGTCACAATCATTTTGCATTCAAATGTTATTTGTAAGCTCATATCATATCATCATCACCATTGATTACACATGTGGTCCTTCTGTAGCTCAGTTGGTAGAGCATGGCGCTTGTAACGCCACAGTGGGTTCGACCCCGGGACCACCCATACGTAGAATGTATACACACATGACTGTAAGTCGCTTTGATAAAAGCGTCTGCTAAATGGCATATATTATATTATATTATTATTACATTTAGTCTCCTTGGTTTCAGAATGGATATTCACCTGAACAACACTGATGTGATATAGTCTGACTCCCAAATATGTATACAATCTAACCAAATGGAATGTGTCACATGCTTGGTAAACAACAGTTGTAGACTAAAAGGCTCTGCATGTTCAATCTGCTGTCTACAGAGGCTGTACAGCATTTACTGCCATGCGGCCTCTGCTGAAGTCAGAGCAAACATTGGCCTACTTTTGCGCTTTGCAGAGCAGAGCAGACCTGTTGTGAAGGAAGAGCAGAGCAGACTGTTGTGAAGGAAGAGCAGACTGTTGTGAAGGAAGAGCAGAGCAGACTGTTGTGAAGGAAGAGCAGAGCAGACTGTTGTGAAGGAAGAGCAGAGCAGACTGTTGTGAAGGAAGAGCAGAGCAGACTGTTGTGAAGGAAGAGCAGAGCAGACTGTTGTGAAGGAAGAGCAGAGCAGACTGTTGTGAAGGAAGAGCAGAGCAGACTGTTGTGAAGGAAGAGCAGAGCAGACTGTTGTGAAGGAAGAGCAGACTGTTGTGAAGGAAGAGCAGAGCAGACTGTTGTAAAGGAAGAGCAGAGCAGACTGTTGTAAAGGAAGAGCAGAGCAGACTGTTGTGAAGGAAGAGCAGAGCAGACTGTTGTGAAGGAAGAGCAGAACAGACTGTTGTGAAGGAAGAGCAGAGCAGACTGTTGTGAAGGAAGAGCAGAGCAGACTGTTGTAAAGGAAGAGCAGAGGAGTTAACTGTTGTGAAGGAAGAGCAGACTGTTGTGAAGGAAGAGCAGAGCAGACTGTTGTAAAGGAAGAGCAGAGCAGACTGTTGTAAAGGAAGAGCAGAGCAGACTGTTGTGAAGGAAGAGCAGACTGTTGTGAAGGAAGGGCAGAGCAGACTGTTGTGAAGGAAGAGCAGAGCAGACTGTTGTGAAGGAAGAGCAGAGCAGACTGTTGTGAAGGAAGAGCAGACTGTTGTGAAGGAAGAGCAGAGCAGACTGTTGTAAAGGAAGAGCAGAGCAGACTGTTGTAAAGGAAGAGCAGAGCAGACTGTTGTGAAGGAAGAGCAGACTGTTGTGAAGGAAGAGCAGAGCAGACTGTTGTGAAGGAAGAGCAGACTGTTGTGAAGGAAGAGCAGAGCAGACTGTTGTGAAGGAAGAGCAGAGCAGACTGTTGTGAAGGAAGAGCAGAGCAGACTGTTGTGAAGGAAGAGCAGAGCAGACTGTTGTGAAGGAAGAGCAGAGTAGACTGTTGTGAAGGAAGAGCAGAGCAGACTGTTGTGAAGGAAGAGCAGAGCAGACTGTTGTGAAGGAAGAGCAGAGCAGACTGTTGTGAAGGAAGAGCAGAGCAGACTGTTGTGAAGGAAGAGCAGAACAGACTGTTGTGAAGGAAGAGCAGAGCAGACTGTTGTGAAGGAAGAGCAGACTGTTGTGAAGGAAGAGCAGAGCAGACTGTTGTAAAGGAAGAGCAGAGCAGACTGTTGTAAAGGAAGAGCAGAGCAGACTGTTGTGAAGGAAGAGCAGACTGTTGTGAAGGAAGAGCAGAGCAGACTGTTGTGAAGGAAGAGCAGACTGTTGTGAAGGAAGAGCAGACTGTTGTGAAGGAAGAGCAGAGCAGACTGTTGTGAAGGAAGAGCAGAGCAGACTGTTGTGAAGGAAGAGCAGAGCAGACTGTTGTGAAGGAAGAGCAGACTGTTGTGAAGGAAGAGCAGAGCAGACTGTTGTAAAGGAAGAGCAGAGCAGACTGTTGTGAAGGAAGAGCAGACTGTTGTGAAGGAAGAGCAGACTGTTGTGAAGGAAGAGCAGAGCAGACTGTTGTGAAGGAAGAGCAGACTGTTGTGAAGTAAGAGCAGACTGTTGTGAAGGAAGAGCAGAGCAGACTGTTGTGAAGGAAGAGCAGACTGTTGTGAAGGAAGAGCAGAGCAGACTGTTGTGAATGAAGAGCAGACTGTTGTGAAGGAAGAGCAGAGCAGACTGTTGTGAATGAAGAGCAGACTGTTGTGAAGGAAGAGCAGAGCAGACTGTTGTGAAGGAAGAGCAGAGCAGACTGTTGTGAAGGAAGAGCAGAGCAGACCTGTTGTGAAGGAAGAGCAGAGCAGACTGTTGTGAAGGAAGAGCAGAGCAGACTGTTGTGAAGGAAGAGCAGAGCAGACTGTTGTGAAGGAAGAGCAGAGCAGACTGTAGTGAAGGAAGAGCAGAGCAGACTGTTGTGAAGGAAGAGCAGACTGTTGTGAAGGAAGAGCAGACTGTTGTGAAGGAAGAGCAGACTGTTGTGAAGGAAGAGCAGAGCAGACTGTTGTGAAGGAAGAGCAGAGCAGACTGTTGTGAAGGAAGAGCAGAGCAGACTGTAGTGAAGGAAGAGCAGAGCAGACTGTAGTGAAGTTGTCAAATAAGTGAGTTTGTGTTTATACAGGACCTGCCCCCCCACCAGCCGTCAACCAATCATGTCAATGCGGAGCTATACTGAGCACTCCACATTGTTACAACATTTGAGAGGCACACAGCGATGCTTGATTTAGCCTCCGTAATTTCATCACACCCTCCATACGAAGTCCCCGATCACATTTTCTGATCAAGCAAAAATTGGCTTTAACAGTGAAATGCTTACTTATGGGACATTCCCAACAATGCAGAGAGAAAAAAATGGAAATAATAGACACATTAACACGAGGAATAAATACACAACTATCGCCCCATAGCACTCACTTCCGTCATCATGAAGTGCTTTGAGAGAAGAGTCAAGGATAATATCACCTCCACCTTTCCTGACATCCTAGACCCACTCCAATTTGCTTACCACCCCAATAGGTCCACAGACGATGCAATCTCAACCACACTGCACACTGCCCTAACCCATCTGGACAAGAGGAATACCTATGTAAGAATGCTGTTCATCGATCACAGCTCAGCATTTAACACCATAGTACCCTCCAAACTTGTCATTAAGCTCGAGACCCAGGGTCTCGACCCCGCCCTGTGCAACTGGGTCCAGGACTTTCTGACGGGCCGCCCCCAGGTGGTGAGGGTAAGAAACAACATCTCCACTCCGCTGATCTTCAACACAGGGGTCCTATGAGAGTGCATGCTCAGCCCAACTTTTAAATGTGCACAATTGAGAGCATCCTGTCGGGCTGTATCACCGCCTGGTACGGCAACTGCACCGCCAGCAACTGCAGGGCTCTCCAGAAGGTGGTGCGGTCTGCACAACGCATCACTGAGAGGGGGGGGGGGGCAAACTACCTGCCCTCCAGGACACCTACAGCACCCGATGTCACAGGAAGGCCAAAAAGATCATCAAGGACAACAACCACCCGAGCCACTGCCTGTTCCCCCCGCTATCATCCAGAAGGCGAGGTCAGTACAGGTGCATCAAAGCTGGGACCGAGAGACTGAAAAACAGCTTCTATCTCAAGGCCATCAGACTGTTAAACAGCCACCACTAACATTGAGTGGCTGCTGCCAACATACTGACTCAATCTCTAAACACTTTAATAATTCATAATTGATGTAATAAATGTATCACCGGTCACTTTAAACAATGACACTTTATATAATGTTTACATACCCTACATTACTCATCTCATATGTATATACTGTACTCTATACCATCTACTGCATCTTGCCGTTCGGCCATCGCTCATTCATATATTTATTTGTACATATTCTTATTCATTCCTTTACACTTGTGTGTAAAAGGTAGTTGTTGTGAAATTGTTAGTTTACTTGTTAGATATTACTGCATGATCGGAACTAGAAGCACAAGTATTTCACTACACTCGCATTAACATCTGCTAACCATGTGTATGTGACCAACAAGATTTGATTTGATGAATAATGATAACTTGGCTATATACACGTGGTACCAGCACCCAGTCGATGTGCAGGGGTACAATGCAATTGAGGTAGATATGTACATCTAGGTAGGTATTGCATGAATGGGCCTACTGTACTTACACATGCCAATGTATTGTATGATTTTACCTACTCATGCCAGTGTCTTGTATGGATGAGTTTGCCTCCTACTCATTCCAATGTATTGCATGTATAGTCAGTGTATTGCATGTATAGTCAGTGTATTGCATGTATAGTCAGTGTATTGCATGTAGAGTCTGTGTATTGCATGTAGAGTAGGTGTATTGCATGTAGAGTAGGTGTATTGCATGTTGAGTCAGTGTATTGCATGTATGTAATGTAGAAAATAAACCAACAGAGGGCAGTGTTGTTCGTTAAAGCTCCCACCGAGGGACGCTCATTGGTGCTCACTGAAACCACCTCTATTTCTCTCTGTATTTCTCTCCTTCTACCCCTCTCTATCTTCCTCTGTCTCTCTCTCCCTCCATCACTCTACATCTTCCTCTGTCTCTCTCTCCCTCAGTCTCTCTCTCCCTCCACCTCCACCTCTATCTCTCCCTCTACCCCTCTCTATCTTCCTCTGTCTCTCTCTCCCTCAGTCTCTCTCTCCCTCCACCTCTATCTCTCCCTCCTTCAGTCTCTCTCCCTCCACCTATATCTCTCCCTCTACCCCTCTCTATCTTTCTCTGTCTCTCTCTCCCCCAGTCTCTCTCTCCCTCCACCTCTATCTCTCCCTCCTTCAGTCTCTCTCCCTCCACCTATCTCTCTCTACCCCTCTCTATCTTTCTCTGTCTCTCTCTCCCCCAGTCTCTCTCTCCCTCCACCTCTATCTCTCCCTCTACCCCTCTCTATTTATCTGTCTCTCTCTCCCTCCACCTCTATCTCTCCCTCTACCCCTCTCTATCTGTCTCTCTCTCCCTCCACCTCTATCTCTTCCTCTGTTCTCCCTCAGTCTCTCTCTCCCTCCATCTCTATCTCTCCCTCCAACCCTCTCTATCTTCCTCTGTCTCTCTCCTTCAGTCTCTCTCTCTCTCCCTCCACCTCTATCTCTCCCTCTCCCTCTCTCTATCTCTCTCTGTCGTTCTCTCCCTCTGTCTTTGTCTCTCTGTGTCTATCCCTCTTTATCTTCCTCTCTCTCTCCCTTCACCTGTCTTTCTGTCTCTACTCCTCTCTATCTTCCTCTATGTCGTCCTCCGTCTCTCTCTCCCTTCACCTGTCTTCCTGTCTCTACTCCTCTCTATCTTCCTCTCTCTCTCCCTTCGTCTCTCTCTCCCTTCACCTGTCTTTCTGTCTCTACTCCTCTCTATCTTCCTCTATGTCTTCCTCCGTCTCTCTCTCCCTTCACCTGTCTTTCTGTCTCTACTCCTCTCTATCTTCCTCTATGTCTTCCTCCGTCTCTCTCTCCCTTCACCTGTCTTTCTGTCTCTACTCCTCTCTATCTTCCTCTATGTCTTCCTCCGTCTCTCTCTCCCTTCACCTGTCTTTCTGTCTCTACTCCTCTCTATCTTCCTCTATGTCTTCCTCCGTCTCTCTCTCCCTTCACCTGTCTTTCTGTCTCTACTCCTCTCTATCTTCCTCTATGTCTTCCTCCGTCTCTCTCTCCCTTCACCTGTCTTTCTGTCTCTACTCCTCTCTATCTTCCTCTATGTCTTCCTCCGTCTCTCTCTCCCTTCACCTGTCTTTCTGTCTCTACTCCTCTCTATCTTCCTCTATGTCTTCCTCCGTCTCTCTCTCCCTTCACCTGTCTTTCTGTCTCTCTCTCTCTATCTTCCTCTATGTCTTCCCTCCGTCTCTCTCTCCCTTCACCTGTCTTTCTGTCTCTACTCCTCTCTATCTTCCTCTATGTCTTCCTCCGTCTCTCTCTCCCTTCACCTGTCTTTCTGTCTCTACTCCTCTCTATCTTCCTCTATGTCTTCCTCCGTCTCTCTCTCCCTTCACCTGTCTTTCTGTCTCTACTCCTCTCTATCTTCCTCTATGTCTTCCTCCGTCTCTCTCTCCCTTCACCTGTCTTTCTGTCTCTACTCCTCTCTATCTTCCTCTATGTCTTCCTCCGTCTCTCTCTCCCTCTGTCTCTATCTCTCCCCCCCCCTCTCTCTCTCTCCCTTCATCTCTCTCTCTCATCCATCTCTCTCTCTCCCTCTGTCTCTCTTTCTCCCTCCATCTCTCTTTCTCCCTTTGTCTCTCTCTCTTTTCCTCCGTCTCTATCTCAATTCAATTCAATTCAAGGGCTTTATTGGCATGGGAAACATGTGTTAACATTGCCAAAGCAAGTGAGGTAGATAATATATAAAGTGAATATATAAAGTGAAATAAACAATAAAAATTAACAGTAAACATTACACATACAGAAGTTTCAAAACAATAAAGACATTACAAATGTCATATTATATATATACAGTGTTTTAACAATGTACAAATGGTTAAAGGACACAAGATAAAATAAATAAGCATAAATATGGGTTGTATTTACAATGGTGTTTGTTCTTCACTGGTTGCCCTTTTCTCGTGGCAACAGGTCACAAATCTTGCTGCTGTGATGGCACACTGTGGAATTTCACCCAGTAGATATGGGAGTTTATCGAAATTGGATTTGTTTTCGAATTCTTTGTGGATCTGTGTAATCTGAGGGAAATATGTGTCTCTAATATTGTCATACATTGGGCAGGAGGTTAGGAAGTGCGGCTTCTCTCTCCCTCTGTCTCTCTCTCTCTCCTTCCATCTCTATCTCTCCCTCTACCCCTCTCTATCTTCCTGTCTTTTTCTCACTCTGTCTCTCTCTCCATCCCTCCCTCTGTCTCTCTCTCTTTCCCTCCATGTCTCTCTCCCTCTGTCTCTCTCTCCCTCTGTCTCTCTCTCTTTCCCTCCATCTCTCTCTCCCTCTGTCTCTCTCTCCCTCTGTCTCTTTCTCTCCCTCTACCCCCTCTATCTTCCTTTATGTCTTCCTCTGTCTCCCTCTCCATCTCAATCTCTCCCTCTCTATCTTCCTTCAACTCTCTCTCTCCCTCCCTTCCTCTCTCTCCATCCCTCCCTCTGTCTCTCTCAATTCAATTCAATTCAAGGGCTTTATTGGCATGGGAAACATGTGTTAACATTGCCAAAGCAAGTGAGGTAGACAACATACAAAGTGAATATATAAGGTGAAAAACAACAAAAATTAACAGTAAACATTACACATACAGAAGTTTCAAAACAGTAAAGACATTACACATGTCATATTATATATATATATATATATATATATATATACAATGTACAAATAGTTAAAGGACACAAGATAAAATAAATAAGCATAAATATGGGTTGTATTTACAATGGTGTTTGTTCTTCACTGGTTGCCCTTTTCTCGTGGCAACAGGTCACAAATCTTGCTGCTGTGATGGCACACTGTGGAATTTCACCCAGTAGATATGGGAGTTTTTCAAAATTGGATTTGTTTTCGAATTCTTTGTGGATCTGTGTGATCTGGGGGAAATATGTATCTCTAATATCTCTCTCTCTCCCTCCATCTCTCTCTCCCTCTGTCTCTCTCTCCGTCTCCCTCCCTGTCTTTCTCTACCTTTGTTTCTCTCCCTCTACCCCCTCTATCTTCCTCTGTTTTTCTCTCCCTTCGTCTGTCTCTCTCTCCCTCCATCTCTATCTCAATCTCTCCCTCTCTATCTTCCTTCATCTCTCTCTCTCCCTCACTTCATCTCTCACCGTCCCTCCCTCTGTCTCTCTCTCCCTTCATCTCTCTCTCTCTCTCTCCCTTCGTCTGTGTCTCTCTCTCCCTCAGTCTCTTTCTCTCCCGCTACCCCTCTCTCTCTCCCTCCATCTCTAACTCAATATCTCCCTCTCTATCTTCCTTCATCTCTCTCTCTCTCTCTCTCTCTCCCTCTATCACTCTCAATCTCTGTCTCTCTCTCTCTCCCTCCGTCTCACTCTCAATCTCTGTCTCTCTCTCTCTCCCTCTGTTTCTCTCTGTCTCTACCTTTCCCTTTGTCTCTCTATCTCTCTCTCACGCTCCCTTCAACTCTCTCTCTCCCTCCCTTCCTCTCTCTCCATCCCTCCCTCTGTCTCTCTCTCTCTCCCTCCATCTCTCTCTCCCTCTGCCTCTCTCTCTCCCTCCATCTCCGTCTCCCTCCCTGTCTTTCTCTCCCTTTGTTTCTCTCCCTCTACCCCCTCTATCTTCCCCTGTCTTTCTCTCCCTTCATCTGTCTCTCTCTCCCTTCATCTCTCTCTCTCTCCCTTTGTCTCTCTATCTCTCCCTTTGTCTCTATCTTTCCCTTTGTCTCTCTCTCTCTCTCTCCCTTTGTCTTTCTCTCTCTCTCCATTTGTCTCTATCTTTCCCTCTGTCTCTCTCTCTCCATTTGTCTTTCTCTCTCTCTCTCCCTTTGTCTCTATCGTTCCCTCTGTCTCTCTCTCTCTACCTTTGTCTCTATCTTCCCTCTGTCTCTCTCTCTCTCCCTCTGTCTCTATCTTTCCCCCTGTCTCTCTCTCCCCCTGTCTCTATCTTTCCCTCTGTCTCTCTCTCTCTCCCCCTGTCTCTATCTTTCCCTCTGTCTCTCTCTCTCTCCCCCTGTCTCTATCTTTCCCTCTGTCTCTCTCTCTCTCCCTTTGTCTCTCTCTCTCTCTCCCTTTAATAATAATAATAATATAATAATATATGCCATTTAGCTGACGCTTTTATCCAAAGCGACTTACAGTCATGTGTGCATACATTCTACTCTATCTTTCTCTCTGTCTCTCTCTCCCTCCCTTGGTCTCTCTCTCTCCCTTTGTCTCTCTCTCCCTTTTTCTTTCTCTCTCTCTCTCTCTCTCTCTCTCTCTCTCTCTCTCTCTCTCTCTCTCTCTCTCTCTCTCTCTCTCTCTCTCTCCCCTTTGTCTCTATATTTTCCTCTGTCTCTCTCTCTCTCTCTCTCCCTTGGTCTCTCTCTCTCTCCCTTTGTCTCTCTCTCTCTCTCCCTTTGTCTTACTCTCTCTCTCTCTCTCTCTCTCTCCCTTTGTCTCTCTCTCCCTTTTTCTTTCTCTCTCTCTATCTTTCCCTCTGAACTGAACAGGATAATCAAACATGTTCCTGTGACACAACATTTCTGATGAAATGTGGGAGGATTCAGTTCTCAGTATGTGGGAGAATTCAGTTCTCAGTATGTGGGAGGATTCAGTTCTCAGTATGTGGGAGGATTCAGTTTTCAGTATGTGGGAGGATTCAGTTCTCAGTATGTGGGAGGATTCAGTTTTCAGTATGTGGGAGGATTCAGTTCTCAGTATGTGGGAGGATTCAGTTCTCAGTATGTGGGAGAATTCAGTTCTCAGTATGTGGGAGGATTCAGTTCTCAGTATGTGGGAGAATTCAGTTCTCAGTATGTGGGAGGATTCAGTTCTCAGTATGTGGGAGAATTCAGTTCTCAGTATGTGGGATGATTCAGTTCTCAGTATGTGGGAGGATTCAGTTCTCAGTATGTTGGAGAATGCAGTTCTCAGTATGTGGGAGGATTCAGTATGTGGGAGAATTCAGTTCTCACTCAGTATGTGGGAGGATTCAGTTCTCAGTATGTGGGTTGATTCAGTTCTCAGTATGTGGGAGGGTTCAGTTCTCAGTATGTGGGAGGATTTACTTTTCAGTATGTGGGAGGATTCACTTCTCAGTATGTGGGAAGATTCAGTTTTCAGTATGTGGGAGGATTCTGTTTTTAGTATGTGGGAGGATTCAGTTTTCAGTATGTGGGAGGGTTCAGTTCTCAGTATGTGGGAGGATTCAGTTTTCAGTATGTGGGAGGGTTCAGTTTTCAGTATGTGGGAGAGTTCAGTTCTCAGTATGTGGGAGGATTCAGCTCTCAGTATGTGGGAGGATTCAGTTCTCAGTATGTGGGAGGATTCAGTTCTCAGTATGTGGGAGGATTCAGTACTCAGAATGTGGGAGGATTCAGTTCTCAGTATGTGGGAGGATTCAGTTCTCAGTATGTGGGAAGATTCAGTTTTCAGTATGTGGGAGGATTCCGTTTTTAGTATGTGGGAGGATTCAGTTTTCAGTATGTGGGAGGGTTCAGTTCTCAGTATGTGGGAGGATTCAGTTTTCAGTATGTGGGAGGATTCAGTTTTCAGTATGTGGGAGAGTTCAGTTCTCAGTATGTGGGAGGATTCAGCTCTCAGTATGTGGGAGGATTCAGTTCTCAGTATGTGGGAGGATTCAGTTCTCAGTATGTGGGAGGATTCAGTTTTCAGTATGTGGGAGGATTCAGTTTTCAGTATGTGGGAGGATTCAGTTCTCAGTATGTGGGAGGATTCAGTTCTCAGTATGTGGGAGGATTCAGTTCTCAGTATGTGGGAGGATTCAGTTCTCAGTATGTGGGAGGATTCAGTTCTCAGTATGTGGGAGGATTCAGTTTTCTGGGAGGGTATGTATGGGAGGATTCAGTTCTCAGTATGTGGGAGGATTCAGCTCTCAGTATGTGGGAGGATTCAGTTTTCAGTATGTGGGAGGATTCAGTTCTCAGTATGTGGGAGGATTCAGTTCTCAGTATGTGGGAGGATTCAGTTCTCAGTATGTGGGAGGATTCAGTTCTCAGTATGTGGGAGGATTCAGTTCTCAGTATGTGGGAGGATTCAGTTCTCAGTATGTGGGAGGATTCAGTTTTCAGTATATGGGAGGGTTCAGTTCTCAGTATGTGGGAGGATTCAGTTCTCAGTATGTGGGAGGATTCAGTTCTCAGTATGTGGGAGGTCTGGCATTTTTGGAGAAAAAAAAGGGTTCGTGAAAAGGAAAAAAGCAGTTTTGTAGATTTCAAAATAAATCAGAACAGATGGAAAAGCTTCCATTGCCACTGAAAGGTGACTTCTTAGTAGTGTGGCTCAGCACAGATTTTTAAAATGTTTAAATCTGCCATTTCCATGTGTTTGAGGCAGACACTTGCAACCCACGTCTTGCTATTAGAAGCAGTAATCCAAAATGTAAGCTGTTTTTAAGAATGTAAACTGTACTGATTATAGTTCCTTTTAGTAATGTTATAACCTCATCACTGTTAGGTCTACATGTCATATTTTACTACGCAGCACTACATTACGCGGTGAAAAGCACATAGGTCTATGAGGCAGGTATCACTGACGGCAAACAGACAATGATTAACTGGTAGACAGGCACGGCGCAACAAAGGACTTTCATGTAAGAGAATAACTGATGGTGTACACAAGGGTGCAGTTCCCCATGTCGCCTCCTGCAGTCATAGAGCACACTTATCCGTTTGCGGAGTAAAAAGATGTGATTTGGAGAAGCCTCGTCTAGGCTTTGGGTACGTTCTGTGGTGATTCTGTAGAGAGAGGCAGCGAGAAGAAGAGAGAGGAATTCACTCTGTAATGAGTGTACGGCTGTGCACGCAGCCAGAGAAAAGAGACTGAGAACGAAGGGAAGGAAATCAGAAGAAAGTGGGGATAGATTTGAAGCACAAAACAAGTAAAAGCCAAGGAGGGACACGGACCGGACACGAAACAAACCGCTGCAATTGACAATCAACCAAAAGATTGCTAATTATTTCCGTTATTGACGCGTAAACTAAGCTATTTCTAGGGGAATTGATGGTGTCTCCGCAGAGCAGAAGTCTAACGGACCTTGCCGAGGGAGGAATTCGAATGCACTCGGCTGAATCATGCTGATGTTGTTGTGGATAATAACTTTGGGTATCAGTTTTAACAAAGGTGAGGAAAAGTGAACCCCGGTGATGTGGTCATCTGGATGTGTATACATTCTGGTTATTTCCAGTGGGAGCAAAATAGTAAAAGTTTGTATGTATCAATACCTCATCAGTCTTTCCGTATCCTACCTCTGTCCACGGAATACTATGTGTGTATCACATTCCACGTTTTAGACTATAGGTTTGAAGTTTTTCACGAGTTTGTGCAGAATGAATACTGGAATAGGATTATTGAGCTGAAGGTTTTGATGGGAACGGAGGCATTATTCGTGGTCTCCCGGAAAACACGTTGAAACAAACTGAGAATTAAAATGCAGACCATATAGCCTAGTGACATTTGGTTCATATTTCCACACTTAAAACGATTGTTCGTGCAGCCCCTATCAGGCGCTCAGAGGAAGAGAGAGAGAACCGAGACAGACAGCAGCTGCATGTAGGTTATTGATCTGATATGACCTTTGTATTGCATTAACCGAAATCATTCACACAACTAACGTGTAGTTTATAACACTAGGCTATAGCCCTTTATCACGGGAGAAATATGATAGTCCTACACACATAATATAATTCACTCACTGCGCATGTTGTGCCAGAGAGAGAGAAACATTGACGAGGGAATGGCTGAATGAACAGAACAAGGGAAAACTGGGAAACTGCAGCTCGAATAGAACATAACAGTCACCAACCAACCAGATCAATATCAACAACCAAGACAACTATGTATCTCTCTAGTGCAGGGGTGTCACTCATTGCAGGGTGCAGAACTGAAAATTGGTTATATTTCTTGCCGTCAAAATGAGCAAACAAATGTCCTCTATATCCATCGTTTTTGGAATGTTCGATGGTTCTGACTATCTCTTTCATTTCGGTGATTATTAGCGAGCTGGACACAGTCAATAAACGGTGTAAATGTAGGTCCATTAGAATTTCTACACATTTTAAAGTAGGTTATATTGAGTTGCATGTAGGTAGTCTCGTGCTGATCGTGTGCCAGTGCGCGTGATTATTTAGCACAGATCTCAGACAGAGAACCGAGGGGCGGTGCACGCGCATGTCTAAAGAAGGTACGCGGAATGTAGGCAAATAGCCCATTTTACCTTCACATATAAGGTAAACATGTAAAAACTGATAGCTATTATGATTTTACCGCGGCACAGGGATTGATTGATCATCTCTGTCCACTTTGTCCAACACTATTTCGTGTCTAACGAACGATAGCTGCTCCAAATAAGGCTTTGATTAATTGTTGTGCGTGAGGATCGGTTCCGTTAGCGGAAGAAAGGGGACCTGTTTGATTATGGACAATTGTTCTCTCGTGCCTGTGCCGTTGGTTTTCACGTGGAGCAGCTACGCGCGTTGCTCATCACCGGTTGCTGAGGAGATCTCACTCCTGTGTGCTGGAGCACACGGCATACCTGGCTCTGCACCTGAGAGTCCTGGCGCCAGTCATGTTCTGTGCTGATACAACAGCAGTATAATAAATCTATTACATCAGCCATTCATACAGATTCATTCAGTTATGACGCCATTACCAAATGCCATACCCTTCACATACACTGTTGACAAACCTCCTTATAAGACAGAGTAGGCCTCTTTTTTTTTTAACCGTTTTACAGCTCTGCTACCACAAGAGGAAGGGAACATAGGCTTGACAGAGAAAGAGAGAGACAGAACTAGACACAGAAAAGAGGCCGATTCTTGACAGAGAAAGAGAGAGACAGAACTAGACACAGAAAAGAGGCCGATTCTTGACAGAGAAAGAGAGAGAAAGAACTAGACACAGAAAAGAGGCCGATTCTTGACAGAGAAAGAGAGAGACAGAACTAGACACAGAAAAGAGGCCGATTCTTGACAGAGAAAGAGAGAGACAGAACTAGACACAGAAAAGAGGCCGATTCTTGACAGAGAAAGAGAGAGACAGAACTAGACACAGAAAAGAGGCCGATTCTGACAGAGAAAGAGAGAGACAGAACTAGACACAGAAAAGAGGCCGATTCTTGACAGAGAAAGAGAGAGACAGAACTAGACACAGAAAAGAGGCCGATTCTGACAGAGAAAAGAGAGAGAAAGAACTAGACACAGAAAAGAGGCCGATTCTTGACAGAGAAAGAGAGAGACAGAACTAGACACAGAAAAGAGCCGATTCTTGACAGAGAAAGAGAGAGAAAGAACTAGACACAGAAAAGAGGCCGATTCTGACAGAGAAAGAGAGAGACAGAACTAGACACAGAAAAGAGGCCGATTCTTGACAGAGAGAAAGAGAGAGACAGAACTAGACACAGAAAAAAGAGGCCGATTCTTGACAGAGAAAGAGAGAGAAAGAACTAGACACAGAAAAGAGGCCGATTCTGACAGAGAAAGAGAGAGACAGAACTAGACACAGAAAAGAGGCCGATTCTTGACAGAGAAAGAGAGAGAAAGAACTAGACACAGAAAAGAGGCCGATTCTGACAGAGAAAGAGAGAGACAGAACTAGACACAGAAAAGAGGCCGATTCTTGACAGAGAAAGAGAGAGACAGAACTAGACACAGAAAAGAGGCCGATTCTTGACAGAGAAAGAGAGAGAAAGAACTAGACACAGAAAAGAGGCCGATTCTTGACAGAGAAAGAGAGAGACAGAACTAGACACAGAAAAGAGGCCGATTCTGACAGAGAAAGAGAGAGAAAGAACTAGACACAGAAAAGAGGCCGATTCTTGACAGAGAAAGAGAGAGACAGAACTAGACACAGAAAAAGAGGCCGATTCTGACAGAGAAAGAGAGAGACAGAACTAGACACAGAAAAGAGGCAGATTTTTGACAGAGAAAGAGAGAGAAAGAACTAGACACAGAAAAGAGGCCGATTCTGACAGAGAAAGAGAGAGACAGAACTAGACACAGAAAAGAGGCAGATTCTTGACAGAGAAAGAGAGAGACAGAACTAGACACAGAAAAGAGGCCGATTCTTGACAGAGAAAGAGAGAGACAGAACTAGACACAGAAAAGAGGCCGATTCTTGACAGAGAGAAAGAGAGAGAAAGAACTAGACACAGAAAAGAGGCCGATTCTTTGAAGAGAAAGAGAGAGAAAGAACTAAGACACAGAAAAGGAGCCCGATTCTTGACAGAGAAAGAGACAGAACTAGGGCACAGAAAAGGCCGATTCTTGACAGAAGAGAGAGAAAGAACTAGACACAGAAAAAGATGGATCTCTGACAGAAAGAGAGAGACAAAACTAGACACAGAAAAGAGGCCGATTCTTGACAGAGAAAGAGAGAGACAGAACTAGACACAGAAAAGAGGCCGATTCTTGACAGAGAAAGAGAGAGAAGAACTAGACACAGAAAAGAGGCCAGATTCTTGACAGAGAAAGAGAGAGACAGAACTAGACACAGAAAAGAGGCCGATTCTTGACAGAGAAAGAGAGAGAAAGAACTAGACACAGAAAAGAGGCCGATTCTTGACAGAGAAAGAGAGAGATAGAACTAGACACAGAAAAGAGGCCGATTCTTGACAGAGAAAGAGAGAGACAGAACTAGACACAGAAAAGAGGCCGATTCTTGACAGAGAAAGAGAGAGAAAGAACTAGACACAGAAAAGAGGCCGATTCTTGACAGAGAAAGAGAGAGACAGAACTAGACACAGAAAAGAGGCCGATTCTTGACAGAGAAAGAGAGAGAAAGAACTAGACACAGAAAAGAGGCCGATTCTTGACAGAGAAAGAGAGAGACAGAACTAGACACAGAAAAGAGGCCGATTCTTGACGAGAGAAAGAGAGAGAAAGAACTAGACACAGAAAAGAGGCCGATTCTTGACAGAGAAAGAGAG
>NC_068443.1:8713634-8725654 GCF_023373465.1 Oncorhynchus keta | reverse complement strand
TAACCTGGGTCCCTCTGCATGCCTCAGGACTGGGCTAGCCCTCTGAACTAAAGCCCTTGCCATTAGCTCTCTGAGGTCAAACGTTAGTCTTCAGTCTTGAGGCCTAACTGAGTTCACCCAGGGAATACAGTGGCAATATGAATGTATATACAGGTAACTGGCAGAATAAAGGAAACCCCAACATAAAGTGTCTCAGTAGGGTGTTTGAGCAGCTTTCATCCACCTTCCCCACCAATCCATCCATCCTGTATACCAGCTATAGTCTTTAAACCCATGATGACTTACAGTCACGTCATCTATAGGTAACTGCCAGAATAAAGGAAACCCCAACATAAAGTGTGTCAGTAGAGCCACCAGAACAGCTTCCATGCCCCTGGGCACAGATCCTTTCTGGAACTCTATTGGAGGGCTGAGACGCCGTTCATCCACGATAAGTTCCATCATGTGGTGTTTTGTTGTAGATGTCGGTGGAAAACACTGTCTCGGGCACCGCTCCAGAATCTACCATAAGGGTTGAGATCTGGTGACTGAGACATGGCATCTACCATAAGGGTTGAGATCTGGTGACTGAGACATGGCATCTACCATAAGGGTTGAGATCTGGTGACTGAGACATGGCATCTACCATAAGGGTTGAGATCTGGTGACTGAGACATGGCATCTACCATAAGGGTTGAGATCTGGTGACTGAGACGGTGCCTCTACCATAAGGGTTGAGATCTGGTGACTGATACGGTGCATCTACCATAAGGGTTGAGATCTGGTGACTGAGACGGTGCCTCTACCATAAGGGTTGAGATCTGGTGACTGAGACATTGTGGACCATCTACCATAAGGGTTGAGATCTGGTGACTGAGACATGGCATCTACCATAAGGGTTGAGATCTGGTGACTGAGACGGTGCCTCTACCATAAGGGTTGAGATCTGGTGACTGAGACATGGCGGTGCATCTACCATAAGGGTTGAGATCTGGTGACTGAGACAGTGCATCTACCATAAGGGTTGAGATCTGGTGACTGAGGCGGTGCATCTACCATAAGGGTTGAGATCTGGTGACTGAGACATGGCATCTACCATAAGGGTTGAGATCTGGTGACTGAGACGGTGCCTCTACCATAAGGGTTGAGATCTGGTGACTGAGACGGTGCCTCTACCATAAGGGTTGAGATCTGGTGACTGAGACGGTGCATCTACCATAAGGGTTGAGATCTGGTGACTGAGACGGTGCATCTACCATAAGGGTTTAGATCTGGTGACTGAGACATGGTGGTGCATCTACCATAAGGGTTGAGATCTGGTGACTGAGACATGGCATCTACCATAAGGGTTGAGATCTGGTGACTGAGACGGTGCATCTACCATAAGGGTTTAGATCTGGTGACTGAGACATGGTGGTGCATCTACCATAAGGGTTGAGATATGGTGACTGAGACGGTGCATCTACCATAAGGGTTGAGATCTGGTGACTGAGACGGTGCATCTACCATAAGGGTTGAGATCTGGTGACTGAGACGGTGCATCTACCATAAGGGTTGAGATCTGGTGACTGAGACGGTGCATCTACCATAAGGGTTTAGATCTGGTGACTGAGACATGGTGGTGCATCTACCATAAGGGTTGAGATCTGGTGACTGAGACGGTGCCTCTACCATAAGGGTTTAGATCTGGTGACTGAGACGGTGCATCTACCATAAGGGTTGAGATCTGGTGACTGAGACGGTGCATCTACCATAAGGGTTTAGATCTGGTGACTGAGACATGGTGGTGCATCTACCATAAGGGTTGAGATCTGGTGACTGAGACGGTGCCTCTACCATAAGGGTTGAGATCTGGTGACTGAGACGGTGCATCTACCATAAGGGTTGAGATCCGGTGACTGAGACATGGTGGTGCATCTACCATAAGGGTTGAGATCTGGTGACTGAGACATGGTGGTGCATATACCATAAGGGTTGAGATCTGGTGACTGAGACATGGTGGTGCATCTACCATAAGGGTTGAGATCTGGTGACTGAGACGGTGCATCTACCATAAGGGTTGAGATCTGGTGACTGAGACGGTGCATCTACCATAAGGGTTGAGATCTGGTGACTGAGACATGGCATCTACCATAAGGGTTGAGATCTGGTGACTGAGACATGGCATCTACCATAAGGGTTGAGATCTGGTGACTGAGACATGGCATCTACCATAAGGGTTGAGATCTGGTGACTGAGACGGTGCCTCTACCATAAGGGTTGAGATCTGGTGACTGAGACGGTGCATCTACCATAAGGGTTGAGATCTGGTGACTGAGACATGGTGCATCTACCATAAGGGTTGAGATCTGGTGACTGAGACGGTGCATCTACCATAAGGGTTGAGATCTGGTGACTGAGACATGGTGCATCTACCATAAGGGTTGAGATCTGGTGACTGAGACATGGTGGTGCATCTACCATAAGGGTTGAGATCTGGTGACTGAGACATGGTGCATCTACCATAAGGGTTGAGATCTGGTGACTGAGACGGTGCATCTACCATAAGGGTTGAGATCTGGTGACTGAGACATGGCATCTACCATAAGGGTTGAGATCTGGTGACTGAGACGGTGCATCTACCATAAGGGTAGAGATCTGGTGACTGAGACATGGCATCTACCATAAGGGTTGAGATCTGGTGACTGAGACTTGGTGCATCTACCATAAGGGTTGAGATCTGGTGACTGAGACGGTGCCTCTACCATAAGGGTTGAGATCTGGTGACTGAGACATGGTGGTGCATCTACCATAAGGGTTGAGATCTGGTGACTGAGACATGGTGCATCTACCATAAGGGTTGAGATCTGGTGACTGAGACAGTGCATCTACCATAAGGGTTGAGATCTGGTGACTGAGACATGGTGCCTCTACCATAAGGGTTGAGATCTGGTGACTGAGGCGGTGCATCTACCATAAGGGTTGAGATCTGGTGACTGAGACATGGCGGTGCATCTACCATAAGGGTTGAGATCTGGTGACTGAGACATGGCATCTACCATAAGGGTTGAGATCTGGTGACTGAGACATGGCATCTACCATAAGGGTTGAGATCTGGTGACTGAGACATGGCATCTACCATAAGGGTTGAGATCTGGTGACTGAGACATGGCATCTACCATAAGGGTTGAGATCTGGTGACTGAGACATGGTGGTGCATCTACCATAAGGGTTGAGATCTGGTGACTGAGACATGGTGGTGCATCTACCATAAGGGTTGAGATCTGGTGACTGAGACATGGCGGTGCATCTACCATAAGGGTTGAGATCTGGTGACTGAGACATGGTGCATCTACCATAAGGGTTGAGATCTGGTGACTGAGACATGGTGGTGCATCTACCATAAGGGTTGAGATCTGGTGACTGAGACATGGCGGTGCATCTACCATAAGGGTTGAGATCTGGTGACTGAGACATGGTGCATCTACCATAAGGGTTGAGATCTGGTGACTGATACGGTGCATCTACCATAAGGGTTGAGATCTGCACTGATACGGTGCATCTACCATAAGGGTTGAGATCTGGTGACTGAGGCGGTGCCTCTACCATAAGGGTTGAGATCTGGTGACTGAGACAGTGCATCTACCATAAGGGTTGAGATCTGGTGACTGAGACATGGCATCTACCATAAGGGTTGAGATCTGGTGACTGAGACAGTGCATCTACCATAAGGGTTGAGATCTGGTGACTGAGGCGGTGCATCTACCATAAGGGTTGAGATCTGGTGACTGAGACATGGCGGTGCCTCTACCATAAGGGTTGAGATCTGGTGACTGAGACGGTGCCTCTACCATAAGGGTTGAGATCTGGTGACTGAGATGGTGCCTCTACCATAAGGGTTGAGATCTGGTGACTGATACAGTGCATCTACCATAAGGGTTGAGATCTGGTGACTGATACGGTGCATCTACCATAAGGGTTGAGATCGGGTGACTGAGACGGTGCATCTACCATAAGGGTTGAGATCGGGTGACTGAGACGGTGCATCTACCATAAGGGTTGAGATCGGGTGACTGATACGGTGCCTCTACCATAAGGGTTGAGATCGGGTGACTGAGACGGTGCATCTACCATAAGGGTTTAGATCTGGTGACTGAGACATGGTGGTGCATCTACCATAAGGGTTGAGATCTGGTGACTGAGACATGGCATCTACCATAAGGGTTGAGATCTGGTGACTGAGACGGTGCCTCTACCATAAGGGTTTAGATCTGGTGACTGAGACATGGTGGTGCATCTACCATAAGGGTTGAGATCTGGTGACTGAGACATGGCATCTACCATAAGGGTTGAGATCTGGTGACTGAGACATGGCATCTACCATAAGGGTTGAGATCTGGTGACTGAGACATGGCATCTACCATAAGGGTTGAGATCTGGTGACTGAGACATGGCATCTACCATAAGGGTTGAGATCTGGTGACTGAGACATGGTGCATCTACCATAAGGGTTGAGATCTGGTGACTGAGACATGGTGCATCTACCATAAGGGTTGAGATCTGGTGACTGAGACATGGCGGTGCATCTACCATAAGGGTTGAGATCTGGTGACTGAGACATGGTGCATCTACCATAAGGGTTGAGATCTGGTGACTGATACGGTGCATCTACCATAAGGGTTGAGATCTGGTGACTGATACGGTGCATCTACCATAAGGGTTGAGATCTGGTGACTGAGACAGTGCATCTACCATAAGGGTTGAGATCTGGTGACTGAGGCGGTGCATCTACCATAAGGGTTGAGATCTGGTGACTGAGACATGGCGGTGCCTCTACCATAAGGGTTGAGATCTGGTGACTGAGACGGTGCCTCTACCATAAGGGTTGAGATCTGGTGACTGAGATGGTGCCTCTACCATAATGGTTGAGATCTGGTGACTGATACGGTGCATCTACCATAAGGGTTGAGATCGGGTGACTGAGACGGTGCATCTACCATAAGGGTTGAGATCGGGTGACTGAGACGGTGCATCTACCATAAGGGTTGAGATCGGGTGACTGATACGGTGCCTCTACCATAAGGGTTGAGATCGGGTGACTGAGACGGTGCATCTACCATAAGGGTTGAGATCGGGTGACTGAGACGGTGCATCTACCATAAGGGTTGAGATCGGGTGACTGAGACGGTGCATCTACCATAAGGGTTGAGATCTGGTGACTGAGACATGGTGGTGCATCTACCATAAGGGTTGAGATCTGGTGACTGAGACATGGCATCTACCATAAGGGTTGAGATCTGGTGACTGAGACATGGTGGTGCATCTACCATAAGGGTTGAGATCTGGTGACTGAGACATGGCATCTACCATAAGGGTTGAGATCTGGTGACTGAGACGGTGCATCTACCATAAGGTTTGAGATCTGGTGACTGAGACATGGTGGTGCATCTACCATAAGGGTTGAGATCTGGTGACTGAGACGGTGCCTCTACCATAAGGGTTGAGATCTGGTGACTGAGACAGTGCCTCTACCATAAGGGTTGAGATCTGGTGACTGAGACAGTGCCTCTACCATAAGGGTTGAGATCTGGTGACTGAGACAGTGCCTCTACCATAAGGGTTGTGATCTGGTGACTGAGACGGTGCCTCTACCATAAGGGTTGTGATCTGGTGACTGAGACGGTGCCTCTACCATAAGGGTTGTGATCTGGTGACTGAGACGGTGCCTCTACCATAAGGGTTGTGATCTGGTGACTGAGACGGTGCCTCTACCATAAGGGTTGTGATCTGGTGACTGAGACGGTGCCTCTACCATAAGGGTTGAGATCTGGTGACTGAGACAGTGCATCTACCATAAGGGTTGTGATCTGGTGACTGAGACGGTGCCTCTACCATAAGGGTTGAGATCTGGTGACTGAGGCGGTACATCTACCATAAGGGTTGAGATCTGGTGACTGAGGCGGTGCATCTACCATAAGGGCTGAGATCTGGTGACTGAGGCGGTGCATCTACCATAAGGGTTGAGATCTGGTGACTGAGACATGGCATCTACCATAAGGGTTGAGATCTGGTGACTGAGGCGGTGCATCTACCATAAGGGTTGAGATCTGGTGACTGAGACGGTGCCTCTACCATAAGGGTTGAGATCTGGTGACTGAGGCGGTGCATCTACCATAAGGGTTTAGATCTGGTGACTGAGACATGGTGGTGCATCTACCATAAGGGTTGAGATCTGGTGACTGAGACATGGTGGACCATCTACCATAAGGGTTGAGATCTGGTGACTGAGACATGGTGGACCATCTACCATAAGGGTTGAGATCTGGTGACTGAGACATGGCATCTACCATAAGGGTTGAGATCTGGTGACTGAGACGGTGCCTCTACCATAAGGGTTGTGATCTGGTGACTGAGACGGTGCATCTACCATAAGGGTTGAGATCTGGTGACTGAGACGGTGCATCTACCATAAGGGTTGAGATCGGGTGACTGAGACGGTGCATCTACCATAAGGGTTGAGATCTGGTGACTGAGACATGGTGGTGCATCTACCATAAGGGTTGAGATCTGGTGACTGAGACAGTGCCTCTACCATAAGGGTTGAGATCTGGTGACTGAGGCGGTGCCTCTACCATAAGGGTTGAGATCTGGTGACTGAGGCGGTGCCTCTACCATAAGGGTTGAGATCTGGTGACTGAGACGGTGCCTCTACCATAAGGGTTGAGATCTGGTGACTGAGGCGGTGCCTCTACCATAAGGGTTGAGATCTGGTGACTGAGACGGTGCCTCTACCATAAGGGTTGAGATCTGGTGACTGAGACGGTGCCTCTACCATAAGGGTTGAGATCTGGTGACTGAGACATGGCATCTACCATAAGGGTTGCGATCTGGTGACTGAGACATGGCCTCTACCATAAGGGTTGAGATCTGGTGACTGAGACGGTGCCTCTACCATAAGGGTTGAGATCTGGTGACTGAGGCGGTGCCTCTACCATAAGGGTTGAGATCTGGTGACTGAGACGGTGCCTCTACCATAAGGGTTGAGATCTGGTGACTGAGACATGGTGGTGCATCTACCATAAGGGTTGAGATCTGGTGACTGAGACATGGTGGTGCATCTACCATAAGGGTTGAGATCTGGTGACTGAGACGGTGCCTCTACCATAAGGGTTGAGATCTGGTGACTGAGACATGGCCTCTACCATAAGGGTTGAGATCTGGTGACTGAGACATGGCATCTACCATAAGGGTTGAGATCTGGTGACTGAGGCATGGCATCTACCATAAGGGGTTGAGATCTGGTGACTGAGACATGGTGGTGCATCTACCATAAGGGTTGAGATCTGGTGACTGAGGCGGTGCATCTACCATAAGGGTTGAGATCTGGTGACTGAGGCGGTGCATCTACCATAAGGGTTGAGATCTGGTGACTGAGGCGGTGCATCTACCATAAGGGCTGAGATCTGGTGACTGAGACATGGCGGTGCCTCTACCATAAGGGTTGAGATCTGGTGACTGAGGCGGTGCATCTACCATAAGGGTTGAGATCTGGTGACTGAGGCGGTGCATCTACCATAAGGGTTGAGATCTGGTGACTGATACGGTGCATCTACCATAAGGGTTGAGATCTGGTGACTGAGACATGGCGGTGCCTCTACCATAAGGGTTGAGATCTGGTGACTGAGGCGGTGCCTCTACCATAAGGGTTGAGATCTGGTGACTGAGGCGGTGCCTCTACCATAAGGGTTGAGATCTGGTGACTGAGGCGGTGCCTCTACCATAAGGGTTGAGATCTGGTGACTGAGACATGGTGGTGCATCTACCATAAGGGTTGAGATCTGGTAACTGAGACGGTGCCTCTACCATAAGGGTTGAGATCTGGTGACTGAGACAGTGCCTCTACCATAAGGGTTGAGATCTGGTGACTGAGACAGTGCCTCTACCATAAGGGTTGAGATCTGGTGACTGAGACAGTGCCTCTACCATAAGGGTTGTGATCTGGTGACTGAGACGGTGCCTCTACCATAAGGGTTGTGATCTGGTGACTGAGACGGTGCCTCTACCATAAGGGTTGTGATCTGGTGACTGAGACGGTGCCTCTACCATAAGGGTTGTGATCTGGTGACTGAGACGGTGCCTCTACCATAAGGGTTGTGATCTGGTGACTGAGACGGTGCCTCTACCATAAGGGTTGAGATCTGGTGACTGAGACAGTGCATCTACCATAAGGGTTGTGATCTGGTGACTGAGACGGTGCCTCTACCATAAGGGTTGAGATCTGGTGACTGAGGCGGTACATCTACCATAAGGGTTGAGATCTGGTGACTGAGGCGGTGCATCTACCATAAGGGCTGAGATCTGGTGACTGAGGGCGGTGCATCTACCATAAGGGTTGAGATCTGGTGACTGAGACATGGCATCTACCATAAGGGTTGAGATCTGGTGACTGAGGCGGTGCATCTACCATAAGGGTTGAGATCTGGTGACTGAGACGGTGCCTCTACCATAAGGGTTGAGATCTGGTGACTGAGACATGGTGGACCATCTACCATAAGGGTTGAGATCTGGTGACTGAGACATGGTGGACCATCTACCATAAGGGTTGAGATCTGGTGACTGAGACATGGCATCTACCATAAGGGTTGAGATCTGGTGACTGAGACGGTGCCTCTACCATAAGGGTTGTGATCTGGTGACTGAGACGGTGCATCTACCATAAGGGTTGAGATCTGGTGACTGAGACGGTGCATCTACCATAAGGGTTGAGATCGGGTGACTGAGACGGTGCATCTACCATAAGGGTTGAGATCTGGTGACTGAGACATGGTGGTGCATCTACCATAAGGGTTGAGATCTGGTGACTGAGACAGTGCCTCTACCATAAGGGTTGAGATCTGGTGACTGAGGCGGTGCCTCTACCATAAGGGTTGAGATCTGGTGACTGAGGCGGTGCCTCTACCATAAGGGTTGAGATCTGGTGACTGAGACGGTGCCTCTACCATAAGGGTTGAGATCTGGTGACTGAGGCGGTGCCTCTACCATAAGGGTTGAGATCTGGTGACTGAGACGGTGCCTCTACCATAAGGGTTGAGATCTGGTGACTGAGACGGTGCCCTCTACCATAAGGGTTGAGATCTGGTGACTGAGACATGGCATCTACCATAAGGGTTGCGATCTGGTGACTGAGACATGGCCTCTACCATAAGGGTTGAGATCTGGTGACTGAGACGGTGCCTCTACCATAAGGGTTGAGATCTGGTGACTGAGGCGGTGCCTCTACCATAAGGGTTGAGATCTGGTGACTGAGACGGTGCCTCTACCATAAGGGTTGAGATCTGGTGACTGAGACATGGTGGTGCATCTACCATAAGGGTTGAGATCTGGTGACTGAGACATGGTGGTGCATCTACCATAAGGGTTGAGATCTGGTGACTGAGACGGTGCCTCTACCATAAGGGTTGAGATCTGGTGACTGAGACATGGCCTCTACCATAAGGGTTGAGATCTGGTGACTGAGACATGGCATCTACCATAAGGGTTGTGATCTGGTGACTGATACGGTGCATCTACCATAAGGGTTGAGATCTGGTGACTGAGGCGGTGCATCTACCATAAGGGTTGAGATCTGGTGACTGAGGCGGCATCTACCATAAGGGTTGAGATCTGGTGACTGAGGCGGTGCATCTACCATAAGGGTTGAGATCTGGTGACTGAGGCGGTGCATCTACCATAAGGGTTGAGATCTGGTGACTGAGACATGGCGGTGCCTCTACCATAAGGGTTGAGATCTGGTGACTGAGGCGGTGCATCTACCATAAGGGTTGAGATCTGGTGACTGAGGCGGCATCTACCATAAGGGTTGAGATCTGGTGACTGATACGGTGCATCTACCATAAGGGTTGAGATCTGGTGACTGAGACATGGCGGTGCCTCTACCATAAGGGTTGAGATCTGGTGACTGAGGCGGTGCATCTACCATAAGGGTTGAGATCTGGTGACTGAGGCGGTGCATCCGGGAAGTTTTCAAACCCCTCGATTATTTCCACATGTTGTTACGTTAAAACCCGTTTTCGCTTTGTCATTATGGGATGTTGTGTGGATTGATGAGAGGGAAAAAATTAATATAACCACGGTAGCCACGGCAACCAAAATAATAAGTCAGAATCAATGGCCTGCCCAGCATTATTATGCTAATGACCCTTAAGCATGATGGGATGTTAATTGTTTAATTAACTCTGGAGTTCCACCTGTGTGGAAGCGAAGTGTTCCCATTGTTTTGGCAGTTACCTGTAGATGGTATTAAATCTATTGACTGTATGTTAACCCATTGTTTTTGGCAGTTACCTGTAGATAGTATTAAATCTATTGACTGTATGTTAACCCATTGTTTTGGCAGTTACCTGTAGATAGTATTAAATCTATTGACTGTATGTTAACCCATTGTTTTGGCAGTTACCTGTAGATGGTATTAAATCTATTGACTGTATGTTAACCCATTGTTTTGGCAGTTACCTGTAGATGGTATTAAATCTATTGACTGTATGTTAACCCATTGTTTTGGCAGTTACCTGTAGATAGTATTAAATCTATTGACTGTATGTTAACCCATTGTTTTGGCAGTTACCTGTAGATAGTATTAAATCTATTGACTGTATGTTAACCCATTGATTTGGCAGTTACCTGTAGATAGTATTAAATCTATTGACTGTATGTTAACCCATTGTTTTGGCAGTTACCTGTAGATAGTATTAAATCTATTGACTGTATGTTAACCCATTGTTTTTGGCAGTTACCTGTAGATAGTATTAAATCTATTGACTGTATGTTAACCCATTGATTTGGCAGTTACCTGTAGATAGTATTACATCTATTGACTGTATGTTAACCCATTGTTTTGGCAGTTACCTGTAGATGGTATTAAATCTATTGACTGTATGTTAACCCATTGTTTTTGGCAGTTACCTGTAGATGGTATTAAATCTATTGACTGTATGTTAACCCATTGTTTTGGCAGTTACCTGTAGATGGTATTAAATCTATTGACTGTATGTTAACCCATTGTTTTGGCAGTTACCTGTAGATAGTATTAAATCTATTGACTGTATGTTAACCCATTGTTTTGGCAGTTACCTGTAGATGGTATTAAATCTATTGACTGTATGTTAACCCATTGTTTTGGCAGTTACCTGTAGATGGTATTAAATCTATTGACTGTATGTTAACCCATTGTTTTGGCAGTTACCTGTAGATGGTATTAAATCTATTGACTGTATGTTAACCCATTGTTTTGGCAGTTACCTGTAGATAGTATTAAATCTATTGACTGTATGTTAACCCATTGTTTTGGCAGTTACCTGTAGATAGTATTAAATCTATTGACTGTATGTTGACCCATTGTTTTGGCAGTTACCTGTAGATGGTATTAAATCTATTGACTGTATGTTAACCCATTGTTTTGGCAGTTACCTGTAGATGGTATTAAATCTATTGACTGTATGTTAACCCATTGTTTTGGCAGTTACCTGTAGATGGTATTAAATCTATTGACTGTATGTTAACCCATTGATTTGGCAGTTACCTGTAGATAGTATTAAATCTATTGACTGTATGTTAACCCATTGTTTTGGCAGTTACCTGTAGATAGTATTAAATCTATTGACTGTATGTTAACCCATTGATTTGGCAGTTACCTGTAGATAGTATTAAATCTATTGACTGTATGTTAACCCATTGTTTTGGCAGTTACCTGTAGATAGTATTAAATCTATTGACTGTATGTTAACCCATTGATTTGGCAGTTACCTGTAGATAGTATTAAATCTATTGACCCAGCTCCCGTCCCCTATGTTTTGGTCTGTCAGTGTCTGGTGGTTTCGCTGCAGCAACACTTCCTGGTTTTCACCCACCGGCTGCACTCCGCTGAGGTGGAGAGGCGGAGCCTGAGGTTAGAGGTCGCACGCCTCAAACGTGTCACCAAGGGCGATCGAGGACCGTGCCACCTGGTGAGGAAAATGTGTCATTCACGTCGTCAGTGTATGTGGAAATATTTAACTGTGTGTGTG
>NC_068443.1:8683634-8711134 GCF_023373465.1 Oncorhynchus keta | reverse complement strand
CCTAAACACTATACCCTACACACTATACCCTACACACTATTCCCTAAACACTATACCCTACACACTAGCACCCTAAACACTATACCCTAAACACTACACCCTACACACTGCACCCTACACACTATACCCTAAACACTATACCCTACACACTAGCACCCTACACACGGCACCCTACACACTATACTGAGTGGAAACCAGACCATACCAGAGATAATACTATACCCTACACACTATACTGAGTGGAAACCAGATTGCATACCAGAGATAATACCATACCAGAGATAATACCATACCAGAGATAATACTATACCAGAGATAATACTATACCAGAGATAATACCATACCAGAGATAATACCATACCAGAGATAATACCATACCAGAGATAATACTATACCAGAGATAATACTATTCCAGAGATAATACTATACCAGAGATAATACTATACCAGAGATAATACCATACCAGAGATAATACTATACCAGAGATAATACCATACCAGAGATAATACTATACCAGAGATAATACTATACCAGAGATAATACTATACCAGAGATAATACCATACCAGAGATAATACCATACCAGAGATAATACTATACCAGAGATAATACTATACCAGAGATAATACTATACCAGAGATAATACTATACCAGAGATAATACCATACCAGAGATAATACTATACCAGAGATAATACTATACCAGAGATAATACTATACCAGAGATAATACTATACCAGAGATAATACTATACCAGAGATAATACCATACCAGAGATCATACCATACCAGAGATAATACCATACCAGAGATGTAGAACGTTTTGATGATTTGAGGGCCCGTGCCAAGTCTTTTCAGCCTCCTGAGGTGGAGAGGGGGTTGTCGTGCCCTCTTTACAACTTATGTGGGTGTGTGTGAATCCTGATGATTCCTTAGTGATGTGGATACCGAGGAACTCGAAGCTCTCGACATACTCCACTACAGCCCCGTGGATGTGGAAGGCGGCGTGCTCGGCTTTCCTTTTCCTGTAGTCCACGATCAGCTCCTTGGTCTTACTGACGTTGAAGGAGAGGTTGTTGTCCTGGCACCACACTGCCAGGTCTCTGACCTCCTCCCTATAGGATTCGTCTTCTGTTAACAGGCCTACCACCGTTGTCATCAGCAAACTTAATGATGGTGTTGGAGTCGTGCGCGGCCACGCAGTCGTAGGTGAACAGGGAGTACAGGAGGGGACTGAGCACCCACCCCTGAGGGGATCCCGCGTTGAGGGTCAATATGGCGGTTGTGTTGTTGCCTACCCTCACCACCAGGGGGCAGCCCGTCAGGAAGTCCAGGATCCAGTTGCATAGAAGGTATTTATCTCGTCTGGTAGGCTCGCGTCACTGGGCAGCTCGCGGCTGGGTTTCCCTTTGTAATCCGTGATAGTTTTCAAGCCCTGCCACATCCTGAGGAACGACAGAGCCGGTGGAAATGAGTTCATAGAAAGAATTGAATGTTTTCCTGCTTTCGTCACCGGCCACTAGGAGGAGCACTGTCTCTGGACGAGCATTTTTCTTGTTTGCTTTATGGCCTTATACAGCTCGTTAAGCGCGGTCTTATTGCCAGCATCGGTCTGTGGTGTAATGGACATGTGACCTTCAGGGGGCGTTGTGCTCTGTTGAGAATTACGGGATCTGGAGGTGTCCTTTTACACCCTCTCAAAACTAGCATTTTTTCTTGTTGCGTGTCTCGTGACTTCTGAGGGTTGAATGTTCGTGTACTGTAGGGTCTTGACCCAATAATGTTCATGTCCTGTAGGGTCTTGACCCAATACTGTTCATGTGCTGTAGGGTCTTGACCCAATACTGTTCATGTGCTGTAGGGTCTTGACCCAATAATGATCATGTACTGTAGGGTCTTGACCCAGTAAAGGGGATTTGAATGTATATGTACTGTAGGGTCTTGACCCAATACTGTTCATGTACTGTAGGGTCTTGACCCAGTAATGTTCATGTGCTGTAGGCTCTTGACCCAATAATGTTCATGTCCTGTAGGGTCTTGACCCAATAATGTTCATGTGCTGTAGGGTCTTGACCCAATAATGTCCATGTGCTGTAGGGTCTTGACCCAATAATGTTCATGTGCTGTAGGGTCTTGACCCAATAATGTTCATGTACTGTAGGGTCTTGACCCAATAATGTTCATGTACTGTAGGGTCTTGACCCAATAATGTTCATGTCTGTAGACCCAGTACTGGTCATGTGCTGTAGGGTCTTGACCCAATAATGTTCATGTGCTGTAGGGTCTTGACCCAATAATGTTCATGTGCTGTAGGGTCTTGACCCAATAATGTTCATGTACTGTAGGGTCTTGACCCAGTAATGTTCATGTGCTGTAGGGTCTTGACCCAATACTGTTCATGTGCTGTAGGGTCTTGACCCAATAATGTTCATGTGCTGTAGGGTCTTGACCCAATAATGTTCATGTACTGTAGGGTCTTGACCCAATAATGTTCATGTACTGTAGGGTCTTGACCCAGTAAAGGGGATTTGAATGTATATGTACTGTAGGGTCTTGACCCAATAAAGGGAATTTGAATGTATATGTACTGTAGGGTCTTGACCCAGTAATGTTCATGTACTTTAGGGTCTTGACCCAGTAATGTTCATGTACTGTAGGGTCTTGACCCAGTAAAGGGGATTTGAATGTATATGTACTGTAGGGTCTTGACCCAATAAAGGGAATTTGAATGTATATGTACTGTAGGGTCTTGACCCAGTAATGTTCATGTACTGTAGGGTCTTGACCCAGTAATGTTCATGTACTGTAGGGTCTTGACCCAGTAATGTTCATGTACTGTAGAGGGTCTTGACCCAATAATGTTCATGTGCTGTAGGGTCTTGACCCAATAATGTTCATGTACTGTAGGGTCTTGACCCAATAATGTTCATGTACTGTAGGGTCTTGACCCAATAATGTTAATGTACTGTCGGGTCTTGACCCAGTAAAGGGGATTTGAATGTATATGTACTGTAGGGTCTTGACCCAATAAAGGGAATTTGAATGTTCATGTACTGTAGGGTCTTGACCCAGTAATGTTCATGTACTGTAGGGTCTAAAAGCCGATGATGACTGTGGCATTAGCTTGCCATTGTAATGCTGACTGATCTCTGTCTGTCTGTCTCTCTCTCTCTCTCTCTCTCTAGGCGCAAGGACTCCCTGGCCAGCTACATGAGAGCAGTAGAGAGCAGCTACAGAGAGGTGAGCAACACTGGGTGGGGTTTAAATAGAGAGGTGAGCAGCACTGGGTGGGTGGGGTTTAAATGGAGAGGTGAGCAGCACTGGGTGGGGTTTAAATGGAGAGGTGAGCAGTACTGGGTGGGGTTTAAATAGAGAGGTGAGCAGCACTGGGTGGGTGGGGTTTAAATGGAGAGGTGAGCAGCACTGGGTGGGGTTTAAATGGAGAGGTGAGCAGCACTGGGTGGGTGGGGTTTACATGGAGAGGTGAGCAGCACTGGGTGGGGTTTAAATGGAGAGGTGAGCAGCACTGGGTGGGTGGGGTTTACATGGAGAGGTGAGCAGCACTGGGTGGGGTTTAAATGGAGAGGTGAGCAGCACTGGGTGGGTGGGGTTTAAATGGAGAGGTGAGCAGCACTGGGTGGGGTTTAAATGGAGAGGTGAGCAGTACTGGGTGGGGTTTAAATAGAGAGGTGAGCAGCACTGGGTGGGTGGGGTTTAAATGGAGAGGTGAGCAGCACTGGGTGGGGTTTAAATGGAGAGGTGAGCAGCACTGGGTGGGTGGGGTTTAAATGAGAGGTGAGCAGCACTGGGTGGGGTTTAAATGGAGAGGTGAGCAGCACTGGGTGGGGTTTAAATGGAGAGGTCAGCAACACTGGGTGGGGTTTAAATAGAGAGGTGAGCAGCACTGGGTGGGGTTTAAATAGAGAGGTGAGCAGCACTGGGTGGGTGGGGTTTAAATGGAGAGGTGAGCAGCTCTGGGTGGGGTTTAAATGGAGAGGTGAGCAGTACTGGGTGGGGTTTAAATAGAGAGGTGAACAGCACTGGGTGGGGTTTAAATAGAGAGGTGAGCAGTACTGGGTGGGGTTTAAATAGAAAGGTGAACAGCACTGGGTGGTGTTTAAATAGAGAGGTGAGCAACACTGGGTGGGGTTTAAATAGAGAGGTGAGCAGTACTGGGTGGGGTTTAAATAGAGAGGTGAGCAGCACTGGGTGGGTGGGGTTTAAATGGAGAGGTGAGCAGCACTGGGTGGGTGGGGTTTAAATGGAGAGGTGAGCAGCACTGGGTGGGTGGGGTTTAAATGGAGAGGTGAGCAGCACTGGGTGGGTGGGGTTTAAATAGAGAGGTGAGCAGCACTGGGTGGGTGGGGTTTAAATGGAGAGGTGAGCAGCACTGGGTGGGTGGGGTTTAAATGGAGAGGTGAGCAGCACTGGGTGGGGTTTAAATGGAGAGGTGAGCAGCACTGGGTGGGTGGGGTTTAAATAGAGAGGTGAGCAGCACTGGGTGGGTGGGGTTTAAATGGAGAGGTGAGCAGCACTGGGTGGGGTTTAAATGGAGAGGTGAGCAGTACTGGGTGGGGTTTAAATAGAGAGGTGAGCAGCACTGGGTGGGTGGGGTTTAAATGGAGAGGTCAGCAGCACTGGGTGGGGTTTAAATGGAGAGGTGAGCAGCACTGGGTGGGTGGGGTTTAAATGGAGAGGTGAGCAGCACTGGGTGGGGTTTAAATGGAGAGGTGAGCAGCACTGGGTGGGGTTTAAATGGAGAGGTGAGCAGCACTGGGTGGGGTTTAAATAGAGAGGTGAGCAACACTGGGTGGGGTTTAAATAGAGAGGTGAGCAGCACTGGGTGGGTGGGGTTTAAATGGAGAGGTGAGCAGCTCTGGGTGGGGTTTAAATGGAGAGGTGAGCAGTACTGGGTGGGGTTTAAATAGAGAGGTGAACAGCACTGGGTGGGGTTTAAATAGAGAGGTGAGCAGCACTGGGTGGTGTTTAAATAGAAAGGTGAGCAGCACTGGGTGGGGTTTAAATAGAGAGGTGAGCAACACTGGGTGGGGTTTAAATAGAGAGGTGAGCAACACTGGGTGGGGTTTAAATAGAGAGGTGAGCAGCACTGGGTGGTGTTTAAATAGAGAGGTGAGCAACACTGGGTGGTGTTTAAATAGAGAGGTGAGCAACACTGGGTGGGGTTTAAATAGAGAGGTGAGCAACACTGGGTGGGTGGTGTTTAAATAGAGAGGTGAGCAGCACTGGGTGGGGTTTAAATAGAGAGGTGAGCAGCACTGGGTGGTGTTTAAATAGAGAGGTGAGCAGCACTGGGTGGGGTTTAAATAGAGAGGTGAGCAGCACTGGGTGGGGTTTAAATAGAGAGGTGAGCAGCACTGGGTGGTGTTTAAATAGAGAGGTGAGCAGCACTGGGTGGGGTTTAAATAGAGAGGTGAGCAACACTGGGTGGTGTTTAAATAGAGAAGTGAGCAGCACTGGGTGGTGTTTAAATAGAGAGGTGAGCAGCACTGGGTGGGGTTTAAATAGAGAGGTGAGCAACACTGGGTGGGGTTTAAATAGAGAGGTGAGCAGCACTGGGTGGGGTTTAAATAGAGAGGTGAGCAGCACTGGCTGGGTGGGGTTTAAATAGAGAAGTGAGCAACACTGGGTGGTGTTTAAATAGAGAGGTGAGCAGCACTGGGTGGGGTTTAAATAGAGAGGTGAGCAGCACTGGGTGGGGTTTAAATAGAGAGGTGAGCAACACTGGGTGGTGTTTAAATAGAGAGGTGAGCAGCACTGGGTGGGGTTTAAATAGAGAGGTGAGCAGCACTGGGTGGGGTTTAAATAGAGAGGTGAGCAACACTGGGTGGTGTTTAAATAGAGAGGTGAGCAGCACTGGGTGGGGTTTAAATAGAGAGGTGAGCAGCACTGGGTGGGTGGGGTTTAAATAGAGAGGTGAGCAGCACTGGGTGGGTGGGGTTTAAATAGAGAGGTGAGCAACACTGGGTGGGGTTTCAGAGCCTTGTGTGTTGTTGTAACCACATACTATCAGTCACAATGCCAGACAAACCAGCTTTTGTGTTTCTCACTATAAAGTATGGTACAATATTCTCCTACGTGGGACGAAGGTGAGTTACCCTCCTACTCCCTGGAGGTTTGACCCCTCCCACTCCTCGGAGGTATGGCCCCTCCCACTCCTCGGAGGTATGACCCCTCTCACTCCCTGGAGGTTTGACCCCTCCCGCTCCCCGGAGGTATGACCCCTCCCACTCCCCGGAGGTATGACCCCTCCCACTCCCTGGAGGTTTGACCCCTCCCGCTCCCCGGAGGTATGACCCCTCCCACTCCCCGGAGGTATGACCCCTCCCGCTCCCCGGAGGTATGACCCCTCCCACTCCCAGGAGGTTTGACCCCTCCCACTCCCAGGAGGTTTGACCCCTCCCACTCCCAGGAGGTTTGACCCCTCCCACTCCCTGGAGGTTTGACCCCTCCCACTCCTCGGAGGTATGGCCCCTCCCACTCCCCGGAGGTATGACCCCTCTCGCTCCCTGGAGGTTTGACCCCTCCCGCTCCCCGGAGGTATGACCCCTCCCACTCCCCGGAGGTATGACCCCTCCCACTCCCTGGAGGTATGACCCCTCCCACTCCCTTGAGGTATGACCCCTCCCGCCTCCCACTCCCGCAGGAGGTTTGACCCTCCCACTCCCAGGAGGTTTGACCCCTCCCACTCCCAGGAGGTTTGACCCCTCCCACTCCCTGGAGGTTTGACCCCTCCCACTCCTCGGAGGTTTGACCCCTCCCACTCCCCGGAGGTATGACCCCTCCCACTCCCTGGAGGTTTGACCCCTCCCACTCCCTGGAGGTTTGACCCCTCCCACTCCCCGGAGGTATGACCCCTCCCACTCCCCGGAGGTATGACCCCTCCCGCTCCCCGGAGGTATGACCCCTCCCACTCCCAGGAGGTATGACCCCTCCCACTCCCAGGAGGTTTGACCCCTCCCACTCCCAGGAGGTTTGACCCCTCCCACTCCCAGGAGGTTTGACCCCTCCCACTCCCAGGAGGTTTGACCCCTCCCACTCCCAGGAGGTTTGACCCCTCCCACTCCCCGGAGGTATGACCCCTCCCACTCCCCGGAGGTTTGACCCCTCCCACTCCCAGGAGGTTTGATCCCTACATTGTTGGCCAATCCAGTAAGGTTTGTAATCTATGGTGAGCTTCGATTGGTCACTCGAGTCCCCCTCCGCTTCTCTCTCTTTCCTTCCGTTGAATGTGAATGTCTTCCCATGTTACACAGTGTAAATGGCCCAATACACACACTCTCTCTTTCTCGATGATAAACTAGGACCACCTCTTTCTCCTGTCCCCACCGCAGGTCAGAGACCGTATCGTCCAATCACGATCCACCTCCACTGACAAGGACCTCCCTCTGCAGTTACCAAGAGTGCACCTGGATCTGACCGGACCAGAGAGGTTGCTGGGAGGGCCGGACGTGGCCGCCTGTCAGGTACTAGTCCTGTAGGGACACTGAGTTTAGTCTGTCAGGTACTAGTCCTGTAGGGGCACTGAGTTTAGTCTGTCAGGTACTAGTCCTGTAGGGACACTGAGTTTAGTCTGTCAGGTACTAGTCCTGTAGGGACACTGAGTTTAGTCTGGCAGGTACTAGTCCTGTAGGGACACTGAATTTAGTCTGTCAGGTACTAGTCCTGTAGGGACACTGAGTTTAGTCTGTCAGGTACTAGTCCTGTAGGGACACTGAGTTTAGTCTGGCAGGTACTAGTCCTGTAGGGACACTGAGTTTAGTCTGTCAGGTACTAGTCCTGTAGGGACACTGAGTTTAGTCTGTCAGGTACTAGTCCTGTAGGGACACTGAGTTTAGTCTGTCAGGTACTAGTCCTGTAGGGACACTGAGTTTAGTCTGTCAGGTACTAGTCCTGTAGGGGCACTGAGTTTAGTCTGTCAGGTACTAGTCCTGTAGGGACACTGAGTTTAGTCTGTCAGGTACTAGTCCTGTAGGGACACTGAGTTTAGTCTGTCAGGTACTAGTCCTGTAGGGACACTGAGTTTAGTCTGTCAGGTACTAGTCCTGTAGTCTTGTAGAGAGAAAGGTTAACATATTACCATCTACTGTCAGCAGTCGGTCCTCTCAGAACTAGAGCAGGTTAACATATTACCATAATCCTGATGTTAGTTCAACACCCGTCCCTGCATAATTAAACAAACACACACATTCACACCCTGAATAACATCTCTTTCCTCCCATGGTGCATTGCAGAGCCTGGTGGGGACGTTCTCTGAGTTATACCACGCAGCGTTCTCCAGGATTGGCTCGATGGAGAGGGAAATCTCCGCCCACCAAAGCCATGTCTCCGCCCTCCGGAATGAACTACACGATGCCTGTCTCAGGGAGGACCTCTGTTTCATCCCTGTAAGAGACGAGAGAGACTCTATATAGTAACACTGTCCTACAACTAGAGACTCTATATAGTAACACTGTCCTACAACTAGAGACTCTATATAGTAACACTGTCCTACAACTAGAGACTCTATATAGTAACACTGTCCTACAACTAGAGACTCTATATAGTAACACTGTCCTACAACTAGAGACTCTATATAGTAACACTGTCCTACAACTAGAGACTCTATATAGTAACACTGTCCTACAACTAGAGACTCTATATAGTAACACTGCTGTCCTACAACTAGAGACTATATAGTAACACTGTCCTACAACTAGAGACTATATAGTAACACTGCTGTCCTACAACTAGAGACTCTATATAGTAACACTGTCCTACAACTAGAGACTCTATATAGTAACACTGTCCTACAACTAGAGACTATATAGTAACACTGTCCTACAACTAGAGACTCTATATAGTAACACTGTCCTACAACTAGAGACTATATAGTAACACTGTCCTACAACTAGAGACTCTATATAGTAACACTGCTGTCCTACAACTAGAGACTCTATATAGTAACACTGCTGTCCTACAACTAGAGACTCTATATAGTAACACTGCTGTCCTACAACTAGAGACTCTATATAGTAACACTGTCCTACAACTAGAGACTATATCGTAACACTGTACAACTAGAGACTCTATATAGTAACACTGTCCTACAACTAGAGACTCTATATAGTAACACTGCTGTCCTACAACTAGAGACTCTATATAGTAACACTGTCCTACAACTAGAGACTCTATATAGTAACACTGTCCTACAACTAGAGACTCTATAGTAACACTGTCCTAAGACTCTAGACTGTCCTACTGTCCCTACAACTAGAGACTCTATATAGTAACACTGTCCTACAACTAGAGACTCTATATAGTAACACTGTCCTACAACTAGAGACTCTATATAACACTGTACAACTAGAGACTCTATATAGTAACTGTCCTACAACTAGAGACTCTATATAGTAACACTGTCCTACAACTAGAGACTCTATATAGTAACACTGTCCTACAACTAGAGACTCTATATAGTAACACTGTCCTACAACTAGAGACTCTATATAGTAACACTGTCCTACAACTAGAGACTCTATATAGTAACACTGTAAACTAGAGACTCTATATAGTAACACTGTCCTACAACTAGAGACTCTATATAGTAACACTGTCCTACAACTAGAGACTCTATATAGTAACACTGCTGTCCTACAACTAGAGACTCTATATCGTAACACTGTCCTACAACTAGAGACTCTATATAGTAACACTGTCCTACAACTAGAGACTCTATATAGTAACACTGTCCTACAACTAGAGACTCTATATAGTAACACTGTCCTACAACTAGAGACTCTATATAGTAACACTGTCCTACAACTAGAGACTCTATATAGTAACACTGTCCTACAACTAGAGACTCTATATAGTAACACTGCTGTCCTACAACTAGAGACTCTATATAGTAACACTGCTGTCCTACAACTAGAGACTGTAACACTGTCCTACAACTAGAGACTCTATATAGTAACACTGTCCTACAACTAGAGACTCTATATAGTAACACTGTCCTACAACTAGAGACTCTATATAGTAACACTGTCCTACAACTAGAGACTCTATATAGTAACACTGTCCTACAACTAGAGACTCTATATAGTAACACTGTCCTACAACTAGAGACTCTATATAACACTGTAACACTGTAACACTGTCCTACAACTAGAGACTCTATATAGTAACACTGTCTGTCCTGTCCTACAACTAGAGACTCTATATAGTAACACTGTGTCCTACAACTAGAGACTCTATATAGTAACACTGCTGTCCTACAACTAGAGACTCTATATAGTAACACTGTCCTACAACTAGAGACTCTATATAGTAACACTGCTGTCCTACAACTAGAGACTCTATACTAGAGACTCTATATAGTAACACTGTCCTACAACTAGAGACTCTATATAGTAACACTGTCCTACAACTAGAGACTCTATATAGTAACACTGTCCTACAACTAGAGACTCTATATAGTAACACTGACAACTAGAGACTCTATATAGTAACACTGTCCTACAACTAGAGACTCTATATAGTAAACAGAGACTGTAACTGTCCTACAACTAGAGACTCTATATAGTAACACTGTGTCCTACAACTAGAGACTCTATAACACTAGTCCTAAACTAGAGACTCTATATAGTAACACCTGTCCTACAACTAGAGACTCTATATAGTAACACTGTCCTACAACTAGAGACTCTATATAGTAACACTGTCCTACAACTAGAGACTCTATATAGTAACACTGTCCTACAACTAGAGACTCTATATAGTAACACTGTCCTACAACTAGAGACTCTATATAGTCTAACACTGTCCTACAACTAGAGACTCTATATAGTAACACTGAGACTGTCCTACAACTAGAGACTCTATATACAACTAGAGACTCTATATAGTAACACTGTGTCCTACAACTAGAGACTCTATATAGTAACACTGTCCTACAACTAGAGACTCTATATAGTAACACTGTCCTACAACTAGAGACTCTATATAGTAACACTGTGTCCTACAACTAGAGACTCTATATAGTAACACTGCTGTCCTACAACTAGAGACTCTATATAACACTGCTGTCCTACAACTAGAGACTCTAACACTGCTGTCCTACAACTAGAGACTCTATATAGTAACACTGAGACTCCCTACAAACACTGTCTAGAGACTCTGTCCTATAGAGACTCTATAGTAACACTGCTGTCCTACAACTAGAGACTCTATATAGTAACACTGTCCTACAACTAGAGACTCTATATAGTAACACTGTCCTACAACTAGAGACTCTATATAGTAACACTGTCCTACAACTAGAGACTCTATATAGTAACACTGCTGTCCTACAACTAGAGACTCTATATAGTAACACTGTCCTACAACTAGAGACTCTATATAGTAACACTGTCCTACAACTAGAGACTCTATATAGTAACACTGTCCTACAACTAGAGACTCTATATAGTAACACTGTCCTACAACTAGAGACTCCTACACAACTAGAGACTCTATATAGTAACACTGTCCTGTAGAGACTCTATATAGTAACCTACACTGTCCTACAACTAGAGACTCTATATAGTAACACTGTCCTACAACTAGAGACTCTATATAGTAACACTGTCCTACAACTAGAGACTCTATATAGTAACACTGCTGTCCTACAACTAGAGACTCTATATAGTAACACTGTCCTACAACTAGAGACTCTATATAGTAACACTGTCCTACAACTAGAGACTCTATATAGTAACACTGTCCTACAACTAGAGACTCTATATAGTAACACTCCTACAACTAGAGACTCTATATAGTAACACTGTCCTACAACTAGAGACTCTATATAGTAACACTGTCCTACAACTAGAGACTCTACACTCTATATAGTAACACTGTCCTACAACTAGAGACTCTATATAGTAACACTGCTGTCCTACAACTGAGACTCTATATAACACTGCTACAACTAGAGACTCTATATAGTAACACTGCCTACAACTAGAGACTCCTACAACTAGAGACTCTATATAGTAACACTGCTGTCCTACAACTAGAGACTCTATAACACTGTCCTAGAGACTAACACTGCTGTCCTACAACTAGAGACTCTATATAGTAACACTGCTGTCCTACAACTAGAGACTCTATATAGTAACACTGCTGTCCTACAACTAGAGACTCTATATAGTAACACTGCTGTCCTACAACTAGAGACTCTATATAGTAACACTGAGACTGTGTGTCCTACAACTAGAGACTCTATATAGTAACACTGCTGTCCTGCACAACCAGAGACTATAGTAACTGTCCTACAACTAGAGACTCTATATAGTAACACTGCTGTCCTACAACTAGAGACTCTATATAGTAACACTGCTGTCCTACAACTAGAGACTCTATATAGTAACACTGCTGTCCTACAACTAGAGACTCTATATAGTAACACTGTGTCCTACAACTAGAGACTCTATATAGTAACACTGTCCTACAACTAGAGACTCTATATAGTAACACTGCTGTCCTACAACTAGAGACTCTATATAGTAACACTGCTGTCCTACAACTAGAGACTCTATATAGTAACACTGTCCTACAACTAGAGACTCTATATAGTAACACTGCTGTCCTACAACTAGAGACTCTATATAGTAACACTGCTGTCCTACAACTAGAGACTCTATATAGTAACACTGCTGTCCTACAACTAGAGACTCTATATAGTAACACTGTCCTACAACTAGAGACTCTATATAGTAACACTGTCCTACAACTAGAGACTCTATATAGTAACACTGCTGTCCTACAACTAGAGACTATATAGTAACACTGTCCTACAACTAGAGACTCTATATAGTAACACTGTCCTACAACTAGAGACTCTACAACTAGAGACTCTATAGTAACACTGTCCTACAACTAGAGACTCTATATAGTAACACTGCTGTCCTACAACTAGAGACTCTATATAGTAACACTGCTGTCCTACAACTAGAGACTCTATATAGTAACACTGTCCTACAACTAGAGACTCTATATAGTAACACTGTCCTACAACTAGAGACTATATAGTAACACTGTCCTACAACTAGAGACTCTATATAGTAACACTGCTGTCCTACAACTAGAGACTCTATATAGTAACACTGTCCTACAACTAGAGACTCTATATAGTAACACTGCTGTCCTACAACTAGAGACTCTATATAGTAACACTGCTGTCCTACAACTAGAGACTCTATATAGTAACACTGTCCTACAACTAGAGACTCTATATAGTAACACTGTCCTACAACTAGAGACTCTATATAGTAACACTGTCCTACAACTAGAGACTCTATATAGTAACACTGCTGTCCTACAACTAGAGACTCTATATAGTAACACTGTCCTACAACTAGAGACTCTATATAGTAACACTGCTGTCCTACAACTAGAGACTCTATATAGTAACACTGTCCTACAACTAGAGACTCTATATAGTAACACTGTCCTACAACTAGAGACTCTATATAGTAACACTGTCCTACAACTAGAGACTCTATATAGTAACACTGTCTGTCCTGTGTCCTACAACTAGAGACTCTATATAGTAACACTGTCCTACAACTAGAGACTCTATATAGTAACACTGTGTCCTACAACTAGAGACTCTATATAGTAACACTGTCCTACAACTAGAGACTCTATATAGTAACACTGTCCTACAACTAGAGACTCTATATAGTAACACTGTCCTACAACTAGAGACTCCTACAACTAGAGACTCTATATAGTAACACTGTCCTACAACTAGAGACTCTATATAGTAACACTGTCCTACAACTAGAGACTCTATATAGTAACACTGCTGTCCTACAACTAGAGACTCTATATAGTAACACTGAGACTCTATATAGTAACACTGTCCTACAACTAGAGACTCTATATAGTAACACTGCTGTCCTACAACTAGAGACTATATAGTAGTAACTGTCCTACAACTAGAGACTCTATATAGTAACACTGTCCTACAACTAGAGACTCTATATAGTAACACTGTCCTACAACTAGAGACTCTATATAGTAACACTGTAACACTGTCCTACAACTAGAGACTCTATATAGTAACACTGTCCTACAACTAGAGACTCTATATAGTAACAGAGACTCTATATAGTAACACTGTCCTACAACTAGAGACTCTATATAGTAACACTGTGTCCTACAACTAGAGACTCTATATAGTAACACTGCTGTCCTACAACTAGAGACTCTATATAGTAACACTGTCCTACAACTAGAGACTCTATATAGTAACACTGTCCTACAACTAGAGACTCTATATAGTAACACTGTGTCCTACAACTAGAGACTCTATATAGTAACACTGTCTGAGACTCTATCCTACAACTAGAGACTCTATAGTAACACTGTACAACTAGAGACTCTATATAGTAACACTGTCCTACAACTAGAGACTCTATATAGTAACACTGTCCTACAACTAGAGACTCTAGTAACACTGCTGTCCTACAACTCTCTATATAGTAACACTGCTGTCCTACAACTAGAGACTCTATATAGTAACACTGTCCTACAACTAGAGACTCTATATAGTAACACTGCTGTCCTACAACTAGAGACTCTATATAGTAACACTGTCCTACAACTAGAGACTCTATATAGTAACACTGTCCTACAACTAGAGACTCTATATAGTAACACTGCTGTCCTACAACTAGAGACTCTATATAGTAACACTGTCCTACAACTAGAGACTCTATATAGTAACACTGCTGTCCTACAACTAGAGACTCTATATAGTAACACTGTCCTACAACTAGAGACTCTATATAGTAACACTGCTGTCCTACAACTAGAGACTCTATATAGTAACACTGTCCTACAACTAGAGACTCTATATAGTAACACTGTCCTACAACTAGAGACTCTATATAGTAACACTGTCCTACAACTAGAGACTCTATATAGTAACACTGTCCTACAACTAGAGACTCTATATAGTAACACTGTCCTACAACTAGAGACTCTATATAGTAACACTGTCCTACAACTAGAGACTCTATATAGTAACACTGCTGTCCTACAACTAGAGACTCTATATAGTAACACTGTCCTACAACTAGAGACTCTATATAGTAACACTGTCCTAGAGACTCTATATAGTAACTAGAGACTCTATATAGTAACACTGTCCTACAACTAGAGACTCTATATAGTAACCTCCTACAACTAGAGACTCTAGAGACTCTATATAGTAACACTGTGTCCTACAACTAGAGACTCTATATAGTAACACTGTCCTACAACTAGAGACTCTATATAGTAACACTGTCCTACAACTAGAGACTCTATATAGTAACACTGCTGTCCTACAACTAGAGACTCTATATAGTAACACTGTGTCCTACAACTAGAGACTCTATATAGTAACACTGCTGTCCTACAACTAGAGACTCTATATAGTAACACTGTCCTACAACTAGAGACTCTATATAGTAACCTGCAACTAGAGACTCTATATAGTAACACTGTCCTACAACTAGAGACTCTATATAGTAACACTGCTGTCCTACAACTAGAGACTCTATATAGTAACACTGCTGTCCTACAACTAGAGACTCTATATAGTAACACTGCTGTCCTACAACTAGAGACTCTATATAGTAACACTGCTGTCCTACAACTAGAGACTCTATATAGTAACACTGTCCTACAACTAGAGACTCTATATAGTAACACTGCTGTCCTACAACTAGAGACTCTATATAGTAACACTGTCCTACAACTAGAGACTCTATATAGTAACACTGTCCTACAACTAGAGACTCTATATAGTAACACTGTCCTACAACTAGAGACTCTATATAGTAACACTGCTGTCCTACAACTAGAGACTCTATATAGTAACACTGCTGTCCTACAACTAGAGACTCTATATAGTAACACTGTCCTACAACTAGAGACTCTATATAGTAACACTGCTGTCAACTACAACTAGTAGACAACTAGAGACTATATAGTAACACTGCTGTCCTACAACTAGAGACTCTATATAGTAACACTGCTGTCCTACAACTAGAGACTCTATCCTACAACTAGAGACTCTATATAGTAACACTGTACAACTAGAGACTCTATATAGTAACACTGCTGTCCTACAACTAGAGACTCTATATAGTAACACTGCTGTCCTACAAGAGACTAGAACACTGACAACTAGAGACTATATAGTAACACTGCTGTCCTACAACTAGAGACTCTATATAGTAACACTGTCCTACAACTAGAGACTCTATATAGTAACACTGCTGTCCTACAACTAGAGACTCTATATAGTAACACTGCTGTCCTACAACTAGAGACTCTATATAGTAACACTGCTGTCTACAACTAGAGACTCTATATAGTAACACTGCTGTCCTACAACTGTAACCTGTCCTACAACTAGAGACTCTATATAGTAACACTGCTGTCCTACAACTAGAGACTCTATATAGTAACACTGTCCTACAACTAGAGACTCTATATAGTAACACTGTCCTACAACTAGAGACTCTATATAGTAACACTGCTCTATATAGTAACCTACAACTAGAGACTCTATATAGTAACACTGTGTCCTACAACTAGAGACTCTATATAGTAACACTGAGACTCTATATAGTAACCTACAACTAGAGACTCTATATAGTAACACTGTGTCCTACAACTAGAGACTCTATATAGTAACACTGCTGTCCTACAACTAGAGACTCTATATAGTAACACTGTCCTAACACTGCTGTCCTACAACTAGAGACTCTATATAGTAACACTGCTGTCCTACAACTAGAGACTCTATATAGTAACACTGCTGTCCTACAACTAGAGACTCTATATAGTAACACTGCTGTCCTACAACTAGAGACTCTATATAGTAACACTGTCCTACAACTAGAGACTCTATATAGTAACACTGTCCTACAACTAGAGACTCTATATAGTAACACTGCTGTCCTACAACTAGAGACTCTATATAGTAACACTGCTGTCCTACAACTAGAGACTCTATATAGTAACACTGTCCTACAACTAGAGACTCTATATAGTAACACTGCTGTCCTACAACTAGAGACTCTATATAGTAACACTGTCCTACAACTAGAGACTCTATATAGTAACACTGTCCTAACAGACTCTATATGTCCTGTCCTACAACTAGAGACTCTATATAGTAACACTGTCCTACAACTAGAGACTCTATATAGTAACACTGTCTACAACTAGAGACTCTATATAGTCCTAACAGACTAGAACACTGCTGTCCTACTCTATATAGTAACACTGTCCTACAACTAGAGACTCTATATAGTAACACTGCTGTCCTACAACTAAGACTCTATATAGAACACTGTCCTACAACTACTCTATATAGTAACACTGTCCTACAACTAGAGACTCTATATAGTAACACTGTCCTACAACTAGAGACTCACTGCTGTCCTATATATATAGTAACACTGTCCTACAACTAGAGACTCTATATAGTAACACTGCTGTCCTACAACTAGAGACTCTATATAGTAACACTGCTGTCCTAGAGACAACTACAACTAGAGACTCTATATAACACTGTGTCCTAACACTGTGTCCTACAACTAGAGACTCTATATAGTAACACTGTCCTACAACTGAGACTGTCACTACAACTAGAGACTCTATATAGTAACACTGCTGTCCTACAACTAGAGACTCTATATAGTAACACTGTGTCCTACAACTAGAGACTCTATATAGTAACACTGTCCTACAACTAGAGACTCTATATAGTAACACTGCTGTCCTACAACTAGAGACTCTATATAGTAACACTGTCCTACAACTAGAGACTCTATATAGTAACACTGCTGTCCTACAACTAGAGACTCTATATAGTAACACTGCTCCTACAACTAGAGACTCTATATAGTAACACTGCTGTCCTACAACTAGAGACTCTATATAGTAACACTGCTGTCCTACAACTAGAGACTCTATATAGTAACACTGCTGTCCTACAACTAGAGACTCTATATAGTAACACTGCTGTCCTACAACTAGAGACTCTATATAGTAACACTGCTGTCCTACAACTAGAGACTCTATATAGTAACTGTCCTACTAGAGACTCTATATAGTAACACTGCTGTCCTACAACTAGAGACTCTATATAGTAACACTGCTGTCCTACAACTAGAGACTCTATATAGTAACACTGTGTCCTACAACTAGAGACTCTATATAGTAACACTGTCCTACAACTAGAGACTCTATATAACACTGTAACAGAGACTGTGTGTCCTACAACTAGAGACTCTATATAGTAACACTGCTGTCCTACAACTAGAGACTCTATATAGTAACACTGCTGTCCTACAACTAGAGACTCTATATAGTAACACTGTGTCCTACAACTAGAGACTCTATATAGTAACACTGCTGTCCTACAACTAGAGACTCTATATAGTAACACTGCTGTCCTACAACTAGAGACTCTATATAGTAACACTGCTGTCCTACAACTAGAGACTCTATATAGTAACACTGCTGTCCTACAACTAGAGACTCTATATAGTAACACTGCTGTCCTACAACTAGAGACTCTCCTACAACTAGAGACTCTATATAGTAACACTGCTGTCCTACAACTAGAGACTCTATATAGTAACACTGCTGTCCTACAACTAGAGACTCTATATAGTAACACTGTCTACAACTAGAGACTCTATATAGTAACACTGTCCTACAACTAGAGACTCTATATAGTAACACTGTCCTACAACTAGAGACTCTATATAGTAACACTGCTGTCCTACAACTAGAGACTCTATATAGTAACACTGCTGAGACTCTATATAGTAACACTGTCCTACAACTAGAGACTCTATATAGTAACACTGTAACACTGTCCTACAACTAGAGACTCTATATAGTAACACTGCTGTCCTACAACTAGAGACTCTATATAGTAACACTGCTGTCCTACAACTAGAGACTCTATATAGTAACACTGCTGTCCTACAACTAGAGACTCTATATAGTAACACTGCTGTCCTACAACTAGAGACTCTATATAGTAACACTGCTGTCCTACAACTAGAGACTCTATATAGTAACACTGCTGTCCTACAACTAGAGACTCTATATAGTAACACTGTCCTACAACTAGAGACTCTATATCAACACTGTAACACTGCCTACAACTAGAGACTCTATATAGTAACACTGCTGTCCTACAACTAGAGACTCTATATAGTAACACTGTCCTACAACTAGAGACTCTATATAGTAACACTGCTCCTGTCCTACAACTAGAGACTCTATATAGTAACACTGCTGTCCTACAACTAGAGACTCTATATAGTAACACTGCTGTCCTACAACTAGAGACTCTATATAGTAACACTGCTGTCCTACAACTAGAGACTCTATATAGTAACACTGCTGTCCTACAACTAGAGACTCTATATAGTAACACTGCTGTCCTACAACTAGAGACTCTATATAGTAACACTGTGTCCTACAACTAGAGACTCTATATAGTAACACTGCTGTCCTACAACTAGAGACTCTATATAGTAACACTGTCCTGTCCTACAACTAGAGACTCTATATAGTAACACTGTAAACTAGAGACTCTATATAGTAACACTGCTGTCCTACAACTAGAGACTCTATATAGTAACACTGTCCTACAACTAGAGACTCTATATAGTAACACTGAGACTGTAACACTGTCCTACAACTAGAGACTCTATATAGTAACACTGTAACAACTAGAGACTCTATATAGTAACACTGTCCTACAACTAGAGACTCTATATAGTAACACTGCTGTCCTACAACTAGAGACTCTATATAGTAACACTGTCCTACAACTAGAGACTCTATATAGTAACACTGTCCTACAACTAGAGACTCTATATAGTAACACTGTCCTACAACTAGAGACTCTATATAGTAACACTGCTGTCCTACAACTAGAGACTCTATATAGTAACACTGCTGTCCTACAACTAGAGACTCTATATAGTAACACTGTCCTACAACTAGAGACTCTATATAGTAACACTGCTGTCCTACAACTAGAGACTCTATATAGTAACACTGCTGTCCTACAACTAGAGACTCTATATAGTAACACTGTCCTACAACTAGAGACTCTATATAGTAACACTGCTGTCCTACAACTAGAGACTCTATATAGTAACACTGCTGTCCTACAACTAGAGACTCTATATAGTAACACTGTCCTACAACTAGAGACTCTATATAGTAACACTGTCCTACAACTAGAGACTCTATATAGTAACACTGCTGTCCTACAACTAGAGACTCTATATAGTAACACTGCTGTCCTACAACTAGAGACTCTATATAGTAACACTGCTGTCCTACAACTAGAGACTCTATATAGTAACACTGTCCTACAACTAGAGACTCTATATAGTAACACTGTCCTACAACTAGAGACTCTATATAGTAACACTGCTGTCCTACAACTAGAGACTCTATATAGTAACACTGCTGTCCTACAACTAGAGACTCTATATAGTAACACTGCTGTCCTACAACTAGAGACTCTATATAGTAACACTGCTGTCCTACAACTAGAGACTCTATATAGTAACACTGTCCTACAACTAGAGACTATATAGTAACACTGTCCTACAACTAGAGACTCTATATAGTAACACTGCTGTCCTACAACTAGAGACTCTACAACAACTAGAGACTCTATATAGTAACACTGCTGTCCTACAACTAGAGACTCTATATAGTAACACTGCTGTCCTACAACTAGAGACTCTATATAGTAACACTGTCCTACAACTAGAGACTCTATATAGTAACACTGCTGTCCTACAACTAGAGACTCTATATAGTAACACTGTAACACTGTCCTACAACTAGAGACTCTATATAGTAACACTGTCCTACAACTAGAGACTCTATATAGTAACACTGTCCTACAACTAGAGACTCTATATAGTAACACTGCTGTCCTACAACTAGAGACTCTATATAACACTAACACTGCTGTCCTGTCCTACAACTAGAGACTCTATATAGTAACACTGCTGTCCTACAACTAGAGACTCTATATAGTAACACTGCTGTCCTACAACTAGAGACTCTATATAGTAACACTGCTGTCCTACAACTAGAGACTCTATATAGTAACACTGCTGTCCTACAACTAGAGACTCTATATAGTAACACTGCTGTCCTACAACTAGAGACTCTATATATAGTAACACTGCTGTCCTACAACTAGAGACTCTATATAGTAACACTGCTGTCTACAACTAGAGACTCTATATAGTAACACTGTGTCCTACAACTAGAGACTCTATATAGTAACACTGCTGTCCTACAACTAGAGACTCTATATAGTAACACTGCTGTCCTACAACTAGAGACTCTATATAGTAACACTGCTGTCCTACAACTAGAGACTCTATATAGTAACACTGCTGTCCTACAACTAGAGACTCTATATAGTAACACTGCTGTCCTACAACTAGAGACTCTATATAGTAACACTGTCCTACAACTAGAGACTCTATATAGTAACACTGTCCTACAACTAGAGACTCTATATAGTAACACTGCTGTCCTACAACTAGAGACTCTATATAGTAACACTGTCCTACAACTAGAGACTCTATATAGTAACACTGTCCTACAACTAGAGACTCTATATAGTAACACTGCTGTCCTACAACTAGAGACTCTATATAGTAACACTGCTGTCCTACAACTAGAGACTCTATATAGTAACACTGCTGTCCTACAACTAGAGACTCTATATAGTAACACTGCTGTCCTACAACTAGAGACTCTATATAGTAACACTGCTGTCCTACAACTAGAGACTCTATATAGTAACACTGCTGTCCTACAACTAGAGACTCTATATAGTAACACTGCTGTCCTACAACTAGAGACTCTATATAGTAACACTGTCCTACAACTAGAGACTCTATATAGTAACACTGCTGTCCTACAACTAGAGACTCTATATAGTAACACTGCTGTCCTACAACTAGAGACTCTATATAGTAACACTGTCCTACAACTAGAGACTCTATATAGTAACACTGTCCTACAACTAGAGACTCTATATAGTAACACTGCTGTCCTACAACTAGAGACTCTATATAGTAACACTGCTGTCCTACAACTAGAGACTCTATATAGTAACACTGCTGTCCTACAACTAGAGACTCTATATAGTAACACTGCTGTCCACTGTCCTACAACTAGAGACTCTATATAGTAACACTGCTGTCCTACAACTAGAGACTCTATATAGTAACACTGCTGTCCTACAACTAGAGACTCTATATAGTAACAGAGACTCTATATAGCACTGTCCTACAACTAGAGACTCTATATAGTAACACTGTGTCCTACAACTAGAGACTCTATATAGTAACACTGCTGTCCTACAACTAGAGACTCTATATAGTAACACTGCTGTCCTACAACTAGAGACTCTATATAGTAACACTGCTGTCCTACAACTAGAGACTAGAGACTCTAGAGACTCTATATAGTAACACTGCTGTCCTACAACTAGAGACTCTATATAGTAACACTGTCCTACAACTAGAGACTCTATATAGTAACACTGCTGTCCTACAACTAGAGACTCTATATAGTAACACTGTCCTACAACTAGAGACTCTATATAGTAACACTGTCCTACAACTAGAGACTCTATATAGTAACACTGCTGTCCTACAACTAGAGACTCTATATAGTAACACTGCTGTCCTACAACTAGAGACTCTATATAGTAACACTGCTGTCCTACAACTAGAGACTCTATATAGTAACACTGCTGTCCTACAACTAGAGACTCTATATAGTAACACTGTCCTACAACTAGAGACTCTATATAGTAACACTGCTGTCCTACAACTAGAGACTCTATATAGTAACACTGCTGTCCTACAACTAGAGACTCTATATAGTAACACTGTCCTACAACTAGAGACTCTATATAGTAACACTGCTGTCCTACAACTAGAGACTCTATATAGTAACACTGTCCTACAACTAGAGACTCTATATAGTAACACTGCTGTCCTACAACTAGAGACTCTATATAGTAACACTGTCCTACAACTAGAGACTCCTACAACTAGAGACTCTATATAGTAACACTGCTGTCCTGTAGAGACTCTATATAGTAACACTGTCCTACAACTAGAGACTCTATATAGTAACACTGCTGTCCTACAACTAGAGACTCTATATAGTAACACTGAGACTGTCCTACAACTAGAGACTCTATATAGTAACACTGCTGTCCTACAACTAGAGACTCTATATAGTAACACTGCTGTCCTACAACTAGAGACTCTATATAGTAACACTGTGTCCTACAACTAGAGACTCTATATAGTAACACTGCTGTCCTACAACTAGAGACTCTATATAGTAACACTGCCCTACAACTAGAGACTCTATATAGTAACACTGTAAACACTGTAACACTCCTACAACTAGAGACTCTATATAGTAACACTGCTGTCCTACAACTAGAGACTCTATATAGTAACACTGTCCTACAACTAGAGACTCTATATAGTAACACTGTCCTACAACTAGAGACTCTATATAGTAACACTGTCCTACAACTAGAGACTCTATATAGTAACACTGCTGTCCTACAACTAGAGACTCTATATAGTAACACTGCTGTCCTACAACACAGGGACTGCAGTGTCCGACAGAGTGGAAATCAGGCTGGATCCCAGATGTCTGTGTGCATTTTGTTTGTTTGCTGCTGTCGATGAATCTCCTTAGTTTAATGACTCTACTTTTTCCAGACTTAACTTCCGAACTGTGAAATGTGTCCGTTTGACTAAAAACCACAGTGACAGTTTCAATAGGAAGACTTTTACTACTTCCAACCCCGAGTTTCACATTTCCTTTAATCTGGTCGTTATAATCCCCATAACAAACAAGTGTTTTTGTAGATGTTGTAAAGGAGCTGGTCAGGAAACAGCTGAATATGGACGGTCGTCATTCCAATGACAGGCTGCTTTAAAGCGCGACCTCCGATTCAATTGACTTTTTTTTTTACATTTTATTTTTTTACTAAGAGCTCATTTCAAAGGCTGAAAATAACTCGGATCAGTCTCTCTATATCATTCCCTCTCTCCTTCAGGCTTCTCCTGTAAATATTTTGGGCTCGTCTGTTAGTGGCTGTGTCTGACCCTCAAAAGGCCAACATCGTCTCGTAATTCTGAGCTTAGGACCTTCAGACCGACTAGGACATCATTTTGTTTTGGCAGTTTGTGGAACATGGATGAAAGGAAAGTGTTTGTGTTTCGGTGTTCCTTAACCCGTTGACCCCTTCTTCTTCAGGTGTGCGATTCTCAATCGTCGATGACCCCTCACCCAGACGACCTCTGTCAACTCGTCGTTGACCCTGAAGCCCCTCCTACCGAACGCACCAACGTTCTGCTGAGGGAGGCAACGGGCAAACCCAACCCTACCCCCTCCCTCGCTCCCTCCCTCCCCTTGTCAGACCCCCCTAAAAAGGCTAAGGGCAGTAAGAAGGTGCCCAAGAAGACTCGTTCTGTACCGTCCAAGGCTCCGTCAAGAAGATAGACCACAGAATCACTGTTATGTGTTACAGTGTATCTGTTATGTGTTACAGTGTATCTGTTATGTGTTACAGTGTATCTGTTATGTGTTACAGTGTATCTGTTATGTGTTACAGTGTATCTGTTATGTGTTACAGTGTATCTGTTATGTGTTACAGTGTATCTGTTATGTGTTACAGTGTATCTGTTATGTGTTACAGTGTATCTGTTACAGTGTATCTGTTATGTGTTACAGTGTATCTGTTATGTGTTACAGTGTATCTGTTATGTGTTACAGTGTATCTGTTATGTGTTACAGTGTATCTGTGCTGTGTCTGAAACTGCTCCCTGTTGACCGGAGACCCATTCAATATCCACGCTACAGATTCCTTCTATAGTGTATATCTGTCCTTAATGAAGCGTTTTGATACTGTCCTCAAGACTATGAAGAAGTAGACATTTATTGTAGCTGAAGAAAAGGATAAAGATGTGTTTTTGTTACATAAATCAGTAAACCTTTTTTAAAATGACTACTGTCGTTTCAGTTTGGGTCGTGTGAGGTCTCTTACGTCCAGAGCTGTGTGTGTGTGTGTGTGTGTGTGTGTGTGTGTGTGTGTGTGTGTGTGTGTGTGTGTGTGTGTGTGTGTGTGTGTGTGTGTGTGTGTGTGTGTGTGTGTGTGTGTGTGTGTGTGTGTGTGTGTGTGTGTGTGTGTGTGTGTGTGTGTGTGTGTGTGTGTGTGCGTGCGTCTTCGTGAACCTCAGATCTCTCCTAAATGTGTCTCTCCCAGATACCCCCAGTACATCTCCCCATAGACACAAGACAGACTGAAGCCTAATGATCTCCTATGGCTTGTAGTCACTGTGTGTGTCGAAGCAACATTCAATACATGTTAGATAATTTAATTTGCATACATCCCCTGTTCTAGTCAGTCCCACAGCTGGTTCTGTGTCTGTAGCTCAGAGCTTGTGACTTGATGATCTGTCTACCTGTCTGTCCTGAGACAGAGCGGGGATGTCTGTACCTGTCCCCAACCACCTGCCCTCAGCCAGCCTGCTACTGTCACCTCACTGAGTTTGTGTGTGTGTGTGTGTGTGTGTGTGTGTGTGTGTGTGTGTGTGTGTGTGTGTGTGTGTGTGTGTGTGTGTGTGTGTGTGTGTGTGTGTCACTCCACTCCTGTTCTCATCCTACTCTGACCTGATTATTAAAACCATTGGAAGTAAAACGGTCAAAACACTAAACCTCCATGGATACCTCTAGTACTACCACACCTCTCCTCTATGGATACCTCTAGTACTACCACACCTCTCCTCTATGGATACCTCTAGTACTACCACACCTCTCCTCTATGGATACCTCTAGTACTACCACACCTCTCCTCTATGGATACCTCTAGTACTACCACACCTCTCCTCTATGGATACCTCTAGTACTACCACACCTCTCCTCTATGGATACCTCTAGTACTACCACACCTCTCCTCTATGGATACCTCTAGTACTACCACACCTCTCCTCCATGGATACCTCTAGTACTACCACACCTCTCCTCCATGGATACCTCTAGTACTACCACACCTCTCCTCTATGGATACCTCTAGTACTACCACACCTCTCCTCTATGGATACCTCTAGTACTACCACACCTCTCCTCTATGGATACCTCTAGTACTACCACACCTCTCCTCTATGGATACCTCTAGTACTACCACACCTCTCCTCTATGGATACCCCTAGTACTACCACACCTCTCCTCTATGGATACCTCTAGTACTACCACACCTCTCCTCTCCTCTATGGATACCTCTAGTACTACCACACCTCTCCTCTATGGATACCTCTAGTACTACCACACCTCTCCTCTATGGATACCTCTAGTACTACCACACCTCTCCTCTATGGATCCTTCTGTGGCTCAGTTGGATACCTCTAGTACTACCACACCTCTCCAGGGTATGGATACCTCTAGTACTACCACACCTCTCCTCTCCTCTATGGATACCTCTGTATGCACACATGACTGTAGTACTACCACACCTCTAAATCTATATTATTATGGATATTATCTAGTACTACCACACCTCCTCTCCTATGGATACCTCTAGTACTACACCCTCCTCTCCTCTATGGATACCTCTAGTACTACCACACCTCTCCTCTCCCCCTCTATGGATACCTCTAGTACTACCACACCTCTCTATGGATACCTCTAGTACTACCACACCTCTCCTCTATGGATACCTCTAGTACTACCACACCTCTCCTCTATGGATACCTCTAGTACTACCACACCTCTCCTCTCCTCTATGGATACCTCTAGTACTACCACACCTCTCCTCTATGGATACCTCTAGTACTACCACACCTCTCCTCTATGGATACCTCTAGTACTACCACACCTCTCCTCTATGGATACCTCTAGTACTACCACACCTCTCCTCTATGGATACCTCTAGTACTACCACACCTCTCCTCTATGGATACCTCTAGTACTACCACACCTCTCCTCTATGGATACCTCTAGTACTACCACACCTCTCCTCTATGGATACCTCTAGTACTACCACACCTCTCCTCTATGGATACCTCTAGTACTACCACACCTCTCCTCTATGGATACCTCTAGTACTACCACACCTCTCCTCTATGGATACCTCTAGTACTACCACACCTCTCCTCTATGGATACCTCTAGTACTACCACACCTCTCCTCTATGGATACCTCTAGTACTACCACACCTCTCCTCTATGGATACCTCTAGTACTACCACACCTCTCCTCTATGGATACCTCTAGTACCCCTACCACACCTCTCCTCTATGGATACCTACCACACCTAGTACTACCACACCTCTCCTCTATGGATACCTCTAGTAC